>NC_064409.1:17046785-17365357 GCF_023375975.1 Astyanax mexicanus | reverse complement strand
ACCGTATTTATCTCAGTAAGACTCGGTTGCTCGGTTCAGACTGTACTGCATTTCCTTTCCATCGATTTTTGTCTAAGAAACAACGGAAAAAAATGGAGACAACACGGAAAAAGAGAGAAAGAGACAGCAGCACACGATTATATTCTAGCTAATAATCTATATCAGAAAATAATGGCGTCCTTCACAACATAAGCACAGAAACAGATTTGTGGAGACCCTCGAAGAGGTTCTCCCCTCTCCACCATAAGCAGACCTGAACCTGAACCTGTGCGTCTATATCCAACATATTTTCCTATATTAAAGCAAACATGTATTTTAAGCAGCTGTAAATGCAATGGCTGTTCTCTCAGCGCAGTAACTACCTCGTAGCCCCGTCGCTTCAGGCTGCTGGTAACAGAGACGGCAGCGGCAGCAGCAGAAACAGCAGCTCCAGAAAGTAATGGCGACCCGGCCTGCTCGGCGGCTGTGATTCCGCACACAGAATATCATCCACGGCTCGCAGTTGCAGCTCTCACCGCTGAATCCGGACTCACGGAAAACACGGGTGAGCCGTGGACGCCGAGGCTACGGTTCCCGGAGCGCGATCCGCGGGGGGAAAACAGTTTTTAAAGCCATTCAAAAGCAGGAGCGATCCCTCTCTTCCCCCACAGACGATGAGCAGCCGCTCGCAGGGCTTCTCCTTCCCCCCCCAAACAACAATGCGGGCGGCTACTACACAACGGCCCACCCGCCACGCACGGCGACGTGATGACGTCCCACGTACAGCGCAGCCTCGCAGCTCACGCTCATGCGGCCGCTCTTTACGTCGTAAATATTATGATTTTATTGAGTAAATACTATAATATAAACACATTTAATATCCTGTAGACTTTGGCTTACTATCAAGTATTTTCAGAATGGTTAATATTAAGAAAAAAATTAAAAACTATACATTTTATATTATGAAAGCCCTATTTTTTTCCCACATGTTATCTTATTGTATTGATTAAGTTATGTAATACTTTTATACTATATAATATATTATACTAAGAATTTACAGATATATACACTTCAACTTGCATATAGACAATGTATTCTTCTTCGTCTCATTATTATTATTATTATTATTATTATTATTATTATTATTATTATTATTATTATTAATAATAATAATATTAATATTATTACTATTATTATGAGTAGTAGTAGAAGTAGTATTAGTAGTAGTAGTAGTGGTAGCATTAGTAGTAGTAGTAGTAGTAGCAGTATTTTATATTTACAAAAGACAATACAATTTATGTTGGTATTGTGTAATAATTGTAAGTAAAAAAATGTACTACTGTTTTAAAGGAATGCCTTACATGTCTCCTTAAAATTCACCAAATAAAAAACGTGTATGTAAAAAAGTATGTATAATAATAATAATAATAATAATAATAATGTTATATATATTTGTATTCATCTATCTTAGAATTTATGTTTATAATAAATTAAAAAAAAACTTTAAATTTTTTTTACAACGTACAGAGAAAAGAAAAAAAAAAGCTTATAAGTAAACAAACACACACATGCACACATCTATGCGTCCTGCAGTTTTTATGATTTTATGAAAGCAGTTTAGTTAGTTGTGTAATGTCTTTTCTGTCCTTGTTAAATAAATCTAATTAAATTAAAACAAGAATAATAATAATAATAATAATAATCTTATTTTTTATATATTTTTCGATTTGTATAATTTGTGTTTATTATTGTTGTTTATTATTAAGTGGGTACATTGTAATTACGTTTCTGGGAGGGCGCCTCCTGCTGCAGCCTATGCAAATGAAGAGAATAAAAGGCCTACATTTAAAAAGCAAAGGCCCCTATTTAGCCCCACCCCTGACGGCGCCTCTAGTGCCCCTGAGAGAGACCCTCAGGTCAAGAAACCCCGTATGTTTGGTTTACCAACACGATAAGGCTGCATTACACACGCTGCTCCCGGCTCCCGTCCTGCACTGCGTTATTGTAGAGGACCTGTGCGCGCGCGTGTGTGTGTATATATATAAACTGTGTGTGCTGAGAGTAACTCAATCTAGCTGGTGCGTTTCCTCCCTGACCCCTCCTTACAACAGCGTCTTATTTTAACCCCTGCCGGCGAGCTGTGCTTTATTTATATTACCCCCTCCCTCCCCCCGCACCCGCCACGGTTTTAATAGCAGACATATACAAACATACAAAGTATTATTAACATATATAAAGGTGGGAAATACAAAACAAATACATAAATAAACAACAGGGGGCAAAAAATAAAAAATATACAATTCTGTAAAATAGTTACGACAGATAACATTAAAGCACAAGGGTAGAATTATTAAACGTATGCTTACGGAAATTAATGAATGAAATCTAGCAAAATGAATAAAGCAAATAATCAAATACTTATAATCAAATCACATATATTTCTTTTAATAGTATGACATGACATCAAAAACCAAAAAAGTAGACAGCAGAATTGAAAATAACTACATACTTCAAACTGACAAACTAGTTAGTATCAGTAATACGTATCACTAACTGGGATTTACCCAAACAGTTCTCAGTATGTATTGTGTAGTTTTGAGTACACTCATTAAAAATACATACACTATTTAAAACTAATAAGTATTACTTATTAGTACACAATTGGGATGCACTGTTTAAGCTTTAAACATTTATAACGGATATTTGAGTGTACTCAACGTTGAAACATTTATTATATTATATGTACCAGTTACATACCACATATTCCAAAACTATTCAGTATTAGAACTAGTTAGTAATTGGTACACAATCGGGTCGGACGCAACCAGTTCTGAGTATGTATTGTGGGTATCTGAGTATACTCAACTCAAACACAGCATACTTTATATTTAAAAACTAAAAATATTTCACACTTTTACTCAGTAATAAAACTCTTGTATCCGGACTGAAATTGAAAAAAAAAAACAGGAGGACCAGTGAGTTTTTAAGCTTTCTCGGTCACATGACATCGCGGTCAGTAGCTCCTCCATTTCCACTTGCTGTTGTGTTTACGTGGATCTGAAAGTTATTTAAGTATACACGTCTTTTGATTCTCAAAAACTAGTTAATATGGAATTGGGATGAACCCAACCATATATCGTAAATATCTATATATTGTGAGTATACTAATCTTTGACATTTTATCTATACTACATAATTTCATAGTTAGTATTCAACAGTAAGTATTAGTAATTAGTACTCAATATGTATCCAAAATGATTACACTTACACCTTTATATTTACTGTCGAAAAAATAAATAAATAAACACCCGCCATGTTGGTGTTGCCCTAATACCCCCGCCGTGACGTCACGGCAGCGTGTTCCTTCCGCCCGACGCTGAGTGGAGCTGCAGCTGCTGAGTGTTTAAGCGCACCGGAGACAAAGCGCTGAAATTATCTGCCCCCCTGACTGACCCGGATCAATCAGTCCTGCTTATTCGGAGAGTTTTAACAGCAACGGACCCAAGCTGGAGGTACGTGACCTTTATTTTATACGACATGGGTACTTTAAAATCAGCGTTTAATGAAAGACGGACGGTCTGTGCTGGTCTGGTGTGTGTGTGTGTGTGTTGAGAGGAGGAGGAGGAGGAGGAGGGTAGGGGGGCAGATCCAGTTCTCTCACCCTTCACTGGCGCTGCTGCTACTGCTGGTTCTATCGAGCTCCTTCTGTCCTGCTGCCACCTCGGACCTGGTTCTGCCTCGCCTAGCTTGGGCTGTGCTGGGCCTAGCTGGGCTACTTTATTATTAACCCTAAGACCAGAGCTGATTAACCCTCGTGGGGAGACTTTACAATGTTACCAGGTCCGGCTAGGATAGATACATTTACTGCGAGTTGCCTCTGTCAGTGCTGGGGATCCATGTGACAGTACGGTAAATTACGGTAGGGCTCCTTCTGTTGTTTTTGTCCGCGCTTTGGTGGCTTAGCCTTAGATATATACAGATAGCTAGCCAGCCTAGCTAACTGGCTAACACTGCTAGCTAATACATCTTCTAACACCAATGCCTTGATGTTTGAAGTTATGGTAATTGTAATTTCAGTGAGTTGAGCTTTTCATGAAAACGTGTATTCCTTTATAGCATGTCCAGAAACAATAATAGTTGAAAACAGTTTAACCCATCCGATATCATAATAACAACGTTATTATTATTATTATTATTATTATTATTATTATTATTATTATTATTATTATTATTATTATTAATAATATTATTATTATTAATAGTAGTAATGGTTATTATATTTTTAGTAAATTAATATTTATTTTTTATGAAAGTGTTTCCCCACTAATGAGAATAAGAATAAAATGCACAGAAGTTTAACCAATCTAATAAAATGGTGTTGTTGTTATAATAGTAATAATAATAATTATTATGATGATTATTTTCATTATTATTAGTAGTATTAGTAGTAGCAGCTGTAGTAGATATGGTTATTATAATGTTATGTGAGTGGAGATTTATTTTTTATTTTTTTATTATTATTTTTTTATTTATTTTCATGAAAACTCCTTCAACGCATGTTCAGTAACCAATAATATTTGAAAACAGTTTAAACCATCGAATAACATAACGACGTTATTATTATTATTATTATTATTATTATTATTATTATTATTTTTATTAGTAGTAGTAGTAGTAGTAGTAGTGGTGGTGGTGGTTAAATTTTATATTGAATTAATATTTATTTTAAATACATAAAAAAGCATGTGCAATAAAAATACTAAAAAGAATAATAATAGAAGAAAAAGAATGAAATGTATAATAGTTTAACGGTTGTAATGACAATGTTGTTATTGAACACTGCAATTTTTATTTACTCTATCATGTCTCTTCCGTCCTGTCAAAAATGTAAACACAATGAAACAAAAAACAAAATATTATTATTATTATTATTATTAGTATTAGTATTATTATTATTAAGTGGGTACTTTGTACTCTCTCTGAGAAGCACCTTCTGCTGCAGCTTAGCTAACTGGCTAACACTGCTAGCTAATAAATCCTGTAAATAAAAGGCTTTAACGTTATTTACTTATTTATTACTCATATAACCGTGCTAATGATCTGCAGACTCAGCCTTAAATCAGCAACTACATGAACTGATATTTTAACTCAATTTTGGGGGTTGTTTTCTATCAGTTATCTTAGCTAACGTTAGATTAGCCTATTAATACCAGGTAGTTAGTTATCTGGAACACACCGCAATTTTATCGTGTTTATCGCTTTATCAGAAGAGTAATGAACGAAGTGCGAGGTTGGGACATGACATAAGACCTGTAACTTTAATATTCAACCTCTTTTACTTGTAGAACGCTATTGTTTTCCTTTTTATTGTGTAAAACGTCTGCTTGGCTATAGGAGCTGTGGTCCTGTTGGACTGACTGCCTGCATGACAATTCCGGTGTTGTGTCGATTTTGTGCTACCTATCAATATACACTACCTAGCAGCTCTGCGCATGCGCTGATCCATAGTTTTTATGTTTTAGTGTGTTTTTCATAATAATTATGTTCTACTCGGGTGTTTAATATCGCCTGAGCTTACTGTTATTGTTTGTTCGAGTGTTACGAAAGTGTAAATGGCGATTCAAAAAAAAATAATAATAATAACATTTAAAAACTATTACTTTATACTTACCCTGCTACAGTGATTTAGGCTAATTAACTAACCTACATATCTTCCTAGGTTTGGTTTGGAAACGTTCTGATTTCTGATATGCTTTCAATCTGTCGACATATTCTACCTGTTTTATATAAACAGCATTATCTATAAATATTCTCTGTGGTAGCACGTTTTTGCAAGGTAGCATAAACCGACAGAACACCGGAAAAGTTAGCTAGCCTATCTAGCTAGCACTGCTAGGTGGATGATGGATAGCTTTATAAATATATATGTAAAGATATTAATATATTTACAGTGACACATAAAGAGCTGGCAATACTAACCATAATTATATGCATGTTAGTTCTGTGGGTAATTATTTGCTATAAGCTAATTTATGGTTATATTTGGCTATTTTTTATTTTTATTATACAAGCTTCTATTTATTTTCGTACTATGCTTATTATTGTAAAGAGAAAATTACTGATCTAATGTGCAGCTGCTGCTGTTCCAGGGTCAGTGAACCACTGAGCAGATCTGTCAACACAGTCTGATAAACCCAGTTAAGCTACTATGTTAGATATCAGTCACTCATTATTCACTCAGCTTGTTTCATTTAGGTCTATTTTTTTATACAATACTGTTGTTTTTATTTATTTAAAACATATAACTGAATTTACAAGTGTTAAAACACAATACATGAATAAATCTTCCACATGAATTTTAAATAAAATTAAATTAAATTTAAATTAAATAAAAAATTCTTTGCACATTTCAGAGCACAACAAGAGAGTGCAGTTCCTACAGAAACTGCAAGTGTGACTGCAGCTCAGCAGTGTTGCTGTGACATGTTGGTGTTGGTTGCTGAGGTGTTGCTAAATGGTGGGATGCAAAAACATTTGGCAGCTCTGCCCACAAACTTTTGGCTAAATGTTGGGAGCTCTGAAACATTTGGCTAAGTGGGTGAATACAAATACATTTGGCTAAATAGTGGAATGCAAATGCCTTTGGTATTGTGTATTGTTGACATCAAAGAACCATCGTCTATTCAATCACTATTTAATTACTCACACATTCAACCGGTGTATTTTTTCTCATTTTTAACGTTTTATTCTATGGACTCTATCTATTTGTTTATTAATATTGTTATCATAGTTTTTGAGGCAAGGACGTATTGCAGCATGACTTGTGACTTAATATTTAGGTCACTATATTGTTGTCAAGTTCTGATTTACTGTTTATTTTAGTTAAATACTCGTAATAAAGTGAGACTCTAAATTCAAGAGAGTGTGTATTAGGACTGTACAATAGTGGGAGGGAAAAATCATACTGGAAATATTTGTTTAATTACATTTTGTCATTATGCAATTATATTATGATATTATGATATTACATATAATGATATTAAACAATACATGAAATTTCACCTAACTTTACCACAAGTCAGTAAGCCTTAATAATGAGTTGTGTATCCAAGACTGAAGTAAAATAAATGATATTGGCTAGATATCTTCTTCTGGTATATATCCCATGGAACATGTATATACATTGCATTCTGTAATGTGACTATTATTCCTGTATATATTATGTTGATGCTGAAACAATATATTGTCCAGTTCTAAGTTATAAAAAATAAATAATAACAGTATTAGTCAGTCATTAAATACTTGACTGTAAATAACTTTTTTTTTTATTTGAGCGCTTCTCCCTTTTTTCATTTTCAGATTCAACAAAGAGGGCAACTTTTTGACACTTTCCTGAATGGATAAGTCTGGAGTGTCTTCCTTGCACTGCTGTAAATGTTGCTTTAACGGATGATAGAAGAGCCAGCCAAACTGATGACACTTGAACCATTGAAAAGCTGCTTTCATTAAAGATTTCCACTAGCAGAAATCCAGTCTGCTAAAATGGATGGAGAGGAAGAGCTCTCTCAGAAGACTGAAGAAGTGCACCTGGACCATAATGGTTCCTTGGAGAACAAGAGAAAAGAGGCCAAAGGAACCTGTTTAAAAATCGAGGGGCAGGATGGTTATGTATTTAAGTCGTACAGCATGACTCCTCATGAGTTTACAGATGCAAAGGCATCTCATTCTCCCACTGATACACTGGCTAAAGACTCTTCCTTGTCTTCTTCTACTACTTCTCCACCTTCTTCTTCGTCGTCTTCTTTGTCTTCATCCCTTCTGGGGACACTGGATAATGTATCTTCTCAGGTCGATGGACATCCAGGAGAGAGTCCAGAAGCAGAGAACTGCAGTAAGCAGAGCTCTCCAACTTCTCCTGTCATCTTAAATAAAAGCCAGAGCACTGAATTAGACCAGGACAATTCAGCAAGTGAAACCAGTCTACATATCAAAGAGGAACCAAATGAAATTTGTGAAAGTTCTCAGGAGGATGACAGTTTGTATTTTGACGGTACTGTAGGTCCCTTTGTCACAAAATTTACTGATGACGACTATGGTAACCTGCTGAGTGGCTATTCCAGTATGTTTTATGATGTTGCAATGGATGCTGTCACACAAAGCCTTCTGTCCTCTATTAGACATCCTCTTAATCCTAGAAAGAAATCTCCTGCCTGGAACCATTTTTTCATATCACCTCGGGATAGTACCAAAGCAATCTGCATGTACTGTATGAAAGAGTTCAGTCGGGGTAAAAACGAGAAAGACCTCAGCACTAGTTGTTTAATGAGGCATGTGCGAAGGGCTCACCCCACTGTGCTCTTACATGACAGTGACTCTTTAAATACGTCCAATTCTGCCTCATCAATATTACCTCCCATTCAAGCACCAAATAACGGAGACCTGGCAGCTAGCATTAAACCCCACCTAAACAATCACACCTCACCGTCCACCTCTTTAGCAGAACCAGCCACAGATGTAGCACCCAAAGAGGCATTGCAAAAGGTCAAGCCAAAAGTGGAAAAGAATGCCAAGACCGACTCTGGCACAGTCCCTTCCCCACATTCCATCAACAACCACAACGATGACGCCATGGATGTCATTGTGACTGACTGCCCGAGCACAGCCCATAAAAGCTCCAATTCTCGAAGGCGTTCAGCTGTGTGGAAACACTTCTATCTGTCTCCAGCCGACAGCTCAAAAGCTGTGTGCATCCACTGCATGAATGAGTTCAGCCGGGGGAAAAATGGGAAAGACCTGGGAACAAGCTGTCTAATTCGCCACATGTGGCGAGCCCACCGAGACATTGTTATTGAAGAAAACGGACAGGGCACCACCATTCCGCCACCTTATACCACGCCGCCAACACTACTGATGAAGGGCCCTTTGAAAATCAAAAAAGAGCCTATCTGTAACTCCCCTGAAAACATATCCGATGGAGTGTTGCCCATCGATGATAGCGAAAGTATGCTTTTAAAGATGGAGCTGAATGACACCTCATATCTCTCTGGACAGGACTCTTCACTCAATGTATCTTTCGACATAAAAAGTGAAAACTTACTTCTGACGTCATCTCCCGACAACTCTGCACAAGGCTCGGGTCAAGACCAAGTTTTCCAACAGAACAAAAAAATTATGAAACGAGTGAAATCGGAAGTGTGGCACCACTTCATCGTCTCCCCCGTTGACCAGCTCAAGGCTTTGTGTCGATACTGTCCTTGTGTCATCAGTCGCGGAAAGCGCGGTGACTTCGGCACAAGCTGTTTGATGCGGCATCTTGTGAGGCGGCATCCAGATGTCGTCAAGAGCCAAAAAAGCACAAGCCTCAAAGACTCTTCACTGCTGGCGCTCCACGATTCTTTCGCTGCAGACGAGGAAATGTCAGCAAGTGCGACTGACAGCCCTGCTAGCGGAAAGAAGAAACACAGTCTACCCATGTTCAGCAAGAAGACGTCAAAACTGTGGAATCACTTTTCTATTTCTACTGGAGACCCAACGAAGGTGGTCTGTTTGCACTGTAACCGCACAATAAGCCGGGGCAAAAAAACAACCAATCTAGGCACTAGTTGCTTATTCAGGCACATGCAGAGGTTTCACGGACACATGCTTGAAAATAGTAGTAGTATCTCAGGTGATGTGTCATCTGCTGCACTTGCAGTAAAGCAGGAGCTCATGGACACTTCTGCGTATGTGCAGCAAAATAAGAAATTCGAAGATTGCCACCCAGTTGCCAAAAAAATCACAAAACTCATCGCAGAAATGCTTGCACTGGATCTTCAGCCTTCGACTGTGGTGGAGAATGTGGGCTTGAACCGACTACTGGATTATCTCCAACCACAGTATTCTGTACCCTCGTCGTCTTACTTCACCAGCACCGCCATACCTGAAATGTACGAGACTGTGAAGGAGGTTGTTCTGACTCACCTCAAGGAGGCAGAGAGTGGAATTATCCATTTCACAACAAGCATGTGGGTGAGCAGTCAAACTCGGGAATACCTGACTCTTACAGCTCACTGGGTGACGTTCGAGTCTCGTGTCCGACCTCAGGGCCAAGACTTCCACTGCTCAGCCCTGCTTGGTGTCTCCCCAATAGACTGTGATTACAATATGTTGAGCATTCAGAAGCAGCTTGAGTATCTTTGGGACACATGGATTGCTTCCTCAGGCCTGAAAATTGGATTCACTGTAACTGATAATCAAGCCATAGGAAATGTGCTGAAGGACAGCAATCACGCCATCATGCACTGTTTCGGTCACAACATAGACCTCATTGTTAACGAAGCCATAAAGAGTCAGCGTATGGTCCAGAACTTGCTAAGCATTGCACGGAAGATCTGCGAGCGGGTACATCGCTCAGCAAAGGCAAAAGAGAGACTGGCGGAACTGCAAAAGGAATACAACTTGCCTGAAAATCAGCTGGTCCAGGATGTTCCCTCCAAGTGGAAGACCTCATATTTCATGCTCGAACGTCTGGTCGAGCAGAAGAAAGCCATTGATGAGTTGTCTTTAGAGTGCAACTTCAGGGAACTTATAAGCTGTGACCAGTGGGAGGTGATGCAGTCTGTTTGCAATGCTCTGAAGCCCTTCGAGGTGGCCTGCCAGGAAATGAGTGCTCACACTTCCACCCTTGGCCAAGTCATACCACTCATTCATATCCTCAACCGCAAGATCGACATGCTCTTTGACGAGACTATGGGAATCGACAACATGCTCAAGTCTCTGAAAGAGGCCATGGTGACCAGAATGTCTCCCATACTTCACGACACACGGTATACCTGGGCAACCATGCTGGACCCTCGGTACAAGACCTCCCTGTTCACTGAGGAGGAGGCAGAGCAGTGCAAGCAGGACCTCATACGAGAACTTGACAAGGTATCACTAGCTACTACCTCTCCAGACACTAAAACTCAACTGTCCAATGGCTGCGTTGAGGTTCCAGCTTCGTCAGACGGCCCGTCCGGGAAGAAGGAAAACCTCTGGGCCCTGATGGATGGCATCAGGCAAAAGATCAAGCAAGAGGAGAGACCAAAGTCCCCAGATCTCATCGTTCAGGAATATTTGGAGGAAGAGATTCTTGACCAGAGCTGCGACCCTCTGGACTATTGGAATCTTAAAAAGTTCCAGTGGCCCGAACTTGCCAAAGTAGCCGTACGTTATGTGGGCTGTCCGCCCAGCATTGTACCAGCAGAGACTCTGTTCAGCACGTCGAGCGCAAACTGTGCCCTGAGTCAGTCCCGACCATTGCTAGAAAACCTTGAAGGACTCTTATTTTTAAAGGTCAACCTTCCTTTGGTATATTTTCAATACTGATGACTCTCTTTTTAAATGTATGCAAGCTTATTTCTTAGACACTGATAAGAAATAGACCCTTACCAAGGACCAATTCACTACTGAGATGGCCCTTTAAGATATTTTACACTGAGGTTTAGATTTGGTATACAGATCGTAGAGATCCAAGTTAATTTAAAGAAAAAAAAGAAATGTTTTGTATGTGTACTACTGTTCAACACTTGATAACTGGAGTTAGTCTTACACCAGGTGAAAAGTGTTTTCAGGGAGGGATTTAGGAAGGGTGGGTAGGTGGGCTTTAGGAAGGGTTGGTGGGTTGGTTAGTGGGACGGGTTTAGGGTAAGGGGAGGAGAGGAGATGCTTAGCTGTAGGGATTGTTGTGTGTTGCTGTTCACTTTTTTTGTTGTTGTTTTTATGGCCAGATTGTTCTGTTCTTCTCTCTCTTCTTGTGCCTTATATAAACTACTTCAGGTCAAAATGCTGTATATATTATCCGATGTGCACAACACATCATGGTCTTCTGACGTAATATTGACTATGTAAAATAGAACGGGATGCTGAATACCTTTTTTTTTACTGCTATTATTATTATTATTATTATTAATAATATTATTAAATAATGAACACATGGCCCAAAATTAAATGCTGTGACTGAAAGATGTTTAAATGTTTGTAATTTAATATTTTCATTGTGATATTGTGGCTTATGGTACTGTCCATTAGAGTTAGTTTCTTTTAAACGTTAAAGTTTCTTATGTAATATAATGCTGTAATTTCAGGGTGAGCTATCTGTTTTGATCATGAATTTTGCAAGCACAAATGTCTCTTTTATTTTTGTTTGTTTGTTTTCTGGGGTTTTAAATTATGGGTCAATGTCAAGTTAATGTACATTTTATAAATAACAATTTCCAAAACAATTTTTTGCTAAAGAATAAGCATTCAGACTGGAACCATGCAATTTTTGTGGTTATTTGGTAATAAAAGGTTTACCCTTTAATCATTTTTGATCTTGTCTTCATATTTAAAGCTTCAATTCATTTGTGTATGACTCTCTGTATTGTGGCATATTATGGTTTATTTTATCTTTTTTTAAGTAAGAAGTTTCAACTGGAATTTCTCACAAGTCAGCTTTCTACATGGTGAGTCGAGAGAGCCTCACCAACCCCAAGTTCAGAAATCCAAGATGGCGGCACTCTAAATCAACAGCAGTAAAACAGTAGTAATATATAGCCTACAGTGCTTACAGTAATGATACTGAATTAATGTTTGTGGGAATGTTTTAGAGTTGTGTTGATGCCCAAAATACCCTTAAAAGCTTTATCATCAATTGGTACTGCTAACAATGCTAACATGGCACTATGCTACTAATGATTACTTAGGGCATATGCTTTCATTCCATTTAAACTTGTATGTAAAAATAGCCAAATTTCAAGTAGACACAAGTCAGATCTACTCATTAAGTCAGGAAAGGTTCCCAATCGCAGAGTTGAAAATTCAAAACGTCTACACTGCATCTAAATAGTAAAAGCTGTCAGTGTAATGTTTATCAGTTTAATTTACTGACTGTATCTGTAGGCTAACTTCAAAATGAAGTAGAAAAGTTTTTTTTTATGCAATTTTTCAATTATCGAGTTTTTCATTTCAGCCTTTCGCAAACAGAATTTTAAGAAATATTAAAAGTTGAATGTTCTCTAAATTTTCAGATTTCTTGTACACTGCACTACATAAAAAAGAATGAGTTTTTACATCAAATTTTCTATTTTTGCATTTAACCTCAAACGGTCAGAAAAATAAATGAATATTACACTGACCAAAAACAATAGCATTGTACAGTTTATGAATTATTATAATTATTTATATTTGTAGAAATATTTCAGACATATAAATAATGCTTTTTTTATTAAATGGTATTACTAACAATGATAACATGGAAAAATTAGGTATGTTAAGGACATACAAACAATTAAGGGACACATATTGAATTACCAAGTAATCAAAAAAGAAGTGTTAGGTCTCCTCAATCCCCTGACCTAAACTTAATGAACTGAGATGGTGATTTGGGATGAGCTGGAGTTTCACAGCATGAAGGAAAAGCAGCAACTATTGTTCAGCACCTCCAGGAGCTCCTTCAAGATGCTGATAAAACTATTCCAGATGACTCTCCCTCATGAAGACACTGAGATTAAAATACCAGGTGATCAGATCTGTCCTCATAGATGGAGATAAATGTTTATTTTTTTGTTTCCAAATAATTTTGCATCTTAAATGAGGTGCTGAACAAATGCTGCTGCATTGTCCTCATTTTGTGCTCCAGCTCATTCCAAGGCCTCAACCCATCTCAGGCGAGTTTAAGTGAGGGCATTGTGGAAGACAAACACTTTCTTTGTTTACTATGTAATTCCATATGTGTCCCGTAATTGTTTTGATATTTTTTAATATTAATCTACAATGTAGAAACTAAAAGAAACATAGAAAAAGACGGAATGAGAAGGTGAATGCAAACGTTTAACTGGTTCTGTAAAATAAAACATAACATTATAATGCAATTACACATTTCCTTTAAAAAGCAATATATTAAAAAGTAAATATTAAAATGCTCAAATAACCACTGTAAAAACCACTGTAGACACATCAGCTCATTCATATGTCTATACACTGTAAGATAAATTGATAATATAAATATTCTGACAGGTCTAAATCACCAAATACTTTTTCTTACATATAAAGTAGCTATACTTAATATTGGTTGAAACTCATCCAAGTGATTCTACAGGAAATAACATGTGCCGCAGTAATGGCATGTTCTTTCACTCTTAGTAACAGGAAGTGGTGAGAGGATGACCGGGCCGTTACACAATCCCAGGTGCCTCTTGGAAGGCTGGCAGGCAGACGTGGGCCAAAACCAGTTTTTCTTGAGAGGCAAGAATACGTGCAGCACCGCCTCACAGGCTCCAGATAACCGTGTGTTGATTCGGCTCAGTGCCCGTCTCCTTTGCATCAATGAGAAACCACCTCCACACCACCACTACGACCAACAACAGTCTCAGAACACTTTTTTTTATCTATACAGCAGTACAACTACTGCAGATTAAAAAACAAGAAAAATACAGCCTACTCCATTTCTCAGATCAGAGCAAGATCTAAAAAAATAAGTTGAAGTAAATCTGATAAAATAGCTGGATTCAGCTCAGTAATGCTATTTCTCAGTGCATGTAGACTCTTAACAGAAGTATTCTGGGATTTTTTTTAGTCTGCACATAAGTGAAGACAGACTATGGTAGGTTATCCTGTGAGATTATTGGTTGGGATGCAAAGCAAACAATTTGATAAATCAGATTCACCTAAACATGTTCATCAGATTAATGACAAATGTTCTGCAGTAATTGAATTATGAGATGCATATAACAGTGCAGTGAAAAAAGTATTTGCCCCAGTTTCTTTTGCTTTTGCTTTTTCTTTTGTCATACTTATGACAAAATATATCAGGCAAAAATAACATAAAAAGAGTGAAAAAAGCTGTTTTTACATCATGAGTTTATTTATAAAGAGAAAAATATAAATATTTTAAATTGACAGTGATTAACCTGTCCCATTTCACTTGCCAGAATCAGGACTGATTACTACCAGACCTGTAGAATTAAAAAGTCACTTAAATAAAACCTGTCTGACAACAAAAAGCTGCTAAAATATCTGAAAAAGCAACATTAAGAAATGAATAATAATAAGAAACGATTTTAAGAAATTTAAGGCCAGATGAGAAAACAAAGTCATTGATTATCAGTCTGGAAAAGGTTACAAGGATTTGGAACTCCAGTGAGCCACAGTGAGAGCTATTATTCACAAATGAAAGACTGGTCGATCTTCTCAGGAGTGGCTGGCCTACCAAAATTAACACAAACAGGCATGGACAACTCATCCATGAGGTCTTAAAAGAACTCAGGACATCATCTAAAGAACTGAAGGGCTTACTTGCCTCAGTTAAGGTCAATGATTTAGTAATAAGAAAGAGACTGGGCAAAAATGGTATCCATGGGAGAGAGTTCCAGGGCAAAAAACACTGCTGACCAAAAAGAGGGCAAAGGCTCATGACTTAGGCTGGGGGGAAATTGTGAAAAAAAAGTGCTAGGACTGGATGGCCATACTGACTATTTTTAGAGGTAAACTCAAAACAGAGCAATATTTTCAAAAAAATATTTAATAACCACTATATTTCCATAGTTGAAAGTGTAGTTTTAGTCCATTTTCTTCAAAACAAGCATAAATCAAAAGTTAGTACTTTGTTTCAGTAGTTAATTAGCTAGCTAATTTTTCTGTTCCACCTTAAATGGTGCAACAGGCAGCAGAGGCTGCAGCGTTTAAGGTGAAGTGGAAAATACATTAAAATAAAGCTAATAAAACTTTATTTCAGCTCCCCATCACGTAGGAATTAAGGAATGGACAATAATCATCATTTGCTGCAACACCTGCCCTATTTTTGACAATATGATGCCCTAGAGTTAACTAGTTATCCAGCAGCTAGGTTGCTGAACTTTTTAGCACTCCACAAAAGAGAAATGATGGAGGATTTGTCCAAAAACATTCAAAACATCATTCCAGAGAACACGAGCCCATTGCACCATAGCTCAGTGCTGGGGGAGTTTATACCTCTCTAACCCCTGTACATTAGGCATATTGTCAATAAGTTAATATCTGTTGATATAGTCCAGAGTCCTTCCTTTTCAATTGGCAAGAAAGTCTCTACAGGAACTACACATAAGCCACAACACACAACATAAATTAGGGTATTTGTGTTTTTATTCAGTAAGATTTTTGGCTGGCTGCAAAGCTAAAAATCTGCTTATTGCCTGACTCAGTAATATGATTATGAAGTGTGTGTAAACGCATTAGAAAACTTTAGCACCACGGTCTACAGAAGAACAACAACCATTTCACCTTTTTGTATTAATGTATACAAAATTGGTCCCCTGATTGTTTTTTTTTTTTCCAAAACATATTTGGTAAGAAAAGACATGGAAGAAGCAAAGATCCATCAGCTGTGTGGAGAACGTGGCAGTCTCTCAAGTAGCACAAGCTTATTGTTCAGTTTTATGCTGAGTGGTGGAAACAGGGATACATTGACTGTCATTCCTTCATATCCCTGTACAAAGAGAACAGCTCGGTGAGAGCCACTGAGTAGTGAGATCTGATCAGGGTTTGCTTCCATCAGTATATGTGAGTAAGCCTTCATGAGTGGATCTCCTGGTGCCAGATCTTCTCTCTTGTCATATCTACAAAACAAACAACAAAAAAAAAACATTTATATATTAATTTATGTTGTACTGTATGTTAGGTATATCCCTGTTGAAATATCAAGCTCAAGATTTAGGAATCAGCTTTTTCTGGTAGCTTGTGTTGATTTAAGGCTACATTTCTACAGAGAGTAAATGTGGCCCTTTTACGTCATATGTGATAGGGGTGGGACAAAATATTAATATTGAAATATATTTTGTATTGTTTTAATCATTTTAGCACTGTATTTTTTTTAACTATAAGGCACACTTCACAGTTTAGAGGAGAGTATTATCAGCCTGTTGCCTGCTGCTAACTCCGGCTAGCACTGCTGAAGCAGTATTAGCATTACCCGGTAACCATGCTAAGCGCTATCTTTTTTGCAGCTCAGATGAGAGTATTACCGGCCTAGCTAATATGACCCTGGCTTAGCAGAACACTCTGGGTTCTTTGGTGTAGTGCTGGTGGGTGGCTAGCGCTAGCTAGATTAACATTCAGCGCTCGTTTGACTTTAAAATAAAACTGCCAGTTTTGTTTATTTAGCTTAGCTTTACAGGGCTGAATTAGCAGAAAAACATAGCGACACCCCTGTTCCTTACTAGTGTCGCATAATGCGCCTTATAATCCGGTGCATTTTATTTATAAAAATAGAACAGAAAATAGATGTATATTGATAGTGCGCCTTATAATCCGGTGCACCTTATGGTGCAATAAATAAGGTATATTATTCAAGGTTCTTACACATTTTAAGCAATACATTTCGATGTTTTTTTTTATATCACATCGCATGCCTTCAAGGCACATTTTTATGACCACACAATTTTTTAAACATCAGTGCAGACATTGACAATAAAACCAAAAGTCAACTAAGGCTATATGATTATAGTACGTCTAAAATGAATCAAAGAAAAATGTTGACACAAAATCTTTAATAATAAAATGTGTCAGATCCTGAGAGCTCCATTGTGTAGGGCTAAATTACTGAATTAACTCCGAGCTGATGTTTTTGTTAGTTCTAAACGAAAAGATTTTCTCCATCGATGAACTGAAACACAGTTTATCGATGGATGGACATGAATTGTAGACCAAATTTTCTTGACTTTTCAAAACAATTCTGGGTATTTTTATTTTTCTAAAACTTATCCAGGCCTGGAAATGACTATTTTCAAATTCCATGATTTTTCCAGGTTTTCCATGAGCGTATGAACCCTGTTTATTACAGTAGGGAAGCAGTTCTACTTGTTACTATATACCTCTGATATAATTGTAGGCAGCGTACAGATTAGACAGTATTAGGTAGGCCAACAATCCATCACAGGCAAAGATTGACACAGTCACTCTAACCTAGGGCAATTTTGAGCACCTCCAATTCATAGTATCCATAATTTCCTGATTGTGGGAGGAAACTGGAGCAGACAGGGATAAATGTGCAAACTCCACACAGAAAGACCTCGGTTGTTCCAGCAGGGAATCAAACCTCTACCGCTACCAGGCAGCCCGCTTGTAGACCAGTTTAACCATTAAACTCAAGCAACGACATACAGACTCCATAATTTGTTTGAGCAGCTTAAGCTTGCCAAGCTATTTTTTTCAGTAGGGATAAAAAAAAAAAATTTAAAGTATATTTATTTATTTTTTTACCTCCATTTACTATTCAGCTCCAAGAAGCGAGAGACTCCTGTCTGTGCAGCATATACATCAATGTGTACAGAAACATCTAGAACAAATCATACAAAAAGCCTTATAGTACCACTTTTCATTCTATATAATACTTTTAGTCCTCAGCTCCAGTCAGCTGCTACACAATTAAACATACCTGAATTGGCTGGTACTAACGAGTGCAGTTCCTGAATGCCTTTGCCTCCTGGGTAATTATGATGGGAAACGTACAATGAAACACCAGAGTACACTCCATTAGCCACCAAATGTCCCATTACAACCAGAGACGCAATTTTATACAGCCATGACTTCTGGTAGTTGTTCAAACTGAAATCAAAGACAAAAAAAAGAGAGAGATATCAGGTTTCCTGATTATGTGGAACATTTAAACAGATCTACAGGGTTCCTAATCCTTTTGAGGAATCCCACGTACTACACATTAACAACCTTATTTCCTGCACTTAAACACCTCATTTTACTTTCGTTCACGTTTCGGGAAACAGCTCTTATTAATCTTAGCATTTTAACCCCTGAAATGTCTGACAAAGGTTTTAAACAAAGGTTCATGTGTTTGTTATATTGTACACACTTGGGTCGGTTATATTGGTTTTGTACTGCAGTTTAAATAGAACACTAAAGAACATCACCAAAAAATGTTGTCGTCCTCATTATCTATTTGGACTGAGTCTCTCTATACCAGACATTTTGACTGGGATTCTCGCCATCTTGTTTTTAATCACTTAAGTATAATGTTGTCATGTGACCACTTAATAGCAAGGGCAGTGTCTCCATATAAGGCTAAAGGGTTAACGTTTAAAAAAATTAAGAATAATGATGCAGAGAAGCAGAAATATAATGTCCTTATATGAGGCCACTGGGTCTCAAGAGGATATTGCTGTGGAGGGGAGTCAGATTTCTGCACGTTTTTTTTTTCTTTTCAATTTTTTTAATGGCTGATGACAGCCTGCCTCAATTTCCTGAAATTAATCCAAAATTCCAACCAATCAAAAATAAATGCTAGAAATAAACCAGACGATGGTTCAGCTAATCCAATTGACTTCCATTGGAAATTTAGCTGGCTGTATTCTTCTTTTATTCAATTAAATATTAAAAAATATATATTTATTTTATCACAACTGTATGAAACCTGGGAAGTTCAAAAACACCAGGCTGAAGTGACTCTCTGATTTTTTTCAGGGCTTTTCGGGGCAGATCTTGTCAAGTCAAGATTTGAAACTATCACTTTCATATGTGGTCCTACACACTACTATACGATAACTTACATGAATGAACAGCCCCGAGCTGCCACTATATTGAAGATGGGGAAAGTGTAGATGATGAAGCGAAGCTCCTTGTGTGGCAGGAGGGAGTACAGCAGGATGAAGCCCACAGTGGGTAGCAGCAGCGTCCTCATTCGTCTGTCCAAAAGACCAAATGGGACAAAGACGATTGTAGCACCAAGGGCTCGAGGAACCGCGGAGTAAACGTACCAGAGGAAGGGAGAGGTTTACTGAGGGGAGGAAGTCAAGGAAAGACCGAGTACCTACATACCATCATCACTATAATGCACATACACTGAATCCTTGCTGTTGCATCAGACACGCCTACCTAGGAGAAGTCCACCTAAACGTCTGCATTGACCATGTACGTGTTTTTCTCAGACATCCTCTGAGAAAATTACAGGCTGATTTACCTACTGTTTTTCTCTAAACTTTGTTGTCCTATGGTAATTTTAGTTCCGCCCAGATCAACATTTGTGAGTTTTGTCACCTCGCGTTTAATAAAATAGATATTTGTTCACTGTCATGCACCGTAACTGCACTTTGGGTGCACGTTTCCACAAAGATCCACATAAATACAACAGCGAGTGGTAATGGGTGAGGAGGCTACGAACATTGTCACATAACCCAGAAAGCCTAAAAACTTTTTTGCAGTCCAGATGATTTGACCCTTCTGACAGAAATTAAACTTTTCCACGAGCACATGATGCATCTTTGCAAAAGGTTGTTTAACAATGAGAAGCTACTCACTGCATCAGTTAGGGTTAAACTAATTGTTGCAGGCAGAAACATAATCAGCCAAGCAGTAAATATCCAATGGGAGGCTTTTACCTATTTGCTTAGTTAAATCCAGGTGGTAAACTTTTTTTGGCCAGGCAGTGTATCATGACAATATTATCATTATAAAAAAAAATCCATATTGTAAAAAGAGAAGGATTTTCATCTGCATGATTTTATGCACTTAACTGCTGCCACACGGTTGGCAGATTAGATAACAGCATGCATTTAAATAAAGGATATTCCCCAGTTGGAGCTTTTGTTTAAGATGGTATTGTACCAGAGGACCTGGCCTTCAGGCCACAGAAGCTTCTTCCAGAAAACAGAGTCAACACAGACAGTGAGACCTGCAGAAAAATAGAAATACAGTACATGTTCAGGGGATGAACACCACAACACACACACAGTCAGTACACACCTTTAAACTCCAACTATGCCTACCCAGAGACAAAATCCCAGCAGGTACAGCATAATACAGCAGCCGAGGAACACTGAGTCTCCTGGATAGCAGAGACATTAGCAGCATGAGTCCCTGCAGAAGACACAGCTCTGAGCGGAACACGGTGATAACGAAAGCAGAGAGCCAGATGAAAGAGCCGTGTTTCTGAGCCATCCAGGACGTGAAGGCCAGCAAAACTAAAAGTGCAAAGATTAATAAATAATATTGATGCATTAAATACAATCAAGAATCAATCATAGACACAACATAGACCTCAAACTACATTAGTCTAGCTACCCGTATGAAAACTAAAAAAGAAAACATTTTAGGCAAGAGGAGAAATGATTATTATTTTTCATGAAAATAACAAAAAGGCTATGGCTACAATAATTAATTTCTTAATTTAATAATTTTATTATGAGGTTTATCCAATTAATTAAGATTAATTGAATTACTAAATAGGATCTTTACATAAAGAAACTGTCAAAGCATCTCAGTAGACAGGCTTGTGCTTCTGTTATAACCCTGTTAAGAACTCTTATATGTGGCAAGGAAATAAGGTTAGAAGTAGCTAGTTTGTTAAATGTGCTAAGAGAGTAGAGGTGCTCCAGAAGACAGAGTTCTTCAAAGAAACTTACTCTCCTAACACCTCTAACAAACTACTACTTCAAATATAATTTCCTTCTTCCTCTTTTTTCCTTCTCTATCCCATTATTTCCATTTGACCTCCTTTAGGCCCTGCTGAAAATGTTTTTTTTTTAAACTTCTATGTCTTCTATTAATAAATGTACATCATTACTTTAAGTTGCTTTGGACAAAAGCCTCTGCCAAATGAAATGTTATATAATGTAATGTAATGCAATTATATTTTACACTTTGTTTACAACTGAAATATATATTATTTTCGCACCATGTTCAATATAAAAGCTGTGTGTAAGGCTGAACTCCTCTAAACTCCTCATGTCTTTATGTTCTAGCTACACATCCAGACAATAAGTACCTATAGGCAGAGCAAATACATTAGGAAGAGTCCTCGTGCTGTAGAACATCAGGTGGAACTGTGAAGCGCAGATCAGACAGAAAAGGCCAGCGACCAGCGATCCAAACTGTCTCCTCACCTCTTTCTGCATGTGCCAGAGAGACAGGCACACACACACGCCCAGAACAGCCCGCACTGCACAAGACAAAACACTGTAGCTTTAGGATGCACTAGAACTGCCATTAGTACATGCACAATATACAGTAACACAGTAATACTGTGAAAAAATAAATAATATTGTAATAAGAGAAGTTTTCTGTCTGTGTACTGTGGAGCTTTAAGGGAATAATTGTTTATGTTTGCACTATATATGGATTGTTAAATTAAATTACTATTTTTACATTATGATTTTACACAAAATAATTTATTTTTGTTTAGAACATGCATTTTATTTTATTACAGTAAACATATTCATAAAATGTTTTTTCATGTCACGAAGAAAATTGTTAGCACCAAAAAATACGCTAAAACATATTGTGAGATTTCAGGGCACAATAAACCACACCTACTTGTTAGGCAAACAAGATGGTCAAACTTTCCTAAACTGTTGGAAAACTGTGGCACCAAAAAGGAGGTTAAAGCTTTAAGTTGTGTTCAATTAGCTTGTGTTGAATATCTGGCAACCTAAAGATAGATAGCAGATACGGTGACAGAGGGGGCTGAATTGAGGGTTTGAGGAAGCAGGGCTGATAGCAAGCTTAAAACCACATCCTGACCATTCTAAAAATGGTCTTCCATTATTTCAAATGACATTACATGGACATAAGTATTGGGATGCATGATCATGCATTGTTTATTAATACATCTAAAATGTGTAATATGTTTTGTCATTTTTCATTATTTTGACATACAATATCTGCCGTAATTCTCTAAATTGTATCAAAATTAACTTAAAATTGTTCCAACAGGATTTGGACTTTCATTAAAAAGTTTTTTTTTTTATTTCTTGTGTAAAGTTGGTGAGACAGGGTTTTTGTGTGAAAGTGATCATTTCTGGATGTTTTCATACATACCAATAATCTGTGTGTAAAACTTTGGAGCCTCTATCAGGGAAAGTAAACCTGCCATGGGGGAGCTGAGCACAGATATAAACAGAGGGCCAAGAAACGTGCGGGGAACCACTCCCGGGAACTCATGATGATCATACTGAAAAAGAACACAAAACAAAAACTATTATTATTTCTGTTTAAGGTTCAAAAATTTTAGTGATCCATAGGATAGCCATCAACCATACATTGTGCACCTAGATTTAACATGTTCTAATTCTCTTAATCATGGGTGTGTTTTGAGTGTAATGGAAATAAATCATTGTGTCACATTGTGCCATTTCCTTAAAAAGTCAGGTATGCTCTTTTGGTGGATTGATATTTTAATGGCGCTGTGCTTCTGCACGTCTCATCAGAGAAAACTGACCACTGAATTCAGGTGTGTGAGCAGCTAAAAAGCACACACCTAAAGCAATGCTATTTTATTAAGTATTCTGTTTATTGTTGATATAAAAGTTGGTTTTGTGCATTGTGGTGTGTATGTGTGTGTGACAGATTGCCAAGATAGCGATGAACATCTGCCGGTTGACTGTAGTCAGGGTTCATTTCGGTCAGTGGTACATCTGTGTTTTTCGCTGCCAATTTAGCAATACACCAAAAATGTACCTAATCACACATCACTTCGAGACCATCACACCCATCAGCGTAGATATATTCACAAGTGCCTTTGCTATTTAAAAGATTCAGGCACATAACGTGAAAATAAATTGTCGGCTGGGTTTAAGATAGCATCCAAACATTGGCTCTTGATTAGAAAAACATGATGATCAATACTGAGGTCAGCAAAATGACTGGGTTTGTCCACTTCTTGTGCAATAAATTAATAACCTAATTATGGTGACAGGCCTTATTAAGCTTAAATTTAACACCAGGAGCAACAGTTTTAACAGGGAATGACAAGCCTGTACAGAGTGAAAGATTTATGCGAGCACATTGGGTGCAGAAACCATTGGCACTGATGCAGCTTCCTCACCACACACTCACCACCCACAGTGTAGAAACCACAGAGCTAGCCCACCTGCATCTCTACACACTATCAGATAATGATGAAGAACTCTGGGTCTGTTTGAGCTAAAACACAAACTGATTTCCTGCATAAAGACTTTAGCTCTGTATTTAAGCAGCACTGGAATACGTCATAATAATATGCAAATGAGGAACAATAAGAAGAGCAAATTTTTACTAATTTTATGTGATTAAAACAGAGGAATTATTTTAGTTTGAGTTTTTATATTTAAAAATAGATTATTAGAGTATGTTACGTCCATTACAGACAGAAAACAGCACAGAAATTAAACTGCTAAGAAGCATTACATTTTTCTATTAATGTATCATTTTAAACTTAAAAAAAAAAAAAAAAAACATCTGGCGATCCTATTCTGGGGCTGGTTAACAAAAGAACAAAAGTGCCTGAAATAATTTCTTTCTGATATATAATAAAATGGTAATTTGTACTTAAAGTGTATGTAAATTGGAGACTGTTCTTATAGTACTGCTACAAGGAAAACATTGACTTTCCAACAGCTCACCCAAGTTCTCAGTTTTCCAAGGAAATAAAAAACCCTGTTGGCTGTTTGTGCAAAATCTCTTATCTCATCCCATCATATGAATAATTATTCTGGTATGGCTGCACAATATACAATTACGTTCTGCTGCTTAATACAAAGAAAATTCACACTGTTATCATGTAACATGATGATACGTATAATAGTATCACTTAGGTCTACCTAATTCCATTTATTACACTCAAATCATTAATGCAAGATTACACTATTAATATAATGACATGTTGGATCATTAATTTTGATTGAATTTGGAAAGCTCTATTGTAAGTATCACAATATACAGCTCTGAAAAAAATAAGAGACCACTTAATGATGTTTTTCCTTGATTTTTTTTCCCCAAATTAAAAACTTGGAATATAATCAAGAGGAAGATGGATGATCACAAGCCATCAAACCAAACTGAACTGCCCAAATGTTTGCACCAAGAGTGACAAAGTTATCAAACATGCCAAGATGCATGAAAAGTGTGATTATAAACCAGGGTTATTCCAACAAATATTGATTTCTGAACTCTTAAAACGTTATGAATATGAACTTGTTTTATTTGCATTATTTGAGGTCTGAAAGCTCTGCATCTTTTTTGTCATTTCAGCCATTTCTCATTTTCTGCAAATAAATGCTCTATATGACAATATTTTTATTTGGAATTTGGGAGAAATGTTGTCCGTAGTTTATAGAATAAAACAACAATGTTTACTGTACTCAAAGATATATATATATTTTTTTCCAGAGCTAAATATCGCATAATAACAAAATATCACAAAGTACATTTTTCCCAAAATCATGCAGCACTACTTCTGGGCCAGATGTACTTGGTGTGTATATATATATATATATTTTTTAAACTTTAGTTCAGTTAATATTAATGTAATTAACATTTAGTGTATTGAAAATCTTATTTTTAAAGTAGAGTCCAATAATTAGTGTAAGTAATAGTTGAAGGGCTGTTAGTGCAGCAGCCTTGATTTCAGAGGTTTTGGTTACAAAAACTACCCTACAGCGGATAGTGTAGACGGCTGACAAGATCATGGTTGGTATACAACATGGTTGGTATAGCCCTATTTGAGTAATGTTCTAATCTATATTATGGCAAAAACTACCGGTACTCAACTGAATAAAGAAAAAAAAATTGCCCCAGGAAAAAAAGACAGAGTTGCCATAGCTCTGTTGCACAGGATAAGTTCATGATAGTTATCAGCCTCAGAGACCACAAATTAACAACCCCCAGTTAAGAGCCACCTAAATGCTTCACAAAGTATTTTGGTTTGTCTTTTTTTACTGTGTGATTCCTTATGTGTTCCTTCATAGTCTGACTGACTTCAGTGTTCATTTACATTAAATGAGAAGGTGTGTCCAAACTTTTAACTGGTACTGTAGGTCACAGCATGGTGTGAATCATGTCTGCTGTATTTACTGTACGTATTGTAGTGTAATAGTTCTATGTGACACAATTTGTTGCATCTCTGCACTTTATCTATCTATATTGTACTGTTTGTTCCACGTTGCGCTTTGTTGGTCCTGGAGGAAAGTACTACTGTGTACTACTGTGTACTCAGACTTAATGACGTTTAAAGTCTTAAAATGTGTGTAAACAGTGCTTTTAAGGTGGTGAAACATTAAACACAGCTCACACAGTCAGTCTGCCACTACTGAATGACTCTCTACAGACATTAAAATGAGGAAGAGAAAACGCCACCGCCCCAAACTGGAGCACTGTGGAGCTACTCTCTGCTTTCCCTTTAAAACTTACAGCAGAGGCTGCAGGACAGCAGGAGTAAACATCTCATCACCTGAATACCTCAACACCTGCGCCCTCTTACCTTCTCTAGCTCAGCTCTGTGATACAGGAGGTCATGAGCTGCCTGCAGGTTAAAGCTCTCCTCCACTTTAGTGAACGGGCAGGTAAATAAATGCAGAAACGCTACAGACACTAACAGTAGAAACAGGGGAAACTCTGGAATCCGCCGTTTCCGCGCCATGATGCCAAAGCAGCCTGCCTGCGCATGTGCAAGAAGAGCCGGCACAAGTGGAACTTCGAGCTTTACAAAGTAAGAGTCCCTCTTTTTTAATGAGAGTACGGCTGTTTTTTTCAGATATTTACACACAAAAAATTTGCAGACCTCATATTTACACATTTATTTATTTATTTATTTATTTTTAGTTTGTTTTGGTTCATTATGGTTCTTTTCTTTATTATGAACTTTACTAATATTATTTTAATTATTATTTTCCAATATTTGAATATCATTAAATTGTAATAAATATATCGTCGTGCTCATAACTAAATGTATATGTATTTGAATATTGATCCCTTGCCCATTGGTCAATGTCAATATTATTTATGTATCTGTAAATGACGAGTACACTATTTACATTTTTCCTATATTATTGAGTAAATTGTTATATAAATATCCGTCAGCTGTTGTGTAATGTTCTGAATACTTTAGATTTTTTGCTGTAGCATAAAAACATAGAAAATGCCCTGTGATAAATTGTATACCACTGCACTCATTCATCTTTTATTTGATGGTGGATGAAAGCACTTTGTTCTTGTTTTCTCACTGCACAGTTCCCTATACTCTCCTCTGCCCCACTCTGGCCAGAGTACACTTCCCCTTTCCCACCTCCTCTTGGGAAAATCCATTGTTCACTGTACTCTTACACACTCAGGATTAAGAGTTTAGGGGAAGTGAATATTAGTGAACCCATAGACCGCAAGCTTTGTAATTTTATTCTGCACAGTCCTTATAAATAGTATTTCCGACACATCACATTACTATTGCAAAAGTTGATTCATTCATTTATCACTGATCTAACTCTTACTAATAACACAAGCAGAGATAAGACACACACAAGCATTTTAAATGTTCATTTATTAAAATGTATATCTACTTGCACACATTAATATGCTTATACTTATACTTATATTTATTGTTTAATTGTTACTATACAATATTTTTAATGTACTTTAATAAAATAAAATTAACTTGTAAAATAATTGGATTTATTATCATTAAATTATAAGATAAGATTCCTCATTTTTGTTTTGATATGTTATGGTTTCATGCACACATATGCCAAGAGTAAAGTTTTTTTTAGATTTTCCATAATGTAAAAGAGTGAAAAGTGACATGTTTGAGTTTGAAATGTAGTGAAGTTAAAGTAAAAAGTAGTCCAAAATAGAACTATTTCAGTAAATTACAGACATATGAAAAAAAACTACTCAGGTACACTATCAAATTGTATTCAATTTGTTACTGTTTACAACTGCTAATGGTAACCAACTAATTAATAGTAAACCGCGTTACTAAGATAGAAATGAATGTCTGACATTTAATTGTCAGGGTTAAATCAATCAGTGGTGCACCTGTGTTTTCGGCTACCAAAATAACAATAAGCCAGAAATTTTCCTGAACCTACCTCACTTCCAGACCACCACACCCATCAGTGTAGATATATTCATAAGCGGAGGTGTAGGTGTAAGAAAGCAATGAGCATAGGTGTAAGATAGTGCTCCTTGTTTGAATTGTCTGTAGGATTTTTTTTTGTTGATTTTTTCACTATAAATAATAAACACAATTTATTTATTTGTAAAACAATATTAACATAAAGTAATACAATAACATTCAGCTTCCTTTGTCTTGATATGGTACAGTTTTATGCACACATATAACCTAAAGAAATAACTATTGCTTTTCTTATATTTTGCACAACGTAAGGAGGTAACAGTAAGATCTATGATTTTAAAAGGAGTGTAAAATGTTATCCAAAATAGAAATATTTCAGTAAAATATAGATGTAAGAAAATGTTTTAATAAACGGTATTCTACACCAATTATAGTTGGTTAAGCCATTCATCCTTCACAGATCTAACTGTAGCTATTGAGGTTAGACATATGCAAATTAACATTTAAAGGAATGAGTTATTTAAATATATGCAAATGTTTTCAAATACAGTCATTTAAGATGAAGAGAGTTAGCTTTTCATGTTTGTATTTTTTTAATTTATTTTAATAAATGTGCCTTAATAACATAAAATAAGTTATTTGAATTAATGCATTTGAAATGTATTTTATTTTATATTTTTAATGTGAGTTTAAATTTTGAAATAATAATAACTTAAAATACAATTTTATTTTATTTTATTAAAATAAATGTGTCGTGTGCAAAGTTGTTCCGATCATAGACTGTATATAGCTGGACAGAGCATCGTCTCTCAAAAGTGAAGCCACCACAGGTCCGGCGCCCCCTGCTGTTCGGTTTCAGAAAGCTGTGTAACCCCACCCATCCCCGTAGGTTTCAATGGCAAAACAGACAACTTTCAATCACGTTTTTTTCTAATATACTGTAATTCTACCTCCATTATTTAAATGCAACAGCTAGTGTATCCTCTGCTTATATTGTTAAATTTTTATATCCCTACAGAATTAGTTTTTTAAAACGTTATTCAGCTCTATTCAAAAAAGGTGTGGTTATTGTAAAAGGGCTGGTTATGGGCGGGACCAATAACAGACCATCAGCTCCGCTCCGCCCCGCTCTGCAGTCTGTGACCGCGAGGCAGCCCTCAGGGGCGGGGTTATTTAAATGAGTAGGCTGCTATCCACAGTCTTTCTCCCTCCTCTGGACTCTACTGCGCAGAATCGGGTGTCAGGATCGCCAACATGGCGGAAGATTTTGGCTTCATTTTTATTGAATGAATGGGAACGGCGACACGGCGTCCATCTTTTTTACAGTCTCTGGTTCCGATTTAAAAATACAAAAAAAAAAAAAAAAAAAAAAAAAAAAAAAATATATATATATATATATATATTTATTTATATTTATTATATATATATATATATATATAAATCAAATATTAAAACAGTACTAGAACTACACTAGCAGTGCCATTTTAGCAAAAAAAAAAGTAACGTTACTAAACAATTTAAGAAAAAGGTAATTTTAACTCATTTTAAAATGGATTTAAAAGAATAAAATAGTGCCAGAAGTCCAATTTTGGAAGACAAGTGCAAAAAATATCGTTATTTAAATAATTCACACGGTATATAATTATATAATTCACTTTAAAAATAGAGCAGTTTAGACCGTAAGCCCCGCGCGTGGCGGCATCCCATTGGCTGCCGCGCTGACTGATCTAGCCGCCTGACCAATCAAGAGAAGCCACAATTGTAACGGAGGCTCGGAGCCGGAAGTGTGCATGTGTGCTGGACCCGGCATGGAGCTGTGTGTGTTTATGAGAGCGGAGAGCTGCGGGCTGGAGCAGGGTTACTGATCTTAGCCTGACACTACAGCCTGTCTATGTTGAGTGTTGAGTGTTGAGTGTGGGGCTGTGTATGATGGTGTTGAGGGTGTAGTGGGGGGGTCAGTGTGTGTGTGGAAGGATGCTGCTCTCTGAAACAGTCAGTCTCCTCTTTTGTCTTATCTTAGTTTTAGCTGCTGGATCTGGCAGCACCAGGGAGCATAAAGATCTGTGCTCAACCTGCAGACAGATCGTGGACAACTTTAACAAGGTATGTGGCTTGACTTAATCTTATTGTTATGGCAAGTGTGTATCAGTGATGTTAGACTTAGCCTTAGATTAAGTCTAGGTTCATTAGATGTAGTACAGTAAACAAGCTGTTACACTGTACCATGCAAAAAAATAAGATATACAGTACCACTCAGTTTGGACACACCTTTTCATTCAATGTTTTTATTTATTTAATATTTTTACACTATAAATAATATTAAAGTCATCCAGATTATAAGATTTCTGGAGTGCTGTTAACTTGCAGTTTCTGAGGCTGGTAACTAATAAACCTATCCTGGGGCGGTCCTGATGAGAGCTATTTTCATCATAAAGTTTTTGATGGCCTTTGCCACTGCACTTGAGGATACTTTCAAAGTTCGTGAATTTTTCAGACAGACTGACCTTCATTTCTTAAAGTCTTTTTGTTCTTTACTTAGTTGAGCAGTTCTTGTCATAATATGGATTAGAACATTACTGAAATAGAGCTAATCACTGTATACCTGTAACACTACCTCTTCACAACTTTACACAACTGATGCTCTCAAACACATGAAGAGGGCAAGAAATTCAAGTTTTTTTTAAGCATTGACTGATTCAGCACAGCTGTTAACTGAAAACCATTCAAGGTGAATACCTAATAAAGCTGACTGATAAAATCCAGCCAAGATGTGCAAAGCTGTCATCTAAGCAAGAGGTGCTACTTTAAAGAATCTAAGACATAAAACATGTTCTTGTTTGTTTAACACATTTTTTGTTTGCTAAATAATTCCATCTGTTTTGTCTTATAGTTTGGCTGACTTTAGTATTTATCCACAATGCATAATATTTTAAAATAAAGAAAAAACACTGAATTTATGTTGTGTTCAAATGTTTGAATGCCACTGATTGAGTATAGCAGTAGATGCATGTGAAGTTTTGTGCAAAGAACATTGCCATAACTTTATGATCTTTGCTGTGTATGTTTATGTCATTTTAGACCTTTAGATTTTAATTTTTTTAAATGTGTGTGTTCACTTCTTTATCATAGGGCTTTGAGAGAACAGCTAATAAAAACTTCGGTGGTGGGAACACTGCATGGGAGGAAAGAAAACTGTCCAAATATGAGACCAGGTGATGTATTTTTTATTTTTTAAATTTATTTTAAGATTTTTCATCACTGTAATTGAACAACTTTAATATTTCTTACTTTGAGCTTTGTAAAAATCTAAATCATAATGTTGTTCTCCACATTGACTTTCACATTTACATGACTTAACATAAAAAATGTTTAATTAACTCTTTAAGAAGGATTGATATTGGGTGTCTCTCAGCAGATGGAAGAGAAAAAATAATGTATTCAGCCCAGTTCCGTAAACAAACTGTGGCAGAAGTAAAATTGCACACATTGTAGCATCACATCACATTGTGAGATGTCATGATGACAGGTGTGTGTCAATTCCTGTGGACTGTAGCTTTTGATTCATTTGAGCATGATGAACTAGTTTTGGATGCTTATTTTTAAAGCAAACAATAGTAGCAATATGGGCTGGACAGTAATTTTTTATTATATAATTCAGTGTATGTAATGTATGGTCCTTTAAAGCATTTGTAATTCAATATACTGTACATTATTTACAGTATCTGTAACTGACAGTTGTTCATGACAGGGCCAACTGTTTCACCACTTAAAACGCCTCCTCTAAAGGTATTGCTATTGTCAAATTTGTTCCTTTATCAAGATTGTTTGTTTCCTTTCCAGTGAGATTCGGCTGGTGGAGATCCTGGAGGGCTTGTGTGACAGCGGCAGCTTTGAGTGCAATCACATGGTAGAAGAACATGAGGAGCATTTTGAGACCTGGTGGTTCAAGAGGTCAGTGCTTAAGATATGGTTTCTGAATGACTGAACTTCACTGACATACCAAAAGCCAACTAGGAACTAATATCATGTCTCAGAAGTTATGGAATGTTTCAATGGCCTGCGGGACTAATGTGTGTGGGTTCTCCTGCATGGAATGTGGATGTGAATTGGTCGTCTGTTCACAAGAATAATTTTGTCCAGACACCGATGGTTACGATCATTACCAGCCACTACACCGTCCACTGTGGGTGATAATGATTTTACGTCATCTTACAATGAGTTCAACCTCACTCACAAGATAACACCTCACAGCCATTTTTAAGCCGATCCCTGAGCAAACACTTCATGGTCAGTTCTATCCCTTGACTTGTGGCATGTCAGTGTATAATGCAGCTCATTAGTGTTTAGCTTGTTTCTCGCATGTTCTTGCTGTTTAATTTGTGAACTGTTTGGTTACTGTTTGCAGGAAAACGAAACATCCAGACCTGCTGAAATGGTTTTGTATTGAAACAATCAAGGTGTGCTGTCCCAAAGGAACGTTTGGACCAGACTGCAACAGTAAGTGACAACCAGTGTTCTTAACACTAGCTTTCATATCTGTAGGCCAGTCACACTAACTATTTTTGACAATATATTGTCTCAAAATAATTGTGATTAATGATATTCTTGTTTTTTTTTTTTAAAGACTGTTTTATGCTACTAATTTAATGATAACATATTAAGGTGTGAAACGTATTTACTTTCATTACTCAGGTAGACATATAGATGCTAAAGTTTAAAACTACTTTAGAAGTTAAAGTATCAACTCAAGCTTTTAACTCAAAAAAATTAGTAAAAGTACTGGGCGCTGAGTGATTAAGCGGTCTAAAGCGCTGCCACTATGATCGGGAGGTTGCAGGTTCGAACCCCCCCCCTCATCATGGCAAAGCCAATGAAGCTGCCGGCACTCAGAGGGAGCAAAATTGGCCCTGCTCCCTCCGGGTGGGTTGATGGCGCTCTCGCCCCACATCATTCCTAGGGTGATGTCCACAGCACAGGGCGTCTGTGAGCTGATGTATCAGAACCGACCCGCTGCGAAACGGTGGCTGACTTCACATGTATCGGAGGAGGCGTGTGCTAGTCTCCATCCTCCTGGTGTGTTGGGGCATTACTAGTGACTGTGGGAGTCCTAGGGAGTGGGTTGGGGAATTGGCTGTGCTAAATTGGGGAGAAAATGGGGAAAAATTTGAAAAAAAAAAAAAAAAAAAAAAAAAAAAGTACTGAAGGGGTGCAGAGTGGTCCAGTGGTTTAATGCGCTGCCACTATGATTGGGAGATGCAGCTTGCCATCAGCTGCCTTAGCCCTGAGAGAGCATAATATTGAGACTATTTTTAAAAATGTAAGGAGTAGAAGTAAAAATTTGGCTGAAAAGGTATTACTCCAGTAAAGTATAGATAACCAAAATTTCTACTTAAGTAAGGTAACAAAAAGTCATGATCTTTTCATTATTAAAAACTTACAGAGAATGGATTTATAGAGTATATTAATGGATAAATATGCTACATACCTAAAATAAAACGCTGATTTTAACAAAGTCGACATATCAGCTCAAAGGTCAGCTAAAATGAACGCGTTCATGTCCACACACTATATTAAGTCAATAATGTAATTACATTAAAAGGATTAATTGTCTGCCTTCTTTTGTTAAATTGATTATTCATTGTGTTTGTTCAGCATGTGTGGGCGGAGCTGAAAGACCCTGCCATGGTAATGGTAGATGTGATGGTGATGGGACGAGAGGAGGAGATGGGAAGTGCTCGTGTGATGATGGATATGAGGGGGATTTTTGCCTGGACTGTGCTGAGAGATTTTATAATGAGGAGAGGAATGATACCTTTTCTCTGTGTAAAGGTAAGCAGCACAGATCAGCCCAGGCCATATGAAGCAGACTATAATGTCATTAATGCCTTCTTTGTGTCTTCTTTGTGTTTATCAAAATAACACAGAACTATAACCTGGCTAGGCAAGATTAAGACAATTAATTAACACAGTTTAAATAAAACTCCTTTGTTAGTTTGGCAGCAACATTTTTTTTATGACCATTTTAGACATTTCATATCTTATAACCCAGTCTGACTGATCTACCCAGAATCAGGTCCTTTAAAACATTACAGTTTAAACCTCTTTGTGAGGTCAAGAATAAATAAGATACGTTTAGAGCAAGGCTCTGAGTAAATCTGATGTTTTCCTCTTATTTAATTTCACCGTTCCACCTTAAATGATGCAGCAGCTTGGTTCTCCTGGAATGTTCTCAGTGTAACTTGCACTATTTAAGGTTGAATAAGATTGTCCTGGGTGCCCTTTATAGCTCTTTTATTTTGTTAAAATGAAAGGTAAAACAAGGTTAAAAGAAATAATGCTAGTTAGGGTAATGCTCTAAATAATGTGCACAGGTGTAACTTGGCAGGCAGCTGCCTGTAAAAATATTAGATGTAAATCATCTTGCACCCTTTGCGGTGTATGTTGCAATGCTCATTTCTATCTTACACCCTCGAACAGTCTATTGTCAAGCCTTGCGCCTGCATGGTTTAAATAGCAAAGGCTTATGAATTTATCTTTATAGCATGGTGGTCTGAAAGTGTGAGGTAAATTTCAGGCATATTGCTATCTTTGCAAGGGAAAACACAGGTACGCCACTGACTGAGCTGAACCCTGAAATAAACAAAATACACAATAAAATAGCATTGCTGTTCCCGCAAATTATCTGCTCATGCACCTAAACAGTGTGAACGAGCAGGTCAGTTTCCTCTGCTGGGAAGTGCATAAGCGCTGCACCGTTAAAATAGCAATCTGCCAAAGTCAGAGCTCACCTGGTTCTTAGAGGAAATGGCAAGTAAGTCAACACACTGATTGCGTTATTACACGTTATGGCCAAAAAACACTTATGATTAATTAAGATAATTAGTCCATATTCTGCGCAAGGCATCATTTTCCTGTCGTTACGATGGCAAACACACATTGATTCACCCTAAATCAAGCTGCACAGTGCACGGTTGATTGCTTGCCTATACATTGCTAAAATAGGGCCTCATATCTTTTGCCTAGAGAATAATTGAATTGAGACATCCCTAATGCATTTTTTTTTCTGACTAATTTTACATTTCTTGAAAATTTTTGTAGCACTATTTTTAAGAGCATACAATAAAATACCCAGACAGAGTGCTGTTTTTTAGCTTCTTAAAGGTGCTTCAAATGATTATTTAAAGGGATAATCTGGTGTGAAAAAATGATTTTGTTGAAATGAATGTTTTTCAGCTATTGCTAAAAATATTTCTATAATACTGATGCATTTCCACAAAATTAATTTTGCAATCTGTTCCCCTGTCCTATCTATTCATTCATGCCGTTCATGTGTGTCAGAAGAGGCGTGTGCTTGTTGGGATCATTGAAAGTGATGGGGGGGACTTCTTGTGAGTGGAGGAGGGGGGGTTAACTTGGTCTGTTAACACTGTTATCCAGATTCAGTGCTGTGCTCCTTTTTCAGAGTGTCACCCATCCTGCACGAAATGCTCTGGAGGCACTGCTCAGGACTGTGAGGAGTGCAGGGACGGCTGGGAGGAAGACCAGGAAGGCACATGTGTTGGTGAGAGATGCATTTAATTAAATGACTGTGTCTTTTAGTGTAATTTGGCTGCTTTTCTTTAAGTTTAAGTTCTTTAAGAACCAGATTGTGATGTCATTATAACAAAGTATGCTGTATTTCTGAATATATTGTGGTGTTATGCAAACTCAAATTGCATTACCTGCATGCAGCATACATGACTGCATACTGTGCTCACATGGCAAAAGGAGGCTGGAGGTAGAGTGAGGTTGAGGTCCACAGTGAAGGCACATAATAAACTACATCTTATCCTGGGGGGAAAAAAACAATTAATCAGGCAGAGAATCTTCACTGAGGAGAGACACATTCATTTTGTCCATATTCAATTCTTTTGAATCCTCTCTATTCTGTGTGATGAGACAGAGGGGGGCATATGTATACAACTCATTGATATACAACTCTTGAAAGTGGGCGTGGCAGAATAAAGTAGATATTAAAAGCGCTTAAAATGTCCTTGTTCTTTATTTTCATTCAGATATCGATGAGTGCTCCAGTGATCCCTCCCCATGCAAAGAGAAGGAGTACTGCCTGAACAATGATGGATCTTATTCGTGCAGTGGTTTGTGAATATTTCAATTCTTTATGGTTCCACCGAGTCTAGAACAATATCACCATTTAAAAACTAGTGCATTTAGGGTCCTATCTTATACCCTGTGAAAGGCATGATGCGATGCTCTTTGCTACCTTACACCACCTCAATAGTCAATTTTCACACCTTACGCCTTATTGAGTTTGGGAATATAGAATAAAATATCATTGCTGTTCCCTTTGTACCAGGTCAATATCCTCTGCTGAGACGCACAAAGCGCAGCGCTGTTAAAAGAGAATCTGGTGTGAAATTGGCTTTTAGTGTAGTAATACATTATAAAGAGTACTAACCTTTGTTGAATACCCCACCTCCATTCTCACGCAGCTTTCTGAGATCCAGCAATTTTTTTGTGCAGTTTGTCCAGAAAGGCTAGAATGGGTTTTAATGGGGCATATTTTGCCCTCTACGGATAAATCGCTTTTTACACTGTTATCCAGGCTCAAAGTAGCTCCACATCTCATTGGTAGAATCCTGAGTCCGGACATTTAAAACGAGACATTAATAACTTTAAAAGTGCACAAGAAATGTATTAAAAACACTTTTTTTCTAACCTGTAGCGTAATCTACATCTCTGGGCACTGCCACCTTAAAGTGAAGTCATGATCAGAAGAGTGAGAAGCACGTAATGTTACCTGGAAAGCCTGGAAAAGCACAAACGCAAACCATTCTCTCTTTTCTACCCTTCGCCTTCTCCTCTGTCTCCTCTGTTATTCTGGTTGAAGGTACAATCTGAGCACAGCATTATCCTGGCCACGTCTTCTTCTTAATGTATACAGCATGTACTTCCATCAGCATTGCGTGCTCTTCACTTTACTAATCTTGACTTTACCCTGAGATTTAGGTTACTTTACGGGTTGTGAAAAGGGTTTTTAAATAAATTCCTTGTGCCGTTTTTAAGTTCTTAATGCCTAGGGCTTTTCAGGTTCTACCAACAAAGTGTGGAGCTACTTTAAGCCTGGATAACAGTGTAAAAAGCGATTTATCTGCAATTAAAACATATACTAGCCTCTCTGAGCTAAGCTGCAGGAGAGCAGAGTTGGGCTATTCAAAAAGGTTAGTACTTTATCATGTTTTACCACCCAAAGTCAATTTCACACTGGAAGAGTTCTCCTTTAAGATACGGACACACCAAAGTCAGAGTGCACCTGCCTCTTAAAGGGAATGAAAACTGACACACTGATTGGTGTATTTTTGTTAAGCCCAAAACACACCCACAATTAATCAAGAGAATTAGTACACGCCTTTTGCGCATTTCGAGCCGCGCAAGGCATATTTTTTTGCACCCTCACGATACTAAGACATATCGACATGGCTTAAATCCAGCTGCGTGATACACAATTGACCTAAAATTTACTTTAAAGTGTAAGATCTGAGGTCACCTCTCCTCTCTTTCTGTAACTCAGTGTGTGACAGCAGATGTTCAGGCTGTAAAGGACCAGGGCCTGGAAACTGCCTGGCTTGCTCAGAGGGCTACAAGGACGAGGAGGGCACCTGCACAGGTGTGTACCACTGCTGTACCCGGCGTCAGCTCTGGAATGGCTGTGTGTTTGTTTAGTGTGTGATAACGCTGACTTTGTGCACTTTATGGTTCTTGGTAGACGTGGATGAGTGTGAGCTGCCGGACAAAGTGTGCACTGAGGAACACCAGGAGTGCGTCAATACTAAAGGCAGCTATAAGTGTCTGTGTGAAAGTGGCTTTCAGGAGCAAGATGGAGTCTGTGTTCCACAGCCAGAAACAGGTATCTGTATCTATGGGTGTATCTTTTAAATGAAATCTGTAGTGATTTTCTACATGATCCCTGCCTAGCAAAGCTATACTAAACCTTGTTTGTACCTGGTTAGTTTATGTGACTAGTGTCTGGATTTTGAACGAATTGTAACCACATGCATTTTCAGTGGCTTGCAAAAGTATTCATACACCTTGAACTTTTCCATATTTTGTCACATTACAACCACAAACATATAAAATGTAAAATACAAAATATTGTATACCACTTTGTGTTGATCTTTCACATTAAATTCCAATTAAAAATATTTATGTTTCTGGTTGTAATGTGACAAAATATAAAAACAATTTCAAGGGGCAGAATCCTTTTGCAAGCCACTGTACGTTTGGTAGTCAGACATGGCTCTGGTTAATCAAATTGAAACTTGATTGCTGTGTGGGCTGGAATATGAAAACTTGCTTGTTGCACAGGAGTTCTTTTTTTATTATTATTATTTACACAGCTATAACATGGCAATGCATACCTAAATGGGTTTGAGTGATTGGAATGTATCTGTTTTAAATTCATGTTGGGTTTTTTTTCACTGTCCCTTCAAGAACTTTGTCTCCAAAGTGCTAATTTTTACAGAAGAAGGCAAAATGAATGTATGATAAAAGTTTATTCAAAGTCATTTTAGAATATATATTTTTTTTTATTTAAATTGGCTTTTCTTGCAGAATTATTTATGCAGTGTAGAGAGCAGCAACGAGACTACACAGTCAAATCCACAGTGTTAAAATCAGTGTTTCTGACATTTCTTAACTCCCTGGATTAGAGGTCTGCACTCCCGCGGGAGTCTCGCGGGACCCGTCAGAATATGTTGTGGCGCGGGACAGAACTGAATTGTTATTGGCGGGAGCGGGAGTTTAATCAATCCATGCGATGCAGGAGCAGAACCACATTAACGTGTATTGCTATCGCAAATTAATAAATAGTTAAGAAAATTCTCTCATGGGATGGACCGACACACGCATGCACGCACACCAATGGGAGATTTTCAGCATCGCCAGCAGGCATGTGCAGAGGGGGGGGGGCGGAGGCTGCTTGAGTACCTGCCTGCCCGTTTTGGTCTTTCTCACCTGAATTATTCTGCCTGAATTATTCGGACTCAATCCCTGCCTCTCACCTGAAAAAATCCACCAGCAGTAAATTTTAAGTACTAAATGTGATTCATTCAATCCATAAAAGGACCGCGGGACGGGAGTGGCGGAAATGTGTATGTGGCGGGCGGGCGCGAGATTAAAAGAAGTGATTTTTGGCGGGAGCGGGCGGTAACGGGACAAAAACACACGGGAGCGAGCAGGAGCGGGCTTAAAAAAGCAGTCCTTCGCAGACCTCTACCCTGGATGGTATCCTAACAACCCCTTAGTGCTAAACCATTCTCAGAGTTAGTTTTAACTCCCCACAGTTGTTAAAATTCATGCTGCAGTGTACAGTGAGTGTTATGTTCCCTGTTGGTGTTGAGTTGCATGTTCATTTTTATAGTGTAGCTAAGACTTTACAATCTCATTACGATTTGCTGGTGTATATAGTAGTTTGGGAATGTAACAGGCTCATGAAGACACTGAGATTAAAGTACTAAAAGTGTGCAGATCTGTCCTTAAAGCTGAATATAAGGCGCACTTAATATCCTTTAATTTTCCTTTAATTTTCAACAATCTACAGTGTGCCTTATAATCCAGTGTGCGTTATATATTATTTTACCAGTCAGGTTATAAGGAGCAGTAAATCCACTCTACTGAAGTTCAGCTTTATACAGGAGTTTCAGTGAAATTTCTCCAGTACTGAGGCTGGAGTATTATTAACATTAGCTGCTAACCGCAGCGCTAGCGCTTTCACCATTCAGAGGTGAGTATATTGGACTGTAGCCTGCGTGTTTACTGTGTTAAAACAAGCTACATGGGATAAACTGTTAGCTGATAGTGCCCTGACTTACTGGAGCACACAGAGTTTCTCAATGTAGCGCTTTCGGGCGAAGTTTACTAGCGCTAAGCGCGGCTAGCACTGCTGCTAAACACTCTGTTAAAAAATGTTCTAAGCTAATAGTCTAACGTTACTGTAAAGAAACAGAAGCAATTTACTCACCCAAATCAGCAGTTTTCAGGTTTTTTTTTTTTTTTTTTTATAGGAATTTTAGTTTTGTTTACTATAGGTCCTACCCCAACTCTCCTCATTAGAAGGGAAACATGGCGACACCCTTGTTTTTTACTATTGTAATTTTACTGTAAACAAATGACCAGAAAATAGGCGTTCATTGATGGCGCACCTTATAATAGTGTTCATGCATAGCTTTAATGTCTTTAATATTAAATTTACAATGTAAAAACTCATTGAATGAGAAAATGAGAAGAGGTGTGTCCAAACTTTTGACTGGTACTGTAGATAATTGCTTGTTTAAATTAAGATTACCTCTGACCTCTATTTAGCTATAACTAATTTTAATCACATTTCCTGTGTCCACAGAGGAGAGTGAAGAAGAACCTGCATCAGATACTGAAGATTCCCCCACTACCGATAAGGTAACAGAGCGTGAGGACCTGTGACCTGTTCCTGCAGTACTTCTCCTAACCACCAGGGGACAGCAACTCTCCAGCAGAAGTGTGCTCAGAATCACATGGAGCGCACAGCACTTACTGTACATACTCAGCAAACTGCACTTCTGTACCGGCGCAACATGGACAGCTTATTTTTTATACTGTGGAAACAGAACAGTGTTTATCCCAAGCACAGCCTCCCACTGCTGCCAAGCGTCTGTCGCCTTCAGGTTTTTAAACAGGCTGTTTTTTGTGAATTATAATAAAGTCATTCCACTAAAACTCAGTTTATGACCTCTTTCATGATCATTAATTGTGTTGTAAACTAAAAACAGTGATTATTGTGGGGATAAGGCTAGAGATGGTTGAATTAATCTCAATTGAGGAATCCTTTAGTTTTCAGTTTATACAATACACACTGCACAAAAAGGATTTTTTAATTCGCCTAAATGTCTTGAACTCAAAGTGTTAAAGAAATTTAACACCCTGCAAAGTGTGCTAGATGAGACTTCAGTTTACGATTAGGCTTAGGCTCAGGAAAATTGTTTGCTTTAGTTATAGTAATATTTTAACAAGGCTGCCCAAATGTTGACCTATTAACTACCTCACCCCCTCAAACAATCAAATGGGCTGTCTTTTAGCAAGCTATCAGCTGCACACCACAAACTGACATTTACTATAGACAAAAAATGTATACGTAAAAAAGGAAAAATAGGACATTTTATAAAGATAAAAAAAATTGACATAAAAAGTAAAGAATTTATATCTTATGAAGAAAATAATAATAGCAGTGAAAGTAAAGTAAAATGATAAAAATGATAAGAAATTATAAAATTTATATCAATAAGCTAAGAATGTGGAAAAAAAAATATATATATATTTAATAATTTGATTAATAAAAATAATTTAAAAAATAAATAATATAAACTCATTAAAAAAACTCATTTAAAACAATCACAGGCTTTCTGATAGTGTGCAGAAAAATAAATGTTTCAGTTTCACTTCAGTTACAAATCATTAAAACTGCTCACCAAAACCTCAACATATTCTTTATATTTAACAATATTTGATTAACTTAAGGGTCCTTACTTATTTTTATTTAACTGAACTGAGTTTTATATTGTTTATAGCCTCGCTCTGAATTCAGCTCCGCGCTGCGAAAGAGAGAAAGAGAGAGAGACTGTTTTAAGTTACAGTTATTTAGTCTGTGTGCTGAACATAAATATAAATCCTTATAACTGTCAGAAACAAATATAACTAATAATAACGTATAGTTACTGTGCAAATTTTTAAGTGTATTTTATTTTTATAGTTGATTGCTGAAGGCTCAGGAGTGCTACAGACAAGCAGCTCTCCAGCCCAGAAGGTTGATGAACAAACTTGCAGAACAGTAGATCTCAAAGCAAGATTTGAAGTACGGGAGTAGGCGAAAACGGGTGCAAAACGAAAACGGTTGTAAAAGGAAAACGGGCGGAAAAGGACAACGGGCGGAAAACGAAAACGGGCGTAATATGAAAACGGGCGGAAAATGAAAACGGGCGGAAAACGAAAACGGGTATAAACAGAGATCACGCGAGGAAGACAACAGGCAGGCTATCCTGGGAAGCGAGACAAACACACTGGAGAGAAGCACGAGGGAGGAGCCAGGGAGAGAGTGGGTGGGATGTATTTTTGCTAAAGGTAAGGGTGGTAAAGAAGTGATGGTGGGTGGTATACCAGATGCCGTATATAAATGATGTATTCATAAGTGTTTTGAATTATTTAGAACTCGACAACTTATGAAATTAAAATAGATTTTTATTAAATTTAAAATTAAATTGAGTGAATATCTTGAATTGAATGTCAAGGTTTTTGTGGGATAGCAGCAGTATCTTTATTCTTTTTATAACAGTATTTTTTGCATTGTTGTCACCCAAGGCAAAAAGTTAAAACTAATTTAAACTGATTTTTTTCTAAATACATACTAAACGTGCCTAATGCAAAGTAAAAAAAAATCATTCTTAAAATTGTGGACATGCAATAAATCACATAGTGACTGTTAATAAATTTAGTTAATTTAGGTAATTGTTAATACATTTAGATAGATAAATTTGCTGTATGAAAATTGTGAGCGCTGTGTTACTCAAAATTATTAAATGTCTATGCAGATAAGTAAATAAAAGTGTACAGTAGACAATAAAATAAATTATTTTATATCAGTTCATAATTAATCCCTATATTGACTAATTCCGACACACTATATTCACATAAAAATATCAGTCATTCTAACTGATCCATGTTTTCTGGAAAGCTTTTTATTGTTGGGTCCACTAGGTGGCACTACAGGATTACAATTTAGTGTAGACATGACAAGTTCTGTTCCCATGGATCAACCTGAAAACTTCCACTGTTAATCTAACCAGCCTTTTCCAGTTACTGAACTCATAAAAGAAAATAGTTTGCATAAAACGTTTGAAAATGGAGCTTTTGTTAAGACATAAAATTATGGTTTCTAAAGATCTGAATACACTTGCTTACAAATCTTCAGCCTGTATGACTGTAAACCCTCCTCCTGGAGAGCTAATCAACTCCAACGCAAGTCTAACCCCAACTCCAATTCAACTTCAGACCCAACCTAACTTAAATCCAAAACTAACCCCAACTCAACCTAAACTCCAACCCCACCCAAATCTAACCCATGTTCCAACTCAACATTAACCCTAACCCAAATCTAAACCCAATCCAGCTCCAAACCAAATCTAACCCAATTGATCTCCAATTTAACTTTAACCCCAACCCAAATGTAAACTCAACTTTAAATCCAACCCAAAACTAAACCCAACCCAGCTCCAACTCAAATTTAAAACCAACCCAGCTCCAACCCAAATCTAAACCCAACACCACTCCAACCCAAATCTTAACCCAACCCAGCTCCAACCCAAATCTAAACCTAATCCAGCTCCTACCCAAATCTAACCCAATCCATCTCCAACTCAACTTTAACCCCAACTCAAATCTTACCCCAAAACCAACTCAACTTTAAACCCAAGCTAAATGTAAACCCAACCCTTCTTCCTCCAAAATCTATCCACAACCCAACTCCTACCCAAAGCTAACCCAATTCATCTCCAACTCAACTTTAACCCCAACTCAAATCTTAACTTAATTTTAAACCAATTCCAAAAATCTAAACCCAACCCAGCTCCTACCCAAATCTAACCCAATTCATCTCCAACTTAACTTTAACCTCAACCCAAATGTAAACTCAACTTTAAATCCAACCCAAATCTAAACCCAACCCAGCTCCAACTCAAATCTAAAACCAACCCAACTCCAACCCAAATCTAAACCCAACCCAGCTCCAACCCAAATCTAAACCCAACCCAAATCTAAACTCAATCCAGTTCCAACCCAAATCTAACCCTATTCATCTCCCACTCAGCTTTTACCCTAACCCAAATCTAACCGCAAACAATCTCTGACTACACTTTAACCCAACTCAATTTTAACACTGACTCATCTTTATCTCCAACCCAAATATAATCCCAAATCAATTTTAACCCTGACCCAGCTTTAACTCAATCTAACCCCAAATCAAGCTCAAATTAAATCTAACCCTATAAATGTTCCAACTGTATCTGTATATAACTAAAGCTGTATAAACTGCTGTATTTTATATGTTGAATTTTCTGCATCAGTAATGCTCTACTTATGGTACACTAAATTGCCAAAAGTATTTGCTTGCCTGCATTGCGTTTGGTGGTGATGTGAGGTTGGATGGAGCTGCTCTTTCACTAATGTTTGTAGAAGCAGTCTGCATGACTAGGTGCTCAGTTTTATACACCTGCGGTCGTGGAAGTGGTTGGAATCGGAGGTCAGTGATTTGGATGGGCGAGTGAATGCTTTTGGTAATATAGTGTATGAGCTCTGACTGTAAGGAATGGGTTGCCGTGTTTGTCTCCGGGAGACATCTGCAGGAGACAGATCTAGTGCATGTTCAGACATGAAAAAGTGTTACAGCCTTCGTCTATATATTTCAGCACCGTCCCCTCCCTCCCTCCGTCCCTCTTATTTACAACCCTCTTCCTCTGATTCAGACAGGATGAGACTAGCGTGAGTGCCAGTGTGGAACGAAGACAAGATAATATTGCTGAGACAGTGGCGCAGCTCTGCAGAGTAAACAATGGAGTAGTAAATGCCATTCCAGTTGTTGCCCTTAAGTAGTAGTTTGAAGTTAAAAGTGGCTGTGTGCACTTTCTTTTATGTGTTGTGGTTTGCCTTCTTCAGCAGAGCGAGTTCAGACTGGGGTGATGGTTAGCATGAGGACAAAATCCCAGACAGAACAGTTCAGCACAGTTAACTCAAGGAGATGTCCTTGGAGCTGTCACTGTGCATTATATTGCTAATCAAGTAATCAAAAGAAACAACAACACAATAACAATCTGATTATAATAGAAAACAATGCATAGCACTGCTGTAAGATACAAGAAAAAAAGACAATAAAAAACGGTTAAACTGGAAGTCAGTTTAAAAATACTTCATTCCAAGTCATTTAGTAGCATTTCTATTGGTTCATGATTTATGTAATTGAAACAATATACAAGACACAGTAAAATATTGCAATAATAAGTGCTTTTCCTCCTATAAAAAAGACCCATAAAAATACTCTAAGACTTATTTTTTGGTAGTATACCTCTTAGTGAGTGATCGTTCACATGAAAAACATCCAATGTGCATTAAAAAAAATGATTTCCAAAACAGCAACTTGAAATGAGAGCAGAACATGCAAAATGGCTACAGCTGTCCTTTAAAACTTCAAAACAGCAGAGAGACTTGTCTGCCCCGTCCACCCCTCCAAAGATGCCAAAGCTCACTCTGGTTGCCAGGCTAAGGACACTGATCCTACACGAATAAGTGCAAGACAAGGTCAATAACTTCTACGAAACGTGTATCTAATGTTACATTGACTGTATTTTACATGATAAATAGCTAGCTATTTGCTGGGAATGGCTATGATTATAGTTTTTTCGTTACTCGTTTTGGACGCAGGAAATTGCTCAACATAAAACCAAACATTTGTAGCAAACTTCAACCCAAATCCAAACTCAGCTCCAACTCACTTTTAAACCCAACCCAAATCTATCCCCAATTCCAAATCAAGTCTAACCCAAACAACAACCCAACTTCAACCCAAATCTAACCTCAACTCTAACTCAACTTTAACCCCAACCCAAATCCAACCTCAGCTCCAATTCAACTTTAACCCCAACCGAACTCCAACTCAACTTTAAACACAATCCAAATCTAACCCCAACTCCAAACCAAGTCCAACCCAAACCCCAACCAAAATCTAAGCCCAACCCAAATCTAACCACAACTCCAACTCAACTTTAAACCCAACCCCAATCTATCCCCAACTCAAAACTCCAACCCAAATCTATCCCCAACTCCAACTCAACTCTAAACTCCAACCCAAATCTATACCCAACTCAACTTTAACCCCAACCCTAATCTATCCCCAACTCCAACTCAGCTTTAACCCCAACCCAAATCCAACCTCAGCTCCAACTCAACCTTAACCCCAACCCAACTCCAACTCAACTTTAAACCCAACCAAAAATCTATCCCCAACTCAACTTTAAACCCAACCTAAATATATCCTCAACTCAACTTTAAACCCAACCCAAATATATCCCCAACTCAACTTTAAACCCAATTTAAATCTAACCCCAACTCCAGCTCAATTTTAAACCCAACCCAACTCCAGCCCAAATCTAATCCCAGCTCCAAACCAAGTCTAACTCAAACCCCAACCCATCTTCAACCAAAATCTATGTCCAACTGAAATCTAACCAATACTCCAAACCAAATCCAACCTCAGCTCCAACTCATCTTTAACCGCAACCCAAATTCAACTCAATTTTAAACCCAACCCAAATCTATACCCAACTTCAACTCAACTTTAAACCCAATTCTAATCTAACCCCTACTCAAAACCAAGTCTACCCCACACTCCAACCCAACTTCAACCTAAACTTAACCCCACCTCAAACTCAAATCTAACCCCAACCCAACCTAACCCACATCTATCCCCAATTCCAACTCAACAGGAAATTGCTCAACATATAGGCAAACTTTGTAATTAATATTAAGTCTAACGTCTGGATTTCTGACAGATATTTTTGGCAAATTTGTCAATATCATGGTAGTAGTAAGTTATGACATGTCGACTCCTTTGTTGTGACTGATTTCAGTTCACATTAGCATGAATAGCATGACTGCATAGTAATCCAGCTTAGTCCAGATCACTTAAGCTAACCTAGCTAACGTACCTAGATAGCTAGTTCAGTAATGATTGCAGGTGCGGTCTAACTAGACACTGGGTCTTTGCCACTATAGTTCTTTCCCTCTACTGTCCTATGAAAAGACTCTCAACTCATTTTTGGATGATATACGTCTTAATGAGAGATCATTCACATGCCTCTACGATACACTTCAAAACTTTATGCCCAGTTGAAAGACTTTAAGAGGGGTCACATCATTGGACTAAGAGCAGCAGGATGGTTGTTTTAAAGAACTGCCCCCATCTAGTTTGTCCATCAGCCAACCCGCATCACCTTTGTTTGCAGTATAGTGTAGCAACAAATCCAGGTTGTGTCTGGAATCCAGGCCTTGTTGTGAATGCTTCAATCCTGCTTTTGCTGTAGAATAATATACTGTAATATGATATGAATCAGTTACCCCTAGTAGTCATACGAGAGACACTAACAGGATGACATTTGTAGTCTCTCAAGCCAGGGCTCCTAACTGGAATTTTTCACGTAATTGGCCTGTTAGGTTGCCAGATTTAAAGCCATTTGAGTGTTTATGGGACCATCTGGAACACCAGATTTGGCAGTCTACATTACAAGTGTGCAGGATCTACAGGCTCAGCTGCACCATGTGCTGGAGGATAACATACAGAACCCATATTCCTTTTTTATGTCCAACTGAAGTTGGTTCAGTGGCTAAAAACAGACTGGTTTATTTTTAGGCTGATAACCAGATATTACAGATAAAGTAGCCAAGCAAACAGTAATCTCACCGAAGACCGAAGCCGTAGTCGTGTAAACAGTTCGTGTTCAAAACCAAAAAACAGTCCAACCAAACATCCAATCCAAAAGGGGCAAAACAAGAGACATAAACCAGATAAACCAGAAAGTAGGGTCGTAACGAAAAGTCACTAGAAGAACACATGAGAAAACGCTTAGTATGCAACTAAAGTCGACAATACCTTGCGAAGATAGTTTACAAAATGCAGCCTTAAATACAAAATGCATGATGAGCATAACCTGAAACTTCCTCAGAACACAGGTGAATCTGAGCGTCGGAGCGTAACGTGATTGGGTGAAGGAGAGCGACTGACGGTGACGTCATAAACCATGGGATTCTGGGAAATAGAGTCCGGAGGAGTGGGAAGAGAGTCAGGTGGTGTGACAATAGAAATGGTAATATAATAAAAAACTTATTTTGATGTAGGATTAGTAGGATATAGCCTAAAGGTAGCATATTGCCACTTTCCAATAAAAAACAGGGAGTTCTAAAACAGCAGCTTTTCATGAGAGAGATAAAACCTTTATAACTTGGAACAATTGCAATCAGTGTTAAAAATATTTATGTAGTAAACTAAAAATCGACAAAATTGCAGATACTGTTTTTTCATTGGACAGCGATGATATAATGATTGGTGGTGGATATTAGCAGTCAGAATTCCTTTTGGTGACAGAAATCAAAATCCCAGACACAATCTGTTCTAAATATGCTTTATCTTCATACTTCAATAGTCTTCTTCTCAGATGCTCCTTTTGATTGACACGATCTTATTAATCTCTTACGCTAAGACCAAATCAATTGCCTCATATTTGCACACAGAAGAAAAGTACTGACCCGATCGACACTGCTGACCTGAATTAAACTCATGGGTCAGCGATCGTCCACTCTCCTCTCTCTCTCTCTTTTGCTCACACACGTAGAATAGAAAGCAGCTGCAGCATGTGCTTTCGCTTAGGCCCTCTTTTTCTGGTGCTCGGCTCTGCACCCCTCAGATGTGGTCGCCCTGTTTCCGACACACAGCTGGAGCTCCAGCCACCGTCAATAAGGACGGACAAATCTTTGGCTCGCGAGGCGCAGCTGAGTGCAGACGTTTGCCCCGCGCTGAACCTGACCGAGAGCACTGTGTGATACCAGAGATGATGTGCTGGACGCTGAGAAAAAAAAAAACATCTGTGTGAAATTAATAATAATGTACAGCTCTGTAAAAAAAAAATAAGAGACCACTTCATTTTCTGAATCAGTTTCTTTGATTTTGCTATGTATAGGTATATGTTTGAGTAAAATGAACATTGTTGTTTTATTCTATAAACTACAGACAACATTTCTCCCAAATTCCAAGCACAAATGTTGTCATTTAGAGCATTTATTTGCAGAAAATGAGAAATAGCTAAAATAACAAAAAAGATGCAGAGCTTTTTTGAAAACAAGTTCATATTATAAAGTTCAGAAATCAATATTTGGTGGAATAACCATGGGTTTTAATCACAGTTTTTTATGCATGTTGGCATGTTCTCCTCCACCAGTCTTACACACTGCTTTTGGATAACTTTATTCCACTCCTGGTGCAAAAATTCAAGCAGTTTAGCTTGATTTAACGGCTTGTGATCATCCATCTTCCTCTTAATTATATTTTCAATTTGGTAAAATCAAAGAAACCCAACATTTTTAAGTGGTCTCTTTTTTCCCAGGGCTGTATGTATGCTATACTGTGTGTGATTGAATGTTAGAATAAAAGGATACGTTTGTTATGGAAAACAGTTGTGTACAATTGAAAGGAGGCTTAAGTACCGTGTTAGGCACCTCTACCCTGGATAAAAGATGAGATAGGGTTGGGCATGGAAACATACAGGTTTTGTATAGAATCCCGCAAAACATTACCCACAGATGTTGCAGATGTGCCTGTCAATCTTGCATTTTTAGGTTGTGAAATCTGGCGACCCATCTGCTCCCAAAAATGCGTGATTGGTGATACCATTACCAAATTTTACTTTGGGCAGCAGTAAAGTGTTTGTCTTGGAATGTTGTGACTCTAACATTTAGTTTCATCAGTCTACAGCACCTGATTCCAAAATGAATCTGGCTTGTTCAAATATGCTTTAGCATACCTGAAGTGACTCTGTTTGTGGCGTGTGCTCAGAAAAGGCTTCTTCTGCATTAATTACTCTCCCATACAGCCTTTCCTTGTGTAAAGTGCGCTGAATAGCTGAACGATGCACAGTGACACCTGCATCTGCAGCAAGATGATGTTGTAGGTCTCTGGAGCTCTGAAGGCCTGTGGGTTGACTATGAGTGTTTTCACCATCCTTCTCCTCTGCTTATCTGAGATTTTTCTTGGCTAGAAATGTGCCTGTGGTCTTCCATTGAAATCGTTGGTAACTGTAAATTGACTGAAATTGCTGATAAGAACAGGGAAAATCATGAAAATTATCAGAGGTGCTCAAACCTTTTCATACCACTGTTCCAGTACAGTCACTGCAGTGTTAAGAATGACCTATGACCCAAATGATATTGTGCTGGTCTGTGGGAGACCTGTGAGGTCCTAAAAATTAAAAACCAGGGTGAAAGAAGGATAATAAAGTATGCAGTGAAATGTATACAAGATTACAGTCTGTAACCATAGGACTAAAGTGTCCTTTATGTGCTGTGTATTAGTGGAGCTGACAAAATAATGGATAGTGTTTGTAGAAACAAAAAGGGTGTCATAATGGGCTTGGTCGGTATAATTTATGTGGGTCACTTTGTTCTTTCTCTTTCCTCGAATCCCTCAGACAGGTACTCAGCACCTCTTAAGGTTCTGCTCTCTCACAGATCTCACGCTCTTTCCAGTCAGTGTTTATGTTCTAAGGGAGGACTGGTGGAGGTGGGGGGAGGGGGAGCTGGCACAGTTGCCGGCAGCCACTTTAGGAGGAGATTTTGCAGATGAGAGAGATGGAATGATGCGTGCTTTGTCTGCCTTTGATCTTGGGCCCGGTGCGTACGCCTCGTTCTGATCTCTCGCCCACCTCACGCTACAAGCACCCAAACAGCTCTGATCTGGCCCAGCACTTTGTCTGGGGGGGGTTCACCTCAAACACGCTCGCTGACGTGGTTGAGGTCAGCGCAGGCTGCGACTGATCGCTCTGAGGGATACCAGGTTCCTCTGTTCTAACTTGCTGTTGTGGTGTCTGGATGGTCCCGTCTGGAACATTAAGGTAAACAAATAACATACAGACTTCAGCAGCGCCTGCAGTAAAAGACATTAACCCAAGAAGAAAAGCAGCAACATGTATTATGACCTCATCAAGTCTGATTATACTGAATTACTGAAACTACATACTCACTTAACTACATACTCATATATATATATATATATATATATATATATATATATATATATATATATATGAACCTTGCTTTATTTAGCTATTGTACACTCACTGACCACATTACACTAGTAACATGGCCTCTTTATTAGAAACATCTTTGTGTTCATTCATTCACTGGCCAGTTTATTAAAAACATCTACTTTGTGCTTCTATTCCTTGGCCATTTTATCAGAAACACCTGCCTTTACTTTCTCTAACCACTTTATTAGAAACACCTTCTTGTACTTCCTCCCACTGGACACGTTTTAAAAAACATCTAACTCTACTTTCACTCACTGGCCACTTTATTAGAAACACTTACCTGCACTGTGTTTCACTGCCACTTTATTAGAAACATGTACATGCATTAGCCACATTATTTGGTACACCTCCTACTTTCATTCCCTGTCCACTTTATTAGAAACACTTACCTCTCCTTTCTTCCCCTGGCCACTTTATTAGAAACACCTCCTTGTACTTTACCACTGACCACTTTATCAGAAACACTTACCTCTACTTTCATCCTCTGGCTCTTTTATTAGAAACACCTTCCTCTACTTTCATCACACTGGCCCCTTAATTAGAAACAACTCCTGGTACTTCCATTCACTGGCCACTTTATTAGAAACACCTACCTTTACTATGATTTACCACCCCTTATTATTATACTTTGTACTTCATTATTGTAAGTCGCTTTGGACAAAAGCGTCTGCCCAATGTAATGTATTAGAAACATTGACATGTACTTTCATCTATCAGCCACTATATTAGAAACATCTACTTCTGCTTTCATCCACTGACCACTTTATTAGAAACACCTCCCTGTACTTCCTTACACTGGCCACTTTATTAGAAACACCTACCTCTATCTCCATCCACTGACCACTTTATTAGAAACACCTCCCTGTACTTTCTTACACTGGCCACTTTATTAGAAACACCTACCTCTATCTCCATCCACTGACCACTTTATTAGAAACACCTCCCTGTACTTCCTTACACTGGCCACTTTATTAGAAACACCTACCTCTATCTCCATCCACTGACCACTTTATTAGAAACACCTCCCTGTACTTCCTTACACTGGCCACTTTATTAGAAACACCTACCTCTATCTCCATCCACTGGCCACTTTATTAGAAACACCTCCCAGTACTCTCGTCCAATGGCCACTTTATTAGAAACCACCTCCCGGTACTTCCATCCACTGGCCACTTTATTAGAAACACCTAAATCTACTTCCACTTTCTAAATCTGCTCCCTGTCTTTCCTTACACTGGCTACTTTATTTGAAACACCTGAATCTACTTCCATTCACTGGCCACTTTATTAGAAACACCTACATCTACTTCCATCTACTGGCCACTTTATTAGAAACACCTAAATCTACTTCCATCTTTTGGCCACTTTATTAGAAACACCTAAATCTACTTTTATCTACTGGCCACTTTATTAGAAACACCTCCTGGTACTTTTGTCCACAGGCCACTTTATTAGAAACACCTCCCTGTACTTCCTTAGACTTGCCACTTTATTTGAAACACTTAAATGTACTTCCATTCACTGGCCACTTTATTACAAACACCTCTCTGTACTTCATTACACTGGCCACTTTATCAGAAACACCTAAATCTACTTCCATTGACTGGCCACTTAATTAGAAACACCAACCTCTTTGTCCATCCACTGGCCACTTTATAAGAAACACCTTCCTGTACTTTCCTTCACTGGACACTTTATTAGAAACACCTACCTCTACTTTTATCCATTTTCCACTTTATAAAAAAAAACACGTCCCTGCACTTTACCATTTGTGCTTACTCCACTTACTGACCAATGAATTATAAACCCATCTACACAAACACACTTTTGTCCCTCAGAATGTCCATTCAAGACCAGCTCTATGGTCCTAAAGTTGTGCATGATAAGCTACAGTCTTTATTAAGCATGTGTTTGTAATAATTTGTCCAGTGGTCAATGCATATTTGAAGTGTCCAGCATATCAAACATTGTTAATATCTCGAGCAGCTGAGTTCCCAGTCAGACATGTGTTCAGAGTGTTTGATATTTTCTGTATCAGCAGTCGGCTCTCGCTGTTTTTGTGCTCTGGGCTCTTTGGAGGAGGATAAGTGGGAAAATTAGCCTGTGCCGCTTTACGGAGTCTGTTTACCATGAGAACGCCACCACATGAAAGGATGTGGCGGCCTCGGTCATGAAAACTGGATACAGCGATTTTTTGCTTATTAAACAGAACCTAATGCGGAGCAGACTCCGCGTCTTTTGTGCTATCAAGGCACTTTCATTTCCTGAGCAATATTAATTCATATGGTTCTGTTTTATCTCGGAGGCCGGCCTCAGAATGCGACGGGCAGTGAGAGCGTTCCTCAGCGAGCGCTCAGCTGGGCTCAGCGGTGGAATTCGCCCAGCACCCTCATGACTCCCACCGGCCGCTGCCTGTTGTGTAACCGGCGAGCACATTTTCTGGGTATTTACAGTAAAGCGCACCAGATCTCAGCCAGCCAGCGAGATCTTTTCAAAGCTGGTGTTATTCTTTAGAGCTTCCTGAGGAAAGGTCACGCCGGAGGTCAAGGGAGGCCTGGGGTCTCTGCGATTTTCTCACAGATGCGGGATGATGCAACAGGACCAGCTGTAATTTCCTTATGGGCACCTGCAGGTCAAGGAGTTTGCACTCATGTGAAACCTGTTAGACACTATATCTTACACACACACACACATATATACACACACTACCTGCTATTATGGGAAACATGCACACAGAGTATCATCACTGTAATAACAAAGCCTTGTTTCTCTGAAACGTGAACTTAGCAGGAGACGAAAAAACCCTCTGAACTGTAATAAAAGTCATTTAAATAAAGGTGTTTCATAGTGAACGCTCTGTTTTATATTCTTAAAATTAAAGGCATCACATAAAAAAAAATCTTAGAAGAGCATTGTTTTATTAAAGAGAGTTTAAAGTAGTAAGTAACATTCGAGTGATCAAATGATCCCTGCTGGAAAAAAACCCTCTAAATGTATTTTTAGCTTAGTATTAAAAAAGTGCAATTAGAAAACTATTAACCAGTTTAAAATGTTTATTTAACATTGCACATTTTTATCATCCCAAAAGACATGCTAACAATGCAGAGTACGATGTTGCTACTACATTACTGTATTCTGCAGTTGTGGTCCACACAATAACGAAACCTTGCAGAGGGCTTTTAATTTGAAGGGATCTATACACAAAAGTAAAGTTTTTTTTGCTGCCACTGCTGAAATCAATTCTAGCGTTAGAGGAAACACTGCAATATAACCTATAATAAATTAGTCATTGTTTACTTTAGATCATTTAGGCTTTTTATTGATCAGCCTAAAACCAAAAGTACTTATTTTTTCTTACTTTCACTTTTATTTAACTTTTCACTTTTAAATTGTATCCAGCTTTTCTCCCAAATTTAACTATGCCAATTACCCCACCCACTCAGCTTATGTCCCCATCACTAATAATGCTCCAACACTAAGAGGGTGAAGTCTAGCATATGTCTCCTCCGACACATGTGAAATCAGCCACCGTTTCTTTTCAAACTGCTGCAGATATAGAATTAGCGCAGCGAGTCGGCTCCGAAACATCAGCTCCCAGACTCCTGTGCTGTTGGACATCACCTGTCGAGTAATGCTAACAATGTTTTTCAGAGCTGGATTATTTGCTGATAGTTGATGATAGACTGACCCCGGCATTTTTTTATGTTGATACTTTCACACCTGGACAGGTGCTGTATTATCACAATACCATTCTGGAATTCACTGAACTCCTGAGAATGACCCATTCTTTCACTAATGATGGTAGAAGCAGTCTGCATGCCTACGTGCTTGGTTTTATACACCTGTGGCCATAAAAGTGATTGGAACACCTAGTTTCAATGATTTGGATGGGTGCGTGAAAACTTTTGACAATATACAGCTCTGGAAAGTTTTTTTAGACCACTTAAAAATTATGAGTTTCTTTGATTTTACCAAATTGAAAACTTCTGGAATATAATCAAGAGGAAGATAGATGATCACAAGCCATCAAACCAAGCTGAACTGCTTGAATTTTAGCACCAGGAGTGGCATAAAGGTATCCAAAAGCAGTGAGTAAGACTGGTGGAGGAGAACATGCCAAGATGCATGAAAACTGTGATTAGAAACCAGGGTTATTCCACCAAATATTGATTTTCTTTGCATTTTTTGAGGTCTAAATGTTCTGCATCTTTTTGTTGTTGCTATTTCAGCCATTTCTAATTTTTTGCGAATAAATGCTCTAAATGACAACATTACTATTTGTAATTTGTTAGAAATGTTGTCTGTAGTTTATAGAATAAAACCACAATGGTCATTTTACTCAAACATATACCTATAAATAGCAAAATCAGAGAAACTGAGTTACAGAAACTGAAGTGGTCTCTTAATTAAAATCTTTCCATTGACTGTATGTCAATGTATCTCTATTCTGAACTCCTCATCCCATTCAAAATGTATACAGTAGCTTCTATACCAATGGGAGATTTACTTAAAACAGTACATTGATGCCAAGAACCAATTAGGAACCTGTATTTTTTTTGTATACGAGTGTAAAAGTGATATTAATAGTGTTTTACAGTTAAATGATGGACCTTACTGTACATGATTACATGATGTTGTGCAATGTTTCATGTCAAGAGGCCCTGCCTGCATGTGTATAACATGTATTAGAGAGAGAGAGAGAGAGAGAGAGAGAGAGAGAGAGAGAGAGATAGAGAGAGATAGACGCATAGTGAGGGAGAGATAGCGATGATTCTGCAGTCCTGCTGGGTGGAGCTGTGCTGGGTCAGCAAGGCTCTCTGGTTGGTTCTGACTGGTCAGCAGTTTGGGACATATATCAGCTACACTGACACACACACACACACACACACACACACACACACACACACACACACACACATCACCCTGGGGATTTGGGCTGTCACAAACAGAGTGGGTTGACTTCCCGTTGGATAGCGGCAGTGGTGGTCCCGCAGTCTTAAACGTGAACACATGAAAATTACACTCACAGTTATGCAGAGAGTGCGGCTGTCAGTCCGCTGATGATAAATCTGCGCAGATTTCAGATGCGGTTCCGCCCCTGACACTGAAGAATAGCTTTTACCATCATATTCAGCACATTCTTTACTCTTTAAAGTGAATAAGTAAGCTAAAAAGCAGCATTTTTTTTTTCATTTCATATTCTTTACATTTGAAAGCAGTGGTATTCCAAATTTTGGAGGGGACATATTATTCATATTAATGGTATCAGTGTCCTGCCTCGAACATCCCTGCATGCATTCAATATATCATTCCTGTCCAATGAAAAACATGTATCTCCAATACAGCAACTTTTTGCAGGAGAGAAATAAAACCTTTTTAACTTTTCAATTCAATTCAAAAGTCAATGTTTTGTAGAACATCTATTGATCCATTTATCAAGAAATTTTGACACAGTGTAAGAGTAACTTTGTGTGTTCAAATTATGTAGAAAAAAAAATTAGTCAAAAATGGATATTAAATCTAAATCATATTCAATCTAAAGGCAATAGAGTGATCTGGTAGGTTTGTTGTATGTTATTGCTCTCGAAATTTCGACAGCATTTAAAAGATAAACAATATTAACAAAACTAGCTAAACATAATAACAATATATAAGAATAAATACTTTTACACAGTAATTTACAGTGTTGTGCATGAAAGCATTCAATGAATAGTTATTGTTCTTCACACTCTCTGAGCATTTCATGATGAATGCACCAATGGAAATGGTCCGAAATAACTTTAAATATATAATCGTTTTAGGTCTGTTCAACCCCTTAATACTATAAAGGAAATATATTTATTATCAAAAAATAGTAGCAAAAATAGAAGATTGTCAGATTGCAGTGTTATCCAGAAGGAAAATAAAGGTTACCAGGAACAATAAATGATTAAAACTTTTAGAAATGTGTTCATCCTTATTGAGCTACACATACAGAAGTAGTGTATAATGCATGTGTAATGCTGCAAGATGCTGTCAACATGAGTCTCAGTGTGGAGTTGTAGAGGTTCTTAATGGTATTCTGTGACAATCCATCCAATGCATCACCAACCACCAATCACTACCAGTGGTGCAGCACTTGCATTGTTATCAAGTATTTATTTATTTTTTTTAGCTTTGTCTCAAAGCTTAGGCTGCGTTCATTGTCCACTATATATTCTGTATGTCAGATTATAGTCTATTCCACAGTAAAGCAAGTACAACTTACCAGACTACTGAGAAGGCATCTGCTAACAGACGCCTTCTGCTACCCGACATTACCTTCAGAAGATATTGTGCTCTCTCCGAGTCCAGCTGCTGATGACAAGCAGCATGACCAGGATTCAAACCAGATCCTCGGATCGTAGTGGCTGCACCTTAGTCCACTGGACCATCAATGACACATTTTGAGTATGCACTGTGAATGTTTGAGCACACACACTTTAGGATTATTATTTTTTACCTTTTACTTCAAATTACTTTATATTACGTAAAGCTAGTATTATTACACAATTGGGGATCCATTAAAAGGACAAAACTATTGAAATACCTGCCTATTACCTGCCTATTACCTGCCTAATACCCGCGTCTCTCTCCCCTCCATCACGGACATTTACACCACCCGCAGCATCCGCAAAGCAACCAGCATTGTGAATGACCCCACCCATCCTTCACACGAACTGTTCTCCCTCCTGCCTTCGGGAAGAAGGTACCGCAGCATCCGGTCCAGCACGACCAGATTCTGCAACAGCTTCTACCCCCAAGCCATCAGACTCCTCAACTGCAGAGACTGAACTGATGGTTTTTCTGTACTGTCTACTCTTACCCCACCTACCCCAGAAAATGAAAGCACTAAAAAAACCCTACAACCTCACTGGACTCTATTGCACACTGCGTAATAGAGGTAATTACTACCTCACTGGTCTTTTTTGCACACTGCATAATTTGCACACTGGCTTGATATTTATTTTTCTTTGTCTGTATTGGGTTGTATTGTCTGTCTGCACTTTTGTACTGTTGCACTTATTGTTCTGTCTACACTGTGTTTATGTGCACCATGGTCCCTGGAGGAACGTTGTTTCGTTTCACTGTGTACTCTGTATATAGCTGAAATGACAATAAAAACCACTTTGACTTTGACTTTGACTTTGATTCATTGTTTCACCAGAAATGGGTATAAAAAGAGCTTATGCTGCTTTTATTGGAGTAACTGCATTGTTGTACCTCATCCTCAAATATCAAACTCATCCAATAGATTCATGTTTCTCTGCTCAATTACTTGTCAGCAAGGACTAGACAAGCTGTGGTTGTGTTTCTGCTTGCATTTGCACATCTGTGTTAGCAATGGGTTAAAGTTGTTGTACATGAGTATAAGGAGAGGTGAGGTGTCCAAAAACATTTGGCCATTTGCCAGAAGTCACGGGACAGCAGTAGGTAAAATGATCATGAGTTACCTGTGGCTAAGTGAGGTTAAACCCTGGCAAATGGGTGCTCAGGGCTATATGATGTAAATTATAGAAGTTGAATTGAGGCCTGATAGTGTATGCCCTGATGGACATCTGTATTTTTGAAACTCATTTAATCTCAGTTATACCTCACATTTTATTTATATTATTTACATTACAGATACATATAAGTATCTAATTGATGTAATTGACTGGATAGAACAGTTTCTAATGTCCACTAGATGGCAGTCTTGCCAAAATTGAGGGTGAGGGAACTAAAGCAACTAATAGCAAAGGGAACACCTGGAATCATCCTAATTACCATGTAAAGCCATGCCTGAACCCGCTGTTCTACAGCAGGACACTTCCTCACGTAGCGGGGGGATATTGCACTGCTTGACCCTCTCTGCTCTGCCCCACCAACACCCCAAAGACCACCCCCTCCAGGTACAGAACAACAGAGCAGAAGAGAAAGAAAGAACAAGAGTGATAAGAGAAAGAGAGACAGAGAGAGTCAAAAAGAGAAAGAAAGAAAGAAAGAGACAGACAGTGAGAGAAAGAAAGAAGAGAGAAAGGAAAAAGAAAGAGAGCAAATAAGATACAAAGAGAAAGTGTTTGAGAGAGAGAGAAAAAAATAGAGATAGAAAGAGAGAGAGAAAAAAAAGAAAGAAAGATATACTGACAGTGAGAGTAAGAAAGAGACAAAGACAGAGTGAGAGAAAGAGTAAGAGAAAGAGAGAAAAAAAAATGAGATAAGGGAAAGAGCAGTGAGAGAAAGAAAGAGAGAGAAGAAAGAGAGGAAAAAGAAAGACTGCAAAAAAGATTCAAAGAGAAAGTGAGAGAGAGAGAATAAAGAGGGAAAGAGAAAAAGAACGAATGAGATATGGGAAAGAGACAGGCAGACCGGCAGTGAGAGAAAGAAAGAGAAAAAGACAAAGAGATTGAGAAACAGAGAGGGTGTGAGAGAGAGAGAGAGAAAGAGAGACAGAAAAAAGAAAGACAGCGAAAGAGAGGTACAAAGAGAGCACGAGAGAACACTACAAACAGAAGAAAAATGACAGAGAAAGAAAGATGGAAGAAGAGAGACTGAAAGGATTCCACTGCATGCACTGTCCACTGTGGGTGGTAATGGCCTCTATGATGTATTCCTTCTACACATGTGACACAATGTGGTTTGAGGAATGTTAACTACATGCACAACAGCTGTTGTGAGCAAATTGAATGTACCCTCTATCTGCACCCACTGTCAGACCTCACTCCAACTCCCATAATACATATAGTCTTGCCATGAACACACTGGCCAGTGTTTTTTGTTTTATTTTACTCACAAGATATCACCTCACAACCTATACACAGACTCAGTGTTCCCATACTGATGTCTCCTAAGGTCTCCTAAGATCTTCAAAAAGATCAATCATGTTACATATTGCTGTCTAATGACTATTGAAAAATCAGTATATGTATATATTTAATCATGTAGTTTATAGATTTCATTTCCATGATTTGGAACACTTTACATTCTTATTATTTAAAAGCTTTGGCTGCCCACGTTCCCCGACGCAGGTTTGCCGCAGCAAGTCGAGGGTCTGCGCAGCTGTGTACGTGAGCCACCTGCAGTGGGAGACGGAGCTGCAGTCTGTGCAGGAATGCGTAGAACACGCAGTGACAGGACGAGCACGCTGTGTACACAGGTTCAATTAAGGGGAAAATAACAAGTCACAAATCCAAGCCAGGCCGGCCTTAACTCCGCCTCCTTCCACATGCCTACACTTCCTCTGGTATGTGTGCCATCCTGATCAACATCGCAGATCATCTGGGCATGTTCGAAAGTGGTGGATCTGACATGAATGTAATTTTCCATTGTCCTCAATCCATCAATCAGCCAGTCAGGAGGAGTCTTAGGTTTGTATGGCGTCACATCAATGTCAAAAAGTCGGGGGTGCAAAAATAACAAGTGAAAAAAATTAACCAGCGTGTTTTAAAATTGTGAGTGTGTAAATTAACTTCTCGTGACCACAAATGTGAAAGTAGCGAGCAAAAAAAGGGAATTGTGTTTGCGCTAAAGAAAATGTTTGTTCTCAAGTTTTATTTTTCTCCTTTCGGGTGCTTTTTTTCCTCATGCGCTGTGTGAATCATAGTTTTTGCGCTCAAGTTTTGAAAGGGGTGGTTTTGACAGTTTGGGGGCGGGGCCAGGGTCGCCTCCCTCAGCGAACGCTATTGGCTGATATCTTCAGGGTTCGTGACAAACCACCTACCTCCATGAGCCGGAGGAGGCTTTTTTTTTGCTCGCTAGTTTCACATTTGTGCTCACGAGAAGTTAATTAATTTTTTTTTACCTGTTATTTTTACGCTCCTGACTTTTGACATTGATGTGGCGCCATAGGTTTGCTTCTTCACACCAGGTTTCCAAATGTTTGTGGAACACCCCTTTAAGATAATGCATCTTTTGCACCCATTGCTGACACTGCTGTACAAATGTACACCCTGTAACAGGTAAAAATACAGGCCAAAAGATTAGGCCTCTCTGGAGCAGATAAACATGAACTTATTGGAACCATGCCTAATGCCAAAAATGGGCTAGAGACATGCTACTGTCTTTCCTTGCAGCGGTGCAGTGTACACTATTGTTGTTTAATTTTGTCCTTCAGTGTTGTTCAGTGCATTAACATTAGCCAATGTAATGAAGGCCTTTAGTTGTTTAGAAGATACTTTGGGTTCCTTGGAGATCTTGCAGAAGATTACACACCTTGGAAGAGTAATAATGATCTTGAATTTCCTCCATTTGGACACAATCCGCCTGACTGTGGATTGGTGGAGTCTAAACTCTTCAGAGGTGGTTTTATAACTCTTCTGAGTTCTGAGGAACTACTGATGTTCACCTGGACATGCAGATGTGCTTCTGGAACTTTTGATGTTCCTTTGGACCTACTGATGTTTTGTTGGATCTGTTGATATTGTGCTGGGTCTGCTACTGTACTGCTGGGTCTGCTGATGTTCGTCTGGAACTACTGATGTTCTGTTGGACATGCTGATGTTCCTTTGGGCATGCTTATGTTCCACCTAGTGCTGTTCTGCTGAGCCTACTTTGTTGGTCCTGCTGACGTTCCACTGGACCTACTGACATTCTGCTGGACCCACTGATTTTTTTTGGACTTGCTGATATTCTGCTGGACCTAATGATATTTGTCTGGACTTGCTGATGTAATCTTAGACCTACTGCTATACTTCTGGACCTGCTGATATTCTGCTTAACCTGCTGATGTTCTGTAAGGTCTACTGATGCTCTTCTAAACCTGCTTATGTTCTGTTGAAACTACTAATCTTCATCTGGACCAGCTGATATTCAGCTGGACCTACTGATATTCTCCTGGACCAACTGATCTTCTGCTGGACCTGCAGATGTTCTGTTGGATCTGCTGATATGCTCAGTGCAATTGGCCAATGGTAAGTTGACCAAAATGTCTAATAGTTGTTTTTTAAATGTTTTATGGCCTCATTTGCAATCTAAACTACAAACAGAAGTGGTTTTATAAGTCTTCTTCTGACCTCCTCTGTATGTACCATGATACACATCCACATCCAGTGTTGTGAAGGTCAGACTCCTGTTGTTTAAATAAACCAGATTCCTCCTACTTATACCTGACCTTCTTATCCTCTTATGGTTCACATACCTTTGCTACTCACATCTTTGTAATATTGGATCAATTTCCTCAATAATCTAAAGAGCTAAAGGTGGTCCAACCCAATTTTAGAGTGTACTTATCCCATTATTCACAGAAGCATGGAATTTGTGTACTCCTTTCTCGACAATGATTGGTGTTTAGTAGAGCCACCTCTTCAATCCAGCCACTGTCCACAAATGAAATATCTGACATAACTTGCATATTTGCCCTGAGAATGTGCGATTGTTCCAGCAAAGCCTCCTTGCCTTGTGTTTTTCCCTCTCCTCAGCTTAGCTTAGCTTAACCCCTGCTGACCTTTCAGTGTGTGTAAGAGGCCGGGCAGGTGAGGGGTGAATCCCCTTTATCCCACTTAGCGCATTCTGAGAAGTTGTGAATGGGTTTGTGGAATGGCGGTGGCACTCGGCCGGGCTCTGCGTTAATGATGGCAGATTAATCAGAGCGAGTGTGAGCGCGAGTGTGAGCGTGAGCACTTCCTGCCAGCTCATATTTTTGGCAGCGTCTGAAGTCAGTTGCGACAGGTGCGTTCACAGCCGGAGGAGCGCTCGGAACGGCTATCTGGGAACAGCGCGGCTCTTTCTCTGCCCACTCGTCTTCCTGTTGCTGCCCACGCACACGCACATACACACGCACACACTCGCGTTCACCCTTACGCATGTACACACACATTTACACATGCTGTGAAATACAGGCCAAGATACCGAGGCCCAGATGGCTGCTCTTAGAACGTCCATTATGTAACAAGCTGGCACAGATTTATGTCAGTTCCTCTCACATGGAATCAGACTCTGTTACAAATAAGCATCTAAACTGAGCGGCACATGAGATTAACTTTATTAATCTTTTATAATAAGATTTTACAATTCTGATTACTACTGTGATTGATTAATCTATTGATTATTATTAGACTAATTGACTAATTGACTTGGCTCTACACACTTCCTGTCATGTACAGTACCTGTTAAAATTTTGGACACATCTTAAATTTAATTGCATTTTTTTCTGCATTGTACATTAATATTAAAGTCATCCAAACATATGGAATTATTTAGTAGGATAACTCGGACATGCATATCTTGGCATTTTCTCTTAATGTTTTTGAGAGCATCAGTTGTGGTGTGAGAGATAAAGTTGGTATACAGTGAATAGCCCTATTTGAGTAATATTTTTCTGGTCCTGCTGATGTTCTGTTGGATCTACTGATATTCTGCTTTAACTACTGATATTCTGCCTGACCTGTTGATATTCTGCTGGATCTGCTGATGTTTTGCTGGACCTGCTGATGTTCTTTTGGACTTGCTGATATTCTGCTGGATCTACGGATGTTCTACTGGATCTACTAATGTTCTGCTGGATCTACTGATATTCTGCTGGATCTACTGATATTCTGCTGGATCTACTGACATTCTACTGGATCTACTGATGTTCTGCTGGATCTACTGATATTCTGTTGGATCTACTGATGTTCTCCTGGATCTACTGATGTTCTGCTGGATCTACTGATATTCTGTTGGATCTACTGATGTTCTGCTGGATCTACTGATGTTCTGCTGGATCTACTGATGTTCTGCTGGATCTACTGATGTTCTGCTTTAACTATTGATATTCTGCTGGATCTGCTGATATTCTGCTTTAACTATTGATATTCTGCTGGATCTGCTGATATTCTGCTTTAACTATTGATATTCTGCTGGATCTGCTGATATTCTGTTTTAACTACTGATATTCCGATGGACCTGTTATTGTTCTGCTGGATCTACTGATGTTCTGCTGGATCTACTAATGTTCTGCTGGATCTACTGACATTCTACTGGATCTACTGATGTTCTGCTGGATCTACTGATATTCTGTTGGTTGGATCTACTGATGTTCTCCTGGATCTACTGATGTTCTCCTGGATCTACTGATGTTCTGCTGGATCTACTGATGTTCTGCTGGATCTACTGATATTCTGTTGGTTGGATCTACTGATGTTCTCCTGGATCTACTGATGTTCTGCTGGATCTACTGATATTCTGCTGGATCTACTGATGTTCTGCTGGATCTACTGATGTTCTCCTGGACCTACTAATGTTCTGCTGGATCTGCTGATATTCTACTGTATCTACTGATATTCTACTGGATCTACTGATGTTCTGCTGGATCTACTAATGTTCTACTGGATCTACTGATATTCTGCTGGATCTACTGATGTTCTGCTGGATCTACTGATATTCTACTGGATCTACTGATATTCTGCTGGATCTACTGATATTCTGCTGGATCTACTGATATTCTACTGGGCCTACTGATGTTCTGCTGGATCTACTGATATTCTGTTGGATCTACTGATGTTCTGCTGGATCTACTGATGTTCTGCTGGATATACTGATGTTCTGCTGGATCTACTGATGTTTTTCTGGATCTGCTAATGTTCTTCTAGATCTGCTAAAATTCTGCTGGTCCTGCAGATGTTCTCCTGGACTCTGATGTTGTGCTGGACCTGCTGATGTTCTGTTCGTCCTACTGATTTTCTTCTGGTCCTGCTCATGTTTTTCTTGACCTGCTGATATTCTGCTGAAACTATTAATATCCTGCTGAAACTACTGGTAATCTGATGGACCTACTAATGTTCTGTATGATCTTCTGATATTCTCAGTGCAATTGACCGAATAGTAAATTCAACAAAATGTCTCATAATTGTTTCTTAAACGTTTCATGGCCTCGTTTGAGTTCAGCGTGATCTCACTGACCCTGCACTTGCACATGTCTTTCTTTTACTGAGCCCAAAACACACTGCAGCTTAATTTCTCTCTCTCTCTCTCTCTCTCTCTCTCTCTCTTTCACACACACATACACATTCACAGCAACCTGTGAAAGAGAGGGATGGCTGGATGGATGGAAAGAAGCAGAGAGTAGTAGTAGGAGGAGGGATGCTTGTTTTGAAATGTAATCGGGGCCCCACAGGGTGGGTAACTGGAAGCAGCTGCGGAGGCTCCTGCCACACACAGCTCCGACCGGTCAGACAACGAGCCCTCTGTGGTGCTGCCGTCACCTCGCTGCCTGCCAGAACACTGCCGGCCTGTGACTCGACCCGGCACACTCCAGCCTCGCTCACCCACCAACAAAGAGCTCACACACACCCACACACACACATGGACAACGACACACATATTACCCTTATATATGGGTATACAGTACCAGTCCAAAGTTTGAAAACACCTTTTTTATACCACATTTCTCTTTATTTCTGTATTTAATTTATTTAGATTAATATTATAGACATTTAAACAATTAAGGAACACATACAATTACGTACTAAACTGTACAAATCTCCTGATCTAAACCTGATCAACTGAGATGGTGATTTGAGGTGATTTGGGATGAGCTGGAGCTTCACAGCGAGAAGGAAAAGCAGCAGCTATTGTTCAGCACCTCCAGAAACTCATTCAAGACACTGAGAAAATTATTCCAGGTTACTCTACCTGAAACAGGGTTCTGGAATAGAGTTCTGTCCATCCAACTGTGAGAAGACAACAGTGTGAAAATCTATCTAGCTGAATATCTGAAGCAGCTGATAATCTGATAACAATGGACTGATTATTGAATGTGTTCAGACTGCTTGTTTGGTAAGAAGCTGAAAATGCTTTGGGAAAATTTGGGAAATTAAAGCATCTAGTGAAAGTTCTACCTCATGAAAAAACTAAGATTAAAATACCAAGAGTGTGCAGATCTGTCCTCAAAGCTAAATGTGGCTAGTTTAGAAAAATCTGGAAAAAGATTATTTTGCTCATTTTAGGATCTTACTTAGGGTTTTCACCTCATTTTAAGTCATTTGAACTCAAAATAAGTTACAAAATGTCACTGGTCAAGTTATTCAGATTGTTTTTATATAAATTAATGCATGAAAGTTTCTGAACTCCTCAAAATGTTCAATATATCTGTATAAATATGACCTAAAAGATAATATCTTATAATTTTCCTTTAGATCTAGATTTCTGCTGATATAATTCAGAATCCATTGGTCCATCAATGATTGCAAGCCATTAATGATCCTTGCCCAGATGCATCAAAACATGATACTCCCACCACCATGTTTTACAGATGGGATAAGGCTTTTTTATGCTGGAATGCTGTATTTCCCTTTCACCAAATAGAATAGTTTTCATTTTACCAAAAAAATTATATGTTAGTCTTGTCTGTCCACAAAACATTCTTCCAATAGGCTCTCCAGGGGCCTCAGTTCTGTTCTAATTGTCTAATTGTTCAAACTAATCAACATTGAAATATTTTATCTTGCCTTGTTTCTTTAGATGTGTGTAGGTAGAATTTGTTAAACACACTTATACACACTCAGGCATGGTATTCACACTAAATTAACTAATTAAAGTGTCCTGATAGAACCGGCCTAAACCGCAGTAAATTGGGACATTATTTTAAATTAGTAGCCACTGGAATTTTATGACAGGTCAGCCTCTCATTAATTTTTACCTTTATCTTAATGGCTTTTATATTATTTTATTTTTTCCTGATATAAGGGAGCCATTCGACCAAAGGGGGCCTCACTACCACAGTACACAGCCAGGCCAGTGCTCTACTCTTTAGCTTCAGACTGTAGAACCGCTCTCTCTCTCTCTCTGTTTCTAATGTAAGTGCTGTTGAACCGGTGCTGCATAGAGACGCAAACAATAACAATAGAGCTTTTGACCCCCGTTTCGACCCCATATGACCCACATGACCCCATACATTCTCTCTGCCCTGCTTGTTGCATTGTGGCTGAGCAGAATGCCTCTGAACTGTTGCAGGAATGCCGACTAGCAGCTTGCTGATGCTCAGGGGGGTTCAGAGCGGAGTCAAAGAGTCCAGTGCTAATACAGGACAGTGGCTAAAGGCCTTAAAATACTAATCAGGAATTGGTGCAGATTGCTGAGCTTATTTTAGGGTTGTTTGTAGGAGTATAACGTCACTATTCATAAAAAAAAAAATGGCACCTCCAAAATGGCAACTTTACAGGAGAAGGACAAAAGTTGGGAATTTCCATGATTTAGTGATGCTCTGATACCCAATCTATGTAATAACAATGACCAAAAAAAGCAAAAATAGAAATAAAAGATGTGTGGCAATGACAAAAGCACACTGAAAAAAATTATGAGTAAAAAGTACTGCAGAAGCGCCCTCTAGCGGGCCCGCCGGCGGGCCCGTTCTGACTATGTAAATTAGAACGCTTAAAAGCGTCAAATATTCTAAACATACCGACCAAATAACCGACTCATATTCTTTAGTACTACTTTAACTACCTGCATGCAAATTTACAGCCATCTACATGAAACCAGTCGCCAGAAATCGCCAACTGAAAACAGCCTGTTTTTTCACATTGTTTACACGAGAAACACGCCTCCCCAACAAAATAGCCTTATAAAATAATATTAGTGTATAAAATAACATCATATTATATTATTGAAAATTCACTTACTATCACAGCATCCACAATACAGCACTGAACCGCAGGTAAAATATCCATAAAGTCCTTTATTTGCCTGCTCACGGCTCCTCAAAAACATGCGTTTAGTTTCAGCGCAGCCGTAACGTCGTATTCTCAAGCTCCCAGCGACTACACAATGGAATATTTTCCGTAAAGTTGTACGTGAATACAAAGCTAAGGGTGTCCTCTTCTAGATTCAGTGGTTTTTATTGGTCTACAATCCACTACTTTTCTTGAGTGATCGTCTTTTGAACCAATGGCGTGAGCGCTGGATCGCGCTGGTGTTCAGGGCTGTCCAATCAAATCAGATCATAGGCTTTTTCCAGCGTCACAAAAGTGATTGACACCTATTTCAACCAATAGTCCACCCTTAGACGAAAACACTGATACGTAATATGCCCTGATTGGTCTCCGAATGGCTGGGGGAGGGGCATGCCAAACCGTCACCAAGTCACAAAAAAAACACCCCTCTCCAAACGCTAAAACACACAGCGCACACAGCGCGCAAACATGTGATTTTATGTGTCATTTCATCAAAAAAATATTAATATTACCCTGAGATGGACTCACATTAATTTATTTTATCACAAAGAAACAAAAAAATATTAAAATGTTGTTTTATAGAGACAGATTCACCTCTGTATCAGACTGGGGCGCTCTGGAGAGGTTTTTAAGCCTTTGGTGACGCCTGGTGGACACCTTATATATAATGCAGTATAAATTCCCATGCTGATAAAATAATGTTTTCAAATTTTGTACTTTGTTTGACAAGACCCTAATAAACCAGGAAATGTAGAGAATGATTAGCTAATCATCACCAACATCCATACACACACTATAAACTCAAAATATAATAGGCGCTTTTTGTTTTTTTTACATTTTCCTCTGCATTTAATGTTCTCAAATAGATCCTAAATAATGAAAATTACCTCTTGAAAGTGAATTACTGTTTTGTCCCAAGTGTCTACTTCAGTTTAAGCCCTGACTGGTCATTGTGCTATATGTAAAACTTAAGATATCCAGTGTGATAGCATAGTAGTGCAAATCGCATGAAAATGAGCAAAAACATGGATCAGCAGTAAGGGGTTAAAAAAGTTTCGCAACTTTCTGCATTTGAGTAAATTTAATTTTTGATTATTTTAAGTAACTTCAACTCGGTTTCAAGACTTAAATGTTACATAGAGTAAACAAGTGAACTGAACTTCAGTCAATCCTTTCTTTTAGTAAACTTTATTTCTTTTATTTTTGCTGAATCAATCCTTTCTTTTATTAAACTTTATTTCATTTATTTTTGCTGAATCAATCCTTTATTTTATTAAACTTTTAATTACTTTCTGCATACAATATTACCTAATTACAATTACTTAATGTATACAATATTACTCAAATAATTTATGATACATAATATATTATAATTCCTGAAATTTAAATATTTTTAGTTAAACACTCATATTACACTCTCAACACATGGAGGTCATGTAATACATTCTTTTTAGTATACTTAGTATACATTCATGTGTTGAAAAAAATATATAAATTAAATAAATAAATTAAAATCAAAATTAAGTAAAGTTTACTAAAAGAAAGGATTGATTCAGCAAAAATAAATAAAGTAAAGTTTACTAAAAGAAATAATTGATTCAGCAAAAATAAAATTAAGTAAAGTTTAATAAAAGAAAGGATTGATTCAGCAAAAATAAAATTAAGTAAAGTTTAATAAAAGAAAGGATTGATTCAGTAAAAATAAATTAAGTAAAGTTTACTAAAAGAAAGGATTGACTGAAGTTCAGATCACTTATTTACTCTATGTAACATTTAAGTCTTGTAAGTAATATAATACAGGAAATTGACAAATCCTGCACCTAACAGCTGGGGTTATGCATAGGGCTCAGCCAGGATCTACTACTTACTCAACTAACAGCAATAGCCAAAACCACCACAATCTGATACTGGCTCGGACAAGGATCCAGAAGCACAGCCTAACACTATGTTCATAGTTAAATTTATCTGAAATTAAAGTCACTCAAAAAATATAGAAAAATACAGAAAGTTGCAAAACTTTTTTTAAAGTAAATTTTACTCATCATTTTTTCAGTGCAGTACTTTAATATAGTCTATAACATTAAAAAGCAAAGGTGACATTTTACAATAAGAGTACATTAATTAACAGTATTACAACAGAATGTCAAATAATTATTCATTGTGATAACATTCTTAAGTTTAATGTTTAATAATGTTAATGTTATCTTAAATAGTGTCAATTAATAATAAGAAAATACATTACTTTTATCAATTTGCCATCGTTTATTTTTTTAATTACTATTAATTGTCATGCTTATTATAAAGTGTTATTTTAGTTTTTCCCTGCATTTAAGCTCCTCTGGCTGTACAGTAACTGTCCTTCATGTGCCTTTATCCTGCCTCAACCTTCCGCCACATCCTGTTTATCTGATTTCCACGCCCACGTTTTTCCATGTTAATCCCAAAAATCTAAAGGGAGTAACACCACAAATCCAAACACAGAGGCATCACTGCCCGTGACCTTGGCTCCGGTCGGGTCACCTGCTGTTTGAGCCGCTGATTAGGCCTCTGCACTCGCTGAACCTGAGCGAAAAATCTGCACAGCGTGTGGAACTCAATCTCTTTCAGCAGCACACGCAACACAACCACCCCGAATAGCGTGTGGGGCCATCGGGGACAACCCAGCGGCTAACGGGATCATCTACAGCTGTCCTGCAACACTGAGGCTGGAGCAGTAACACATCAGGGTATGAGTTTTTAAATCACAGAGCATGAGATATTTTAAGTCAATGATCTGACAGCAGTCCTCCTGCATCACTTTTAGTTTTAAAAAAAAAAGAATAAAGTGCGTAAAACAATGACACACACACACATATAATATGAATATGTTTAAATATGTAGTACCTCTGCTATACATGGTCTCAGATACCATTCACAAAACATTTACTTAATCGTCATTTTTCTGTTATTTAATGTTATTTAAATTTAAAACCTCATGTGATACGAAATAATAACTGTAACTGTAACAGAAACTGTATAAAAAAATGAAATGATCACTGTCTAAATTAAAAACAAGTGTCTCCAAAAGAGCACCTTTACAGGAGTTAAAAGACAGTTAAAACCTTTTTTTTTTTACCTTCAATGAATGTCAATATAAAAATATTTATTTCAGTTCATTTTGGAGACTTTTTATTGGTTCATTTATCATAAAAAGGGTAGGTTGATACAGTTTGTGTGATCAAATGATGCAGTAATCTAAAACTGGACTAAAAACGCTTAGCGGTGTGCTTAAGTTGATGGTATTTTTTAAATATTTCTATCCATTTTATGTGATTTACAGAAAAAACAATGTTGTGCTAAGCCTATATAATCATGGTTTTTATATTAGCCGACTTTTTGAGAGCTTGGTGGTCCCTGTTCATATATGCATTAAAAAATAAGAACCACTGCTTGCCATGATTGCCTTGCAATGTAACTGCATAATGGTCCCCTGAAGCTAAAAAAATGAAAATGAAAACAAAACAGCCACAATAATAGAAAAAACCAAGCCATAGAGGGTTAAATTACGTTAAAAATATGATAGAATTGATAGAACATTATAGAATAAAAACAGAGATCATTATTTACCTCTATGTAATACAAACAGCATATATATATATATATATATATATATATATATATATATATATATATATATATATATATATATATATATATATATATATATATATATATACATGGTATTTTCAAGATACACCATGGTGTACAGCCACAGCAAGTTGATCTGGATTAAAAACCTTTGCTTAATCTAAAATATATATTTTTCACATTCACTGCCATTTAATGCACATAATATATTATATAAAAGTAAAACATGAATAAATACTGCCAGCTGCAATGCTAACAGCCTCAGCAGGATAGGAGCCAGGATAGCTGCTATGCTAACAGCTGGCCTCTGCAAAGCTGGAGCCGGAATGCTAATAGAAACAGTAGTCGGGCTTGGAAAGTTTGGAGTGGGTTATCTGCTATGCCTAAGCAAGGTTTGAGCCATAGTGCTAACTTTACGTAGTACAACAATAAACATATATACTATGTATATATTTAAAGTAAACAGGGATGCCTAAACGTTTGCATGGCATGACACATTACACTGAGCTCTGCTTTCCACTGGAGTGCTTGTGCTTTGCTCTGTGCATGACTCAGAAAAGCAGAAATGGAAAAATAACCTTCACATCAGATCTGTTTTGGTGTGTTCAGATGAGATTACAGAGGCAGCACAGGGAATCCCCCTCCTGATCTGCCGTTACAGTACAGATGATGAGGCAGGGATGTGACTGTGTTTTGGTGGAGGATGACAGCCCTGTGTGGTAAGACACTAAAAGCTCCAGTGACTCACGGTCTTAAGCCCAGAAAACAACATCAGCACTGATGATAACACCGGCCCTGAGCTCACCAACAACACCAAGCACTCCAGTCCTGTGATGACACTGCAGAAACAGGGCAAAGGAGCTGATCTGTGGGTCAGCTCACACTGCTGGAATTAGCTCAGGGAAAAGCACCTGATGTAGTCACTCTAAAAATTTCCACTCATTCATACTGTCATGTCTGTCTGAAGGCTTAGGATAGCTTCCCTTCACCTCACACGGGCCAGCGAAAAGTTTTAAGGCACTAGTGGTTCAGCGGCTGGGGTGCTGGGTCATTGCTGACAGAGGTGCAGCTTGGGCAAGGCCTTTTAAGGACCTTGCCCAAGAGCCTAACAGAGGCAGCTTGTTGATCCTGGGTGCTGAACTTACAACCATGTCATCAATTACCTGGTGCTCTAACAATCGTTTAGTCTAATCTTTTAGCCACTCTTTTAGGGTCAACTATTCTATGGCACCCTTGGAGCTTCCCCAAGGTGCTCCAGTGGTGCTCTAACAAGTGAGTCACCAGCACAAATTGGAAATGCTACAACACCCCTGGAGCATGGAGGGTTAAGGTCCTCTTTCTCAAGGGCCCAACAGTAACAGCTTAGCCAATCTGGGTTTGGAACCCACAACCCTGTCATCAATAAACGTGTGCTCTATCCACTGAGCCATCATCACATTGTAGGCCATTCTACAACACCCCTGGAACAGAAAGGGTTAGGGTCCTTTTTATCAAGGGCCCAACAGTGGCAGATTGATGTACCTGGGTAATAAACCCACAACGCTGTTATCTGTAACCTTTTTGTTCTATCCACTGGGCCAGAATCACAGGGTAAGCCATTCTACAGCATGCCTCGAGCAGACCTCTTTTCTCAAGGGCCCAACAGTGGCAGCTTAGCCAATCTGGGTTTTGAACCCACAACCCTGTCATCAATAACCTGGTGCTCTATCCACTGAGCCACCATCACATTGTAGGCCATTCTACAACACCCCTGGAACAGACAGGGTTAGGGTCCTTTTTATCAAGGGCCCAACAGTGGCAGATTGATGTACCTGGGTAAATAAACCCACAACCCTGTTATCTGTAACCTTTTCGTTCTATCCACTGAGCCACCATCACATGATAAGTCATTCTACAACACCCCTGGAGCATGAAGGGTTAAGGTCCTTTTTCTCAAGGTTGCCAACAGTGGCAGCTTTACCAATCTGGGTTTTAAACCCACAATCTTGTCATCAATAACCTGTTGCTCTATCCACTGAGCCACCATCACATGGTAAGTCATTCTACAGCACCCCTGGAGCAAAGTGGGTAACGGCCCTTCCACAAAGAAACCAACAGTGGTATCTAAGCCAGTCTGGGTTTTGAACTCACAACCTTGTCATCAATAACTTGATGTTCTATCCACTGAGCCACCATCACAGGGGAAGCAATTCTACAGCATCCTTGCATGGAGCATGGAGAGTTAAGGTCCTTTTTCTCCAATCCCAACAGTGGCTGCCTGATGAACCTGGGTACTAAACCCACAACCTTGTTATCTGTAACCCTTTTGCTCTAACCAGTAAGCCACCAGCACATGGTCACTTATTCTACATAGCATCCCTGGGGCAGAGGGGGGTACAGTCCTTCTGCAAGAGCCCAACAATGGTATCTTAGCCAATCTGGGTTTTGAACCCACAACCCTGCCACCAATGACCCAGTTCTCTAACCGCTACATTTTAGAATCAATTTTTTTGAGTTTGGCAAACTGACTTTACTGGACCTTTGGAAATGGCCCTTAGTCTTCACTGCTCTCTGGGCTTCTCACTATGTTTACTGTAGGCAATACTTTTACAAAACTGTAGTACCCTGTTAGTTACATCTTAGCAACCCCCTTAAATACCATAGCAAACACCTGGAAAACTTTAGCAACCAATATTATAGCAAATGCTCTAGCAACCATCTAGGAACATTTTTAAGCTGAAATAAACAATACATTTTGCCCTGACCTAAGCCACCCTGTAGCAACACCTTAGCAACCCTTTGAAATACCACAGCAACTTTGCAGCAACTGGAGTCCATGGAATATCGTAGTATTGGCATAGCAACACCCTAGCAACCACATGGGACACCACTTTTCTAGCTCTACAGCACTTTATGTCCACTTATTCACCTTAAAGTGCCCAGGGTCATTTTATATGAACACTAATACAAAGTGACCAATCAGAACAGAGGTCATAAACATCCCTAAAACATCACAAAGGTCATTGAGGGACTTCGCTGCTGTTCATATATCTGTCGTAAGGGGCATTCCTGAATCAGTGGCTGGAGATGAGCTGATGAGCGATTGTCCTCTGTGGTATTTGAAGTCCTGCCATACTGGTCACGAGGCTGAGGGGGGTGTGGAGGGGGGAGTGGGGGGGCGCTAATCACTGCCCTGTGGTTCAGTGAATGGGCAGCACGCTCTCTCTCTCACACACACACACACACACACACACACACACACAACCTCATTACAATACAACACCCCCCTCCTCAGTCACATGAGCGAGCAGCAACACTGACTGAGTCTCTCAATCATCACAAACTCATCCTCCATCTCTCACTTCCTTTTCTCCTCCTCCCTCTCCTCACCATTACCCCCTTATTCTAAATCTCTCTTGTTCTCTTCCCATCTCTCACTCCCTCTCTTCTTTCCACTTTCTCTTCCTCTCTTACCCTTTCCCCTTTTCTATTACACACAATCTTCGCTCTCTTTCTGTCCCCATCTCTCCTTCCTTTCACCATTTGCTCTTACTCTCTCTATGCCCATCTCTCACTCACTGTTTATTTTTCCTTTATCTTTTTCTCCGTTTTCATTTGCTTTCTCTTACTGTCCTTCTGCTCTCCCTCTCTCTCTCAGTCTCTCTCTCTTGTCTTCCCATCTCTCTTCCTCTCTTACCCTTTTCGCTTTTCTATCTCTCTCCTCTTTTCCATCTTTCACTCCCTTCATCATTTGCTTTCTTTTCCAATTTTCCAAGTTCTCTTCCCATCTCTCACTCCCTCTCTTCTTTCATCTTTCTCTCCCTCTCTTACCCTTTCCCTTTTCTATCGCACACTCCCGCCTCACTTCTATTTCCCAGTCTTTCCCTCCTTTCACTATTTGCTTTGCTTACTCTGGCTTTTTTTTACACTCCCTCTCTCCGTTTTTTCTTTTTCTTCTTTGTCATTTACTTTCTCTTACCGTCTCTCTGTTCTCCCTCTCTCTCTTGATCTTTCACTACCTTCGTCATTTGCATTTACTGTCTTTTTAGCTTCTCATCTCTCAGTCCCTTTCTTCTTCTTTTTCTGTCCTTCTCTTATTTTTTCCTCTTTTCTATCTCTCTCTATGCCTTTTCCTCCATTTCTTACTCCTTTCTCCATTTGCTTTCTCTTATTCTCTCTTCCTCTTCCCATCTCTCACTTCTTCTCTTTTTTCATCTTTCTCTTCCTCTCTTACCCTTTCCCCTTTTCTATCTCTCTCCTTCCCTTTCTCCCCCTTTTCCCCATCTCTCACTCCTTTCGTCATTTGCTTTTTTTCCCCTCATGCCTCTCTCTTCCCATCTCTCACTTCCTTTCTTCTTTTGTCTTTCTCTCTGTTATCTTTCCCCTCTTCTATCTCTCTTCTGCCCTCTCTCCCCATTTTGCCATCTCTCACTCCCTTTATCATTTGCTTTCTCTTACTGCCTTTTTCTCTTCCCATCTCACTCCCTCTCTTCTTTTGCTTTCTCTTTTCCCTTTTTTATGTCTCTCTCCTTATTTCCTATCTGTCACTCCCTTCATCATTTGCTTTTTTTCTCTCTCTCTCTCTCTCTCTCTCTCTCTCTCTCTCTCTTCAGTGGTGTGAGTCAGGCTGGACGGTGGTCTGGGTCGGACCCCAGTTGTGACAGAAGCGAGCGACTCGGGTCCACTCTAATAATATCCGCTGAACACGCGCGTGTGACGGAGTGACAGGGTGACACGCACGCCGCGATGACGCAGGCGCTTGTTTTCATCCTTCTCTTGGCCTTTCTCTCTCTCCCTCCCTCGCTAACTCTCTCTTCCCCTCGCTCGCTCACCCACTTAATGCCCTGGAAAAAACAGGCCCTCAGCCCTTTCCACATCTTGAATAATTAAGCACTTCTGAGCAGTTCACTGAGCAGATAAATACACAGCTATTTTTAGCCCACATTAAAACACACACACACACACACTGAGGGCTCATGACTCGATAAAATGTGAGAGAATAATAGCGTGCTGGGAAAAAGCAGAAAGGCACTATGGGAGCAAAAACAGCACCATGATTCATGAGCAGCATCTTCCTCTGAACAAAAACAACCAGAAATCACAACACAAACAAACATAACCCCGACAGCACAGAACACACCGCAATCAGAGCTTTCAATGAGTCCCAAAAGTCATGGGACTGCAGTATGTAAATGGTCATAAAGTAGTACCTCAGGGGACGGCTTTGGGACACCAACTTTTGTGCTTGTGGCGAGGTGCTATCTTTTGAGGGAGGTTGATATATATGGCCAGCAGGCTCATGATAAGGCAATGTGAATTGTCAGTGTTTGAATGAGGCCTAAATACATACTTGAAGGCATTACCATCAACAGTGGACAGCACAGTGGGTGATAATGATCGTGACTGGCAGCTTCTGGCTAGAAATGTGCAAACAACTGTGGCAGATGTATATGACCTTCTATTTTCTATCTTTCTTCAAAACCTAGTTGAATATTGCATACTGGAAATACTTTGAAGAAGGCATTACCATCCACAGTAGACAGGGCAGTGGGTGGTAATGATTGAATGATTGTGACCGGTGGTGTCTGGCTAGAACTGTCCGTGCTAACAAGTGTTCCCGAGTCCATGCAGTGATACAATACAGTACAGAACCAGAACAGCCTTTAATAGGTTTTAATGCCTGCATCTACCCCTCTTTCTATCTCTCTTTCTTTCCCTCTAAAACCACTTTTCTTTTTAAAACTACTTTTAGCAGATAAACGGTAGAATAAACAGGTAGGAGAGAAAACATGGCATACTTATTATGCATTATGGCAGCAGCAGAGAGAGAAAGAAACAGAAGAATGAATGGAGAATAAGACAAAGGTCAGACTGTAAGAGTTTTTTTATTTGCCTTTTCTCTTGTTTTCTCACGTCCTTTTTTTTATTTAAAAAACTCTCATTCTTTCTTTTTTCTTATCTTACTTTCTTCTTCTTTATCTTAATTTTATTCTATTTGTCACTACTTTTTTCTTTGCTGTCTCTCCCATTCTCTCTCCCATTCTCTCTCTCTCTCTCTCTCAATCTCTCACTCAGTACAGCATTCTTTAGCTACCATGGGACATGTCAAAAGTCATGAGGGACAGTACAAGTTACTGTTGCATGACTTTTGGCGTGACAGTCTATTTCTTTTTTGTTGTCTCTCATTCCCCCAGTCATCCCTTAACACTGTTATTGTCTCCACTGTTCAAAACAATGGTGTAATCTTTCTAAAATTATTTTGAGGAAGTGACACAGTGACACAGTTCCATTGGCGGGCTTTCAGTAGAAGTACATTTGTCTCCCTTTTTTTATGTATATTTAGCACTTGGGTCTAACTCAGTGTATCAACACTTAAAGTACTTAAACTTAAATTATTGGTTTTCATATATAAACATATTTAGCATAGTGCCAAGTATGGGATTATCTTTTTAAAAACATAAATACTTTTTCTCATCTGTGTCTGCCAGAATAGAAAGACTGAAACACACAAAAATCCATCAACCTGTCACGTTCAACCCAAAAACTACAACATTTTTTAACTTGATGGGGTGGAATGGTTTGGCTTTTTTTTTTGTTTCCTGAAAATGACTAACATAATAGTGTTACTAAAATTAAATTTGAATGCTTTTGAAGGTGCAAGTTAAGTGTTAGGTGAGCATCTATGAGGACAATAGACAATCCAAATAAAGTAATGCCTCAGAATCTCTTAATCTGCTGAGTAAAGGTTTCAGGGAGAGCTTTAGCATTGACGCACAGATACAGACACTTTAATGAAAGAAATTAACCACAGCTATCTCTGCATTAAAAAACAGTTTTCTGTTTAAAACTACTTTAACTTTAACATGTGGATTAAGCAGGTAGGAGAGGAAGCATGGCATACGGATGCCTCACAGAGAGAGAGAGAGAGAGAGAGAGAGAGGGAAACATGGGTAGGAGAGTGAGAGTTATTTATGAGCGTTAATCCATATTTCATACTTATTACACCCATAGTCATTAAAAACATTAGGAAACCTCTTTTCTTCATATTTAAACATACAGATATTGGATCTTTATTTAAACAATATTTAAAAAAGATGCAAGTACTATAACTAAAAACCCAAGAAATACACATTTTAAATGTGATTGTAGTAAATTGCAGGCACACTATTGTTTTTCTTTTTTTCATTTTCTTTTTAATTTCACTTGTTCTTTGGAGACACTACTCTTGTTATATTTTTTTGGAGATATTAGCACTGTTCCAACTCATGACATGAACATCCTGATGCTGGAATAATGTAAATGTATGCAGTTTTTGGATAAACCCAAATGTATTTGTACAGTAAGCATCCAAAAAATATTTATATTGTGGTCAAAACTTTCCCATAGGAATGTATTGGAATGTGTCTATAAACGTTTTACTTTTTTAAGTTCAAATTTTTATACTTATGATTGTTGTAAAATTATTGTAAATTCATTTCCTATAGCAATCCATTATTTTTCCTTGCCACAAAAAGGTGAGATGTGGTGATATAGGGTTAGTGGTAAAGAAAAAATAAGACACTAAATAATTATGTGATTTTTAGAAAAGGTGATGTCAACAGGTGATTGTAATCATGATTTGGTAAAAAGGAAGGCTCTTTGAGTGCAGTTTTTTAACACACGAGAGAAAATAATTCAAATGTTAAAAGACAAAGAACTCCTTAAAGAAATCAACATATTTTCCTGCACTGTCCATGCATTGTTCATCAAGACAATGCAAAGTCACATGCTGCTTACATTGAAAAGGCATGACTGTGGAATTACAGTTTTTCCCAAATGTTTAAACGCATTTCTAGGAACCTGGATCAGTTTTTAAAACTCTAAACACAAACTGAAAATTATTAACTGTTTGTTAAAATTCTACAAATCTCTAGCAAAACTGATTCCTTCCACCAAAACAACACACACAACTATTTATATGCTTATCTCCTGCAGAGCATCAAATAAACACTGACAAGATAAATTCAAAGCACTGTTATCAGAAGTATTTGGTTGTGTTTTTGACTTCATGACGCCTTTGTACAAATTCAAATGCATACAAGTCCATGGAAATATATTGGCTTTCTGTTCTTTATATTTATTTGGTGTGGCGTAGGGCCCCCATATAGCATTACAGTACTACATGTATATGCAACACAAATGTGAGCCATTTGTACTGTATGTAATTTGTTGCAAAACTGTAATTTTCACCTATGTAAGTACAATGAGAAACATGACGAGGACAATCAGTTCACATACAAAGAGGTAACAAAAATGTATTTATTGCAAAATGCAAAGAAACAGGTCACTGTTCATCATTCTTAGGTGACTAAGGTGTACTTAATGATGATTTAAGGTATACAGAAATTCTGCAGTTCATTTTGTTCAAAAGATTTTAACTTATTTACATCTATAGTAAATTTATAGTAGAATTAATGTTTTACATGGATTTTTACAGTTTACATGAAGTTTTGACATATGATACATGTTACTGTATACAGATTTTATTGCAGTTTGGAATGATTTTAAATGAAAATTGGAATGTTTGGTCCAGTCATTGATGTTAAATGTTAAGCTGTTTGTGTAAATATTAGCTGGAGAGTGTAGTAGTTCAGTGCAGTGTATCTACACCCTCTGACCATTTGAACTGGATTGTGGGATGGGGTCTCATGCTGTGTCTGCATGAGCGTTTCGCTGCTCCTAATACTCCGGAATGACCCAGATTCACGCACTGGCCTCCCAGTGAACCCCAAAGCTGGCTGGATTATCCGCAAGGCTCTTTACACTGAGACTCCCATCCGCTACTTATTCAACACACACCGGCCCTGCTTTCCCTTCTGCTTCCTATGCACTTTTTCTTCTTCTTCTTTTTATTCTTATTTCGTGGTTTGGCTCTCCACACACAGACATGCCAAATCAGCGATCGGCACTTCCTGAACCTGTGAGAGAAAAAAAAACATGCACGCAATATTACACTTACTTACTGTTTGTTTTGGGTGTAAATGGCTGACCTCACCACAGTTCATTCAGATTTAGATTCTTTACCCCATGGCCATTGCTGGTCTCTGGTACTGTACAGTGGTTTTAAACAAGACGCATCAGCTTTAATTCTACTGGTTCATCAAATTCTGTCACTTATTTTTCTTCCCACAACATAAGTAGGACCATAATAAGGCTGCTTAATTTTATTATTTGAAAAATATTAATGCAGACATAGCATTTACAGCTTTGGTGCGCACCATTTGAAAATAGAGTGAAATACACCTGCAAACTTATAGCACATGTTTACAGCCACCATTAAGTATGCTCAATGGCATACACACATACACACACACACACACAAATGGATCTGTTTTTACACAAAGTCAACACATAAGGTCAGAGGCATGCCCTGTACTTATGCAATAGAACCCAAGACAAGAGTGAATGAGTTAATCACAAACAGCACAAACAACCACAGTCATACTTATGATGTTATTTAGAACAAAGCACATGGTTCCACTCCATCTCAGTTTTATTATTCCAAATAATTGTACTACTAAAGTGTAGCATTCAGCTCTGGTGCACACCATTTGAAAATAAGGTGAAATACACCTGCAGACTTGATGAATGAGCACAGGTTTGCCGACTCCTGACTCGTTAACATACAATGAATGTTCTTTTTGAATGCAATAGCAAATCTGAAAAAATGAACAGTATTGACAATGCATTTACTTTGACTTTATGTTGTATGTATTTTTGACTTTACTATCATGTTTTGTCTGCACAACTTAATTTTAATTTATAAATATACATCCATTCCTGCATTTCGGGCCTGCAAAAAATGAGGTTAAAAAAGCAAGTTTTATTTATAAAGAAAGTTGGTGTGAATAGTATCTAAGAATAGAGTCTAATTAGTTTTTTCTTAAATTCTCCTTCTACAGCGCATAATATAATTAAACCATTTAAGAATTGGGTGGAATATGTGGAATCTTCAATTTACTCAAACGTATACCTATAAATAGCAAAATCAGAGAAACTGATTCAGAAACTGAAGTGGTCTCTTATTTTTTTCTAGAGCTGTATATCCATTAGAGACAGATTATATCTGTCCAGTATTATTCATTTTACTATTATCCTAGGTGCATGGAAATATCTGGAGTGCAATATTAGTATGATGACATTCTGGATCATTGACTTCTGTTACATATCTTATCAAATTCCTATTTTTTTAAACTCTCAGTTAGTGTATTCTTAAAATCATTTTTTAAGTTCAGAGTTTTGTCATATCGCCAAGAGTATCATTATCACGAAAATACCATGAAATATCGTGATATTATTTTAGAGCCAAATCGCCCACTCCTACATCACACAGTGGAAACATGCTGCAGTACTGCAGTAAAAAGAATCTGGAATCATATTCCAGAACTTTTTCAGAAGAAATAAATGCCATGTGCTCCACACCAATGATGGAAATTACCATCCAGATTGTTATTAGCAACAAATCCAAAAACCTGACTCTGAAGAAAAAAAAAAAGAGACCACATAAAAATTATGATTTTTTATTTTTATTTTACCAAATTAAAAACCTCCACAATATAATCAAGAGGAAGATGGATGATCACAAGCCATTAAACCAAACTGAACTACTTACATTTTTGCACCAGGAGTGTAAAGGCATAAAGTTATCCAAAAGCAGTGTGTAAGACTAGTGGAGGAGAGAAGAGAACATGCCAAGATGTGTGAAAACTGTGAATAAAAAAATATTGATTTCTGATCTCTTAAAACTTTATGAATATGAACTTGTTTTCTTTGCAGTATTTGAGGTCTGAAAGCTCTGCATCTTTTTTGTTATTTCAGTTATTTCTCATTTTCTGCAAATAAATGCTCTAAATGACAATATTTTTGTTTGGAATTCGGGAGAAATGTTGTCCGTAGTTTATAGAATAAAACAACAATGTTAATTTTACTCAAACAAAAACTTATAAATAGCAAATTCTGAGAAGTTGATCCAGAAACTGAATGGTTTCTTATTTATTTTTCAGAGCTGTAGGTCGGTAGGCCTGTTGTACATATATTTTGCAGTTCAGTTTGTATAAAGGATTTTAAGTTACATACATCTATAGTAAATTATGCGTCACACATAATAGGTTTTGACATATGTTAGATGACAGTGTGTAAACAGATTCAACAGCGAAAAGTCCAGATGGTGTTTTTAAATAATGTAAAAAATATTTCTAAAATGAGAAAAATGTAGAGACCCCCCCTCTCCCCCCAACCCCGCCCCCCACAGTGACTAGGCATGTTTATGTTTTGCTAAATGGTGAAGGACACTCGCCTAACTGACATCTGATCTGAGGTCAGTTCACTGTCACCCCATGACCAGCAACAGGTTTCAAAACAAAAACACGCATCTGTGTTTATCTGTACCTACCTTCCTCTGCTCACACACACACACACACACACACACACACGCCTGCAAACACCGCTCTGTTTTTGCACAATGTCAACACATGAGGTCATAGGTTTGCCCTGTACTTAAGCAATAGAACACAAGACAAGAGTGAATGAGTTAATCACAAACAGCACAAACAGTTCATAGTTATAGTCATGGTTATAGTGTTATTCATCACATATAACACATGCTTCTACTGCTTCAAATAAATAATCACATATAATTATATGGGCTAAACACTCTTCAATCATACTGTGAGTTCAGAACGAGCAGGTGTTTAAGCCCTATATGAAGAGAATATATGTTTACAACTTATATGTTAAAAAATAATGCAGTAATGTCTCAGGCAAATAGGTGAATAATTAGACATTGGGATTTGCCACAATAGATCATTTTGGACGTGTGTCAGTTCTGCCACTGTGCACTTCCCAGCATGCACCCACATCATTCCCGCTCTCCGAGCTACTGATTGTTTCCACCTGTCCTTCCCTGTATATATACCCCTTAGTTTACTATCTTCCTGGCTGATAATTTAATCTAGTTTCCTAGCTCTTCTACAAAGCATTTTATTTGTTTCCAACATGTTTTTGTATTTCCGACTGTCGCATTTTGCCTTTGCCAAATTTATTATTTCTTTCGTTACCGACCTTATTTTTTATTTTTGACTTCACAACACTTCCTTGTCGAGCCCAGGCTCCAGATTTATCACCATTCGAGTATTTATGGGACTGGCTGGGATGCCATCTTCAGCAACCTACAAGTGTAGAGCAGGATCTAAAGGCCGGCTGCAACTGCATCTGTGAGTAAATGTGTTGCAGGATGACATGTTGTCCCTGTATACCTCCATTTACAGCCATCTCATGTACTGTTTCTCTCCTCTCAATTGTAGAGTTGTCCCCAATAAACATATATTTTCACCCATATATTAACTGTAATCACTTACATACCATTATTACATTTACACATACAGAACTGTGCAAAAGTTATAGGCACTAAAGAAAATTACACTAATCCATTTATCTCAGCAATATAAGTGTTTTTAAAATGAAAAAGCACCACATATGATTTAAAGAGATGGAAATTAACATAAGTACAGTAAAACGTGGCAAGGAATTCTTATTTTAAACTAAGTATGTTGTTCTATCCTGTGAGCCAAGCTGAAGAACAAAGTGTAGAGATTCCAGATTTCTCCTGGATGATTTCCCATAGCCAGCATGTGTATATTATGTTCAGTTCTGTCAGCAGCTCACCTGATTTACCATTTTTTTTTTTACTTCTTATAATTTTATTTCTAATTTTTTCCCATTTTCTCCCCAATTTCACATGGCCAATTACCCAATCCACTCATTAGGACTCCCCCTATCACTAATAATGCCCCAACACCAGGAGGATGAAGACTAGCACATGCCTCCTCCGATACATGTGAAGCCAGCCACCGCTTCTTTGCCGAGCAGCCAGCGCGCTTGAAGGAAAGTGCAGCGGCTCGGTTCTGATACATCAGCTCACAGGCGCCCTGTGCTGCGGACATCACCCTAGGAGTGATGTGGGGAGAGAGCGCCATCTACCCTCCCAGAGGGAGCAGGGCCAATTATGCTCCCTCTGAGCGCCGGCAGCTTGATGGCAAAGCTGCATCAGCGGGGGTTCAAACAGGCGACCTCCCGCTCATAGTGGGACCTAGTGGGACATAGTGGGACCACTGGACCACTCGGTGTCACCTGATTTACCAAATTTACTGTTTTTTTTTTTTTTATCAAAACAGGTGTTGATATGATGAGAAGTAGAAATAACTCTATTAAACTCAGATGAGGAGAGATTAGGAGATGTTTTAAGTAAAACAGGGCTGTAAAAGCTCTGATTTTTGAAGAATTGTTGTTTATATTTATTGTAATGCTGTAATGTGTTTTACTGAGCTAATAAACACTTTTTCTTTACTGAAATTCCAACAGGTGCCTAAAACCTTTGCACTATACTGTATAAGTATTTGTTTATTGGGTAATTTGTCAATGAATATATCTATATTTAGTGTATATACATTCACACACACTGCTGTCAAGTTTTGTGCTCTGCTCTTGTGATCACATTTAGCCAGTTACGCTCAGGTCACGACCTGCAGTTTCCCACTCAATCCACCCACTAATGAGGCCCGGTGTGATTTTTTATGACATCCTCAGAAACATGCTGATGAACCTGCTGATGAACAGCGCTGGCAGTTAATCGACATGGCAGTTAAGGTAATAATGAGGTCACCCCACATTAAGTCCACATGGCAAAACACCTGGACAACAAACCTCATCACCATGGTGTCAGACCACAGCGCTGCACTGTTTACAGGATGTGAATCTGAACGTTTTCAGCACCTCTAAATCTCAAAGAGATCAGCACTCAGTGCGGGATTCTCTTTCAAGGACAATTCATATAAAAGAACAACAATAATTCAGAGATATTTAGGTGGGTTTTTTTTTCTTTTATGCATTAATAAATAGCACTTTGTTTGTGTTGTGTACATTATGCATGCCTTGTAGACACTCACCAAATGTTCAACTTTTGGTTTCGTAACGACACACACGCGTGTGTGTCAAAATGTGCAAAAGGCATGTACTAATTCTCTTAATTAGACTAATTAATCTGTGTCACGCCCTTGCCCTGTTCCCCTGTGTTTCTCGTCTCCCTGTGTGTTCCCCAGTAATTTTCCATTCACATGTGTCTAATTTGTAGTTCCGCCCCCTTGTTACCTGTTTCCCCAAGTGTTTGAAGTTTCGTGTGTTACCTGTGTATTTATAGTCCTAGTGTTTCAGTCTGTGTTCGTCGGTCTTTGCACCTTTCCGCTGTTGTTTTGTCATTCTGCGTTTAATCTCATTTATAGCCCTAGTTCATTGCTCCTTGTTTATCTCTGTTTATTTCTTGTTTATTTATCTTGTCCTGTTCAGTTTATTCTGTCTTGTTTCAGTGCTCTCGTTTGTTTTGGTTTATTTCTTTGTTTCTTTGCTTGTTCGTTTATTTGTTTAATAAATAAATAAATAATAAATAAATAATAAGATCTTTCGCTACTGTTACTAGACTGCTATGTTGCTGATGTGTGATTGATACTCTATTAAGAGTTTATTAAACATTTACAATGGACCACTCAACTAAAAAATATTTTACACAGGTTGAGCTTGAGTTTTCTGGCAGGGGTAGACCTTTCAATGGTAATTCCAAACTTGTGAACAGATTGCACATTAACTGAAGTGCTCTCTCCCTCTCTCTCTCACACACACACACACACACAAACTTGTTCCTGCCTATTTGAAGCAGTAAACAGCGCCAGCCTCCAGCACTGAGATTTCAAACAAAAACTTACGAGAAGGTCATGCTGAAACCCTACACTCGGGTCAGAACATCAGGAAACAATGCCTTCCTCTGGCGAAACTCCACCAGCGCACAATGTGTCGTCAGTTCGCTTTCATCATGGTGACTGCCGAACGGCAGCAGCTGCGGTCAGCCCGGTTCTTCCTCGTACAGCAGGAACACGCTGTTACACTGTGTTACGGTGTTGAGTCACAAAACCTTTGCTGGGAAGAAGATCAGAGCTGAAATTCTGTAGCCGTGCGTTGGGTTTTCTTTATTTCACCATCTCAATTCTTGATCAAGTGGGCTTAGGTCATATACTGTACAGTACCAGTCAAGGGTTTGGACACACCTTCCCATTCATTATTTTATTCGTTCTGTTTTTAATTCATTTTCTACATTGTAGAAAAACAATTAAATGGACACAAATGCAATTATGTGGTAAACAGTAAAAAAAAAAAAGTGTTTGTCCTCCACATTAATCCCCTGATCTAAACCTGATCAACTGAGATGGTGATTTGAGGTGATTTGAAATGAGCTAGAGCTTCACAGGGTAAAGAGAAAGAGCAGCTAGAGTTGTTCAGCACCTCCTGGAACTCCTTCAAACTATCATTAAATCAAATCAAATTTATTTATATAAAATATTAATATTTGTTTACAAATGATGTCGCAAAGCAGCTTTACAGAAATGATGATCAAGAACAGAGAGTCAGCAATAAAGTACAGAACCCTAAGTGAGAAACGGACGCAAGGAAAAACTCCCTCAGAGCTGAAGGACAAAGAAGAATCCACACAGGTCTTATGCACAACCCCTGGCAAAAATGATGGGATCACCGGTTCATTCAGTTGTTTAATTTTGTAGAAAAAAAGAAAGCAGATCACAGACACAAAACACAAAACTAAAGTCATTTCAAACGGCAACTTTCTAGCTTTGAGAAACACTATAAGTCATGAAAATCAAGAAAAAATAATTGTGGCAGTCAGTAATGATTAATTATGTAGACCAAACAGAGGGAAAAAATTATGGAATCACTCAAATCTGAGGAACAAATTATGGAATCGCCCTGTAAATGTCAATTCCCAAAACTAACACCTGCATCAAATTAGATATGCTCGTTAGTCTGCATCTAAAAAGGATCTAAAGAAGGCAGAAATATGGAATTAGTTTTGAATGGATTTATGGAGAACAGACAACATGAAACAATATCAGAGTGTGGCTAATGACTCCAGCAGACCTGAATAAAACAGCCTTTACTAAAGGGAGAGAGCCAGAAGGTAACATAGACACGGAGACACCCTGAAACACTGGCATCCACCCACTCCTCCGTCCACAATGGGCAGGACAACAGCACTAGCATCTCAGTTTATCACATCCCCTATGCCTATGAACCCCTGGATCTGCAGCCTTTATCTCTTTAGGGGAAAACCATTTTTTTTATTTACCAAAAGCTAAACTAAAAGTCCCTCTACCTCATTAAGCTACTGAAAAAATACCAAGAGTTTGCAAATCTTTCATCAAAGCTAAATTTAGTATTTATAAGAATCTAAAGTAAAAAAACATATTCCGGTTTGTTTAACACAAGTATAGTCCCTGTCACACAGGCCAGACATAATATAGACATTTGCAGATGAAGATTACAGTACTTATTAAAGGGATTGAGAAGTAAGTGGTCATGAGGGACAGGCAAGGTGGATAACGCAAGGGCTGCATAAACAACCAACAAACAACATACCAAAAGAATGGTCAAGCAGTCCAGGGTCATACACGGTAAATCAGGTATCAAAGAGAAGGCTAAGGCAAAGTATAAAAAAATCAGAAAGGGTGTTGCTAACAAGCCAATCAATATAATAGGCATGGCAAGAGAAAGGTCAGAGACCAAACAGATAACGGTAACGGAATACAAAACCAGAAAATGCATCTGTATGAGGGTTAGAAAACTAGATGCTATACTCGGCAGAGACAGAAAGGAAAAAAGAGAGGTTTATTAATACACATGAAAACTGGTGTGAGCAATCAGTAGCTAGGTGAGTGAGAACACCATCATGTCTTGTGATCGCTGGAGCGTGAGAGTTCTTTGTAAATCTCTTGCCCGCTTGATGTGTTTGAGAGCATCAGTTGTAAAGATGGGAAGAGGTAGAGTTGGTTGTTCTAATACATATTATGGCAACGATTTCTTAACTATGTAAGGAACAAAATACTAGGTCATGTAAGGAACAAAATAAAGGTCAGTCAATCCAAGACATTTTAAGAAATTTGAAAGTATCCTCAAGTGCAGTCGCAAAGACCTTTAAAAACATAATGGTGCAACATCTCTTATCAGCACCGTCCCAAAAAAAGGAAGACCAAGAGTTACCTCAGTTGCACAAGATAAGTTCATCAGAGTTATCAGCCTCAGAAACCACAAGTTAACAGCATCCCAGATTAAATTAGAAATGACCCATCTTTAAGTTCGAAGATCCAGGAAAAATAGTTAAATGTATTTTTTTTTTCAGTATGAAACTTTTTCTGCTTGCCTTAATTAGTGTAATCAACATATAATATGAAAATGGTTCATCTCACATATTTGCAACCACCCCCTGCAAAAACTACAAAAACTAAAACAAACTAGCAATGTTATGTTTCAATGTTATGTAAAACTATTGTTTTATATTCATAAGTTGTTTCTTTCAAAAGTAAAAAAGTAGTAAAACATCGAAAAAAAAAGTTTGAACATTATTTTTTTCGTTAAAAAATGAAACATTTACAGAAAGCAAACATTCCCACAAAGCAATCCAGACTGTTCTCATACAGAGTTCCCCAATGATGGAACAAACTACCTTCCACTACCAGATCAGGAGCGTCTCTCACTATCTTTAATAAACTCCTGAAGACAGAGCTCTTCAAAGAGCACTTACTCTCCTGACACCTCTAACTAACTACCTTCCACTACCAGATCAGGAGAATCTCTCACTATCTTTAATAAACTCCTGAAGACAGAGCTCTTCAAAGAGCACTTACTCTCCTGACACCTCTAACTAACTACCTTCCACTACCAGATCAGGAGAATCTCTCACTATCTTTAATAAACTCCTGAAGACAGAGCTCTTCAAAGAGCACTTACTCTCTTAACACCTCTAACTAACTACCTTCTACTACCAGATCAGGAGAATCTCTCACTATCTTTAATAAACTCCTGAAGACAGAGCTCTTCAAAGAGCACTTACTCTCCTAACACCTCTAACTAACTACCTTCCACTACCAGATCAGGAGAATCTCTCACTATCTTTAATAAACTCCTGAAGACAGAGCTCTTCAAAGAGCACTTACTCTCTTAACACCTCTAACACACTAACTACTTCTAACCTCATTTCCTTCTTCCCCTCCTTCACTCCTCTATCCTATTATTTCCCTTTGACCTCCTTTAGGCCCTATCTAAAGATGTTTTTACCTTTAAACTTCCATTACTTTTGTACTTGACTATTGTAAGTCGCTTTGGACAAAAGTGTCTGCCAAATGTAATGTAATGTAAAAAAAAAAAAAAAAAACGAGTGAATTATCCTAATTGAACCATTACCTGTTATAGGTGAGGAACACCACTGCACTAAATATTGACTATAGTGATAACAATTAGCAATGGAGTTAGTAAGAAAATATTCACACTGCTTGTTAGGAGTTTTTCAGACATCTTTTGGATGATTAAACATGCACCAGGTCAAATTGACCCTGGGAACACCATTGCTGTTTCTGACAAATGATCTTCCCACTTTTAAATCTCTCCTCAAAACTCCCCTTTTCAGATCTGCTTTCAACGCATGATGCAACATTTCTATGTGCCTCACCTTTTTCCTCTCTCTCTTTCCTTTTTACCTTTTCTTTTTCTGTTTTTAACTTATTAATTTTTTTATTTTCTATCGATTATGCATTGATTGTTTTGCTCTATTGATTTCTACTGTATAGTATTGATGATGTTGATGATGATGATAATGATTATTTTAATATGTATTTTTATATTGTTTTTTTTTAATGCAATGTAAAGCATCTTTGAGTTTCCTGAAAAGCGCTATAAAAATAAAATGAATTATTATTATTATTATTATTATTATTATTATTATTATTAAATGAACATAATAGGATGGTTAATACTTTTAAGATACTGTATGATTCCTTATGTGTTCCTTCATAGTCTGGATGACTTCAGTATTCATTTACAAAGAAGAAAATAATTATTGAACAAAACACAGAATTTAAGGTGTGTCCAAACGTTTGACTGCTACTGTATTTTAATGCCAGCTGAGATGATTCACTGAAGCTGAAATATGTGTGAAAGTAGGTGAGGCTTCAGTGGAGCTACAGTGTGTGTGATTTCACTGTAAAATAGAGCAGTGCTGGGTAAGCAGCTGGAACAGTCTAATTGCTAAACCAATCCCCGTTTTTTTTTTTGTTGTAAAGCTGCGTTCCTTGTTTACCCGCCGACCAGGGCAGGTTCATTTTTTGCAAACAAACATTTCGTCTTATACAAGAGAGGAAAAGTAGGGCAGCTTTGTCCTCTTATTTTCAGATCTCCTTTTTCTCTATAATGACCACATTTCATCTGACCTACTTAGCTGTGAGTAACCTCAGACGCCCCAACGCACCAGCGTTTCGTCCCGCTTACATGACAGGAAACACATGGTCGCCCTGGGTTTGGTTTATAGATTACCTGTGCTGTTCTGAACACAGAGCACAGAGCGTACGGGTGAGGGTACACATGATGGCCCACCAGAGACACGACTGTATTCATGAAGGATTGAGACGATAAAAGCAGTGTCACTCTTAGAAGCTACTGTTACTATTGTTTTTCATTGTTTTTTTTTTGTCCTCATTCTCTAAAGCTGCAAAGAAACCAAAGGGTGCATTGGTTCAAATGATGAATGTGACACCACAGGTGCAGAGCAATTTATGCCCCGCCCACTCGCACATTCATTTGTAAAGGCAAAGGTGTCAAACATGGACGAGACTTGGAGATCAATAAAAATCTTCTAAAATTGTTGGTAACACTTGAACCCTATGAACCCTGTATTCATAATGCATCATATGACATGCATAATACATTATAATGACTGTAATAAGCCTGTACAATAACTCATAAGTACTTACAGCGACATTCATAAGACATTTTAAACTACAAGTATAAGGGTTTATAAAAAAAACAGCGTATAATGCCTCATAATATCTGTTCATTTGAACATTGTACAATGTAGTGTTGTAATGCACTATAACATTTGGTATAAGATTTGGTATATGTTGGTACAATGCATTATAATATGCAGCTATGATTTCTCAAATTATGCTTTTATAAAAGTGTGTAACACATTATAAAGCCTTATATTCAGTCATTACAAACTTTAAGTGAAGTGAGTTTAAATGTGAAGTAAATTTTATTACACCTCACTGTAATGTCTTATAGAGCATTATGAGTGCTTTTTGCTGGCTTTTAGTGAAGTGTGTGGTTTTTTTTAAATGCCTTTACAAATGCCTACAGTGAGACATAATAACATTTACTTGTTTAAAAAAACATGTTCAAAACACACTTCACTTACAGCCAGTAAAGAGCACTCATAATGCTCTATAAGACATTACAGTGAGGCGTAATAAAATTTACTTCACGTTTAAAAAAGCATATGAAAACTCACTTCACTTAAAGTTTGTAATGACTGAATATAAGGCTTTATAATGTGTTACACACTTTTATAAAAGCATAATTTGAGAAATCATAGCTGCATATTATAATGCATTGTACCAACATATACCAAATCTTATACCAAATGTTATAGTGCATTACAACACTACATTGTACAATGTTCAAATGAACAGATATTATGAGGCATTATACGCTGTTTTTTTATAAACCATTATACTTGTAGTTTAAAATGTCTTATGAATGTCGCTGTAAGTACTTATGAGTTATTGTACAGGCTTACTAATGCATTATACCAAAATATATACCAAACCTGTGTTATAGTGCATTACAACACTACATTGTACTCACTTTATGTGTTATGAATGTCGCTGGACTTCACAAGACCTCTTAAGGTGTCATTAGCAGTTTTGTAATTTGGGAATATGTTTCTCTATGAATTGCATGAATTTAATAATGGTTCTTGAGCACCCATAATGCCTGTTTACTGGTTGTAGACATCCACATACTTGGAACATCCCATAAAACATCCCACAAAACCTGTCAGATGTTTTGGAGAGGTTTTTTGGCCATTTTCCCTGCTTCAACACATCATCTTTAAGAACTTACTGTTCATTTACTGCTGATTGGTGCTTTCCTGTTGTTTGGTAACCCAAGATTTGACACTACTCAAAATGTTTCCTGTACTTTTAAATAACTTTTAAATAACCGCTAGCTTGTTGAGTAGGGCCTAAGAGTATTTTTCGCCTTTTTTCAGCCAGGTCTTGTGGAGTGTTAATTGTATTCAGTGGTGCTGGTGACAAAACAATGGGCACCTTTTCCTCATGAGTTTGGTATGTTGGTAAAGTTGAAAGCATTTTTTTGGTGGTCTGGGATTCACTAGCTTGAAAGTAATTCTAACTATGAACTGCTGGGGGTTGGAAGCTCTCCGCTCCTTGTGCCGCATGTAGGGTTGTGTGATTGGATCATTTTGTAAGGTGACTCCATTACCATTACCATTAATATAATATACCATTACCTCAGTATTTCCAATTGGCAGGTTGTAACATTACTGTTACAAGCTCCGCTTTGTAGTGTAGCTTTGAGTGCTGTAGTGACAGGATGGTGATAAAAAATTCTCATCTTTTTGCTGGCCTGCATGAAAAAATCTTCTTACAACAAAATTGCTGCTGGTTTGGAAGCTTCTGCAGAAAGAGCTCCTGCACGGTGAGTGTTTGGATCCAGGTAAAATAATAAAAAAAAGAAAAACAGTCCAAGCTTTTAAAAACATACAAACAAAAATATAACACTAGGAATTGTGCAATTGATCTGCATATTCAGAAAAAATCTTGTGTGTGAAAACAAACCAGAGATAATGAGCCCATCCCCCAAACAAGGCCAGAATCTGTCCCGGTTGGGAACTCATTTAGTCTGAACAAGTGTGAAAACACACTAAAACCCTATCCGGATGGGATTTTTTTCTCACGGGGTCCTGGGCTAATTTTCTCTTTTATGGGGGCTACTCTGTGATTTAATTCCCATCCGGATTGACCATGTATGTGTTTTTCTCAGACAGAAAATTACAGGCTGAATTATCTACTGTTTTCCGCTTAACTTTATTCTTATCTGGACTCAAATCTTTCAAAAGTTTTGTCACCTCGCGTTTAATAAAATAGGTATTTGTCCACTGCCATGCACCGTAATTATACTTTGGACACACGTTTCCACTGAGACCCACGTAAACACAACAGCGAGTGGAAATGGAGGAGCTACTGGACGTGATGTCATGGGAAACCAAAAAAACTCACTGGTCCTCCTGTTTTTTTGATTGCAGTCTGGATGCAAAAATTTTATCACTGGGTAGAAGTGTGAAATTTTTTTTCACAGACGTGCCCCTGAGAAACTAATCCCATCCAGATAGGGCTTAAGACATATAGTAAACCATGCAGAGTGCTGATTGGCGAGAATAATGAAATAACAGCAGGAATCTGTTTATAATTGGATATAATTTCAAGTGTACTGAACACACTGACTGTTATTTAACTGTCAATGTCTCTGGCACAGGAACAAGGAGCCAATGAAATGGAACATTTTCTCCCACCACATTCAGGGTAAGAAGGAGGAGCTGTTTATTTATTCCAATAAAAACTCCCATTATTCCGGGGGCTGCGTGTCACCTGATCCCTGTAAGAAATTCAGGAACAATGCGGCTCGTCTCTGAGAACTGAACGTTCCTGCTGAAACCTGATCAGTTCACAGACAAGAGAGCAATGATGAGTTTGGCCTCCTCACATGGATTCCGTAAACAACGAGAGGAGAGCGAGAGGGGCGGGGCTCATCCTTGTAGGCTAAATATAACAGCGCCAACAATTCAATTACACACCTTTCCATTTCATAAACAATAAATCCACCTTTCCTGGAAGCAGTCTGCAGCTTTGAGAGGAAAAGCTTTCTGTGAGAGAAAACTGGCACGAGGACGTCTTTATCAGAATACTGTGCACTCTAAATATATAAAAAAAACAAAAAAAAAATGACAAACTTTTTTAAGCTAATCATACTTAGAAATCATTCATAGAAATCAGGTTTTCCAGCTCAATCACTTTTTATTTTCACTTTTTATTTCTTTTCATGCATTACGACAAGCTATGAGACAGGGTGGTCAATTTGAGCATACAATGGCCTTTAATAAAAATGTTTTTTGATCTGTATTGAAGGTATATTTTGATTATCTAAAATTATGTTAATTATTATGATTGTTTTTCTGTGACAGGATGGACAGTTTAAGTTTTGATTATTATTATGTTTTTATTATTATTTTAAATTATTTATTAAATGTATATAATTTTATTTCTTTTTTTTTTTCATTTTCTCCCCAATTTACACTTACCCACTCATTAGGACCCCACCCATCACTAGTGATGACCCCAACGCACCAGGAGGTTGAAGACTAGCACATGCCTCCTCCCATACATGTGAAGTCAGAATCCACCTCTTTTTGAACTGCTGCTGATGGAGCAATTTCGCTCGGAGGACAGCTCACAGATGCCTTGTGCTGATTGACGTCACCCTTTGAAGTGATGTCGGGAGAGAGCGCCATCTACCAACCCAGAGAGAGTAAGCCCAATTGTGCTCTCTCAGAGCTCCCGTAGCCAATGGCAAGCTGCATGACCAGGATTCAAACTGTTGATCTCCTGATCATAGTGGCAGCGCTTAGCCTGCTGGACCACTCGGAGCCCCAAGCTTTAACTCTTTAATCTAAGTATGTAGACAATATGAGGAAAAATAATTAAGTACAATTATGTAAAAAATATTATTATTATTATTATAAACTGCTAAACATGCAACAGCTAGTGTCTTCAGTCATTTAAAAATTAGAGTATTAATATTGATGTCAAAGTTTTTTAAAAGTTATCCAAAGACAACAGGGTGAGTGGGGAATTCATGGGCATGTTAACATATCTAAATGAATATGAATTAAAATGAATTAAAATGTCTAAATTATTTAAATGTTGAAAGCTTGTTAAAAAAGCTTTATTTTTTTTAATTGTGTTATTTGACCAGGCTGCACTGTGGACATGGCAAAAACCCACCCCCACATCACAGAAATCTGTATAAAATGTACAAAATGTTCTTGAATCATTAAACAGGGTTTGTATGAAATGTAAACAATTAATAACTGTTGGTACAAGTGGTGTGTTATGTTGATATTGACACCAGTAACACACTGCCTCAGTATCTGTTCTGCGCTGTAGTAAAACGTGGCGACCCAAAACAATCCCATGGAGCTGTAGTTCCAGGTCAGGTGATTACATAAACAATCAGGTAGGACAGTCAGTTCCCACTCAGAGGAACACCTGAAGGAAAGTATCAACAGGGAAGTAAACAGAGCAGCTCGACCTGTGACCAGCACAGCCTGCTCTCTACAGAAATTCCTACATATGCAACTAAATTAGCATTTCCGGATTCATGCGATGTATACTGGATACAGCTCAGCTCTCGTACATACGCACAAATTACTGACGCAACCCAGACAAACAAAAATCAAACAATCTGAATACAGAATGTTACAAAGCATCCAGTGTAATTTTATTACCTAAACATACATCTAAATCTAACTCTATCCATAACCTTAACTATAACCGAAACTTATCCAAAACTTAACCTAAACTTAACCGATTCCAACCTATCTATAACCTTACCATAACCTAACCCTAACCCTGCTGTTGTAGTAAAGATCAAGACCATGACATGTTGAGTCCAACTCAACTCAAGACCAAGACTTTAAATTGGTAAGTCAGAATTAAGACCAAGGCATTTAGCAGTTGAGTCCAAATCAACACCAAGACCATGCCATGTCAAGTCCAAATCAAGGCCAAGACTATTAGCAGTCGACTCAGAATCAAGACCAAGACATTTAATAGTCCAATCTGAGTCCAAACCGAGACAATAAGTAGTCAAAATTAAAGGTAGAGACCAAGACTTTTAGTTGTAGAGTCTGAGTCAAGACCAAGATATTTAGTAGTCAAGTCTGAGTCAAGACCAAGAACTTTAGTATTTGAGTCATGACAAACACTTAGTAGTTGAGTCCAAATCAAGACCAAGACCAGGATATACCAAGTTTAAATCAAGGCCAGGACTTTTAGTAGCCAAACATAAGTCAAAACCAAGAAATGTAATAGTCCCATCTGAGTCAAAACTGAGACATTTAATAATCAATATTAAGTCAAGAACAAGACTTTTAGTAGTAGAGTACAAGTCAAGAGTAAGACCATGCCATTTCGAGTCCAGGTGAAGACCAAGACTTTTAGAAGTCAAGTACAAGTCAAAAGTAAGACTACGCCATGTCAAGTCTAAATGAAGACCAAGAATTTTAGTAGTCAAATATAAGTCAAGACCAAGACATTTAGCAGTAGAGTACAAATCAAGACAAAGACCAGGCTATATCAAGTCCAAATCAAAGCCAAGAATTTTAGTAGCCAAGTACAAGTCAAAACCAAGACATTAAATAGTCCAATCTGCGACAAAACTGAGACTTTTAGTAGTCGAGTACAAGTCAAGAGTAAGACCATGCTGAGTCAAAATGAAGACCAAGACTTTTAAAGGTCAAGTACAAGTCAAGAGTAAGACCAGGTCAATTCCAAATGAAGACCAAGACTTTTAGTAGTCAAGTCAGAATCAAGACAAAGACTTTTGGTAGTTGAGTATAAATCAATACCAAGACCAGGACTTTTATTGGTTGAGTCAGAATCAAGACCAAGACATTTAGTGGTTGAGTTCAAATCAAGACAAAAGCTTTGAGTAATCAAGTCCAAATCAAGATCTAGATCATGATATGTCGTGTCTAAGTCAAGACCAAGACTTTTAGTAGTCAAGTCTGAGTCAAGATCAAGACTTTTAGAAGTCAGGTCCAAGAGAGTCAAGACCAAGATTCTTTTACATTGACTTTCATTAAAATGAAGAAGGTCTTGTCTCTCTGTAAAGTTGCTGCTTTGGACAGCGATGTTATGTATGTTTAAGTGTACATATGTACTGTATATTATGAGACATTGTTGACCAGTACTGTATGGTATCCTCCCAGCAGGCAATGCCTAGGGAGAATTGCTGAAGGTCTGTAGGCTGTAGCCTGCGACCCCGATTGCTCACTGTGGAATGGACAGTGGAAGGTGCTGATGTAATGTTGAATAGAAGAGGTTGCATGTTGGAGGATGTACAGCCAAGGCCTGCAGCTTCCCACATGAATGCACTGCATCCCACAGGGTCGGTCACGGTCCACTGGCCTTCACAGGGGTCAGCGTGTGCCTCCTCCATGTTATTTCCCCCGGGGGATGAGGAGGAGGAAGAGGGCAGTAGTGATAGTGATGATGGTTACAAGGACGGGTTGCTGTGTAGTGAGGCGCTGGGCTCATAGGGACCAAACGACCTCCACTGGGAGGGGTAGTGGGAAAGATAAAGGAGAACATCTCCACAAGCTACAGTATATCAATAGTAGCATCAGTAGTTTAATAACACATATAACAATGAAGAGAAGAGATCTTTAATGTAAATGTAAAGTCAATGTAAAAAGAGTATTTTTTCCCACAGTCCAAAAACATGGAGATCAGTTTAGCTGGATACTTTAAATGGTTAGTATTTATGTATTTGTGTTTGACCAGATTTGAATTGGCTAAAATTTGTCCTGGGTTAAAGTAAAATAAACTAAAAAAATCGTAAACATAGGCAGGCTATGCAGAGCCTATGTATATATGTCTATGTTATTTTCAGTTCAGTAATGGCGGCGCTCTGAGCTGAAGCTCGTGTTATAGGATGTAAAGAGTGTTTTTTAATAAGCTTCTTGTGCAATTTTTAAGTTATTAATTCCTCGTTTTAAATGTCAGGGCTCTACGGATTCTAGCAAGGGGATGTGGAGCTACTTTGAGCTGGATAACGGTGCACAAAAAAGAATTTGGGGGGGCAAATTATGCCCCCAGTCTGAGGGGTGTTTGGACAACTTTTTAAAATGTCTGGATTTTGGAATGCTGTGGGAGAACAGAGGTGTGCTATTCCTCAAAGGTAAGTACTTTTTATCGTGTTTTACTACATCAAAAGTCCATTTTACACCAGAGCTCTCCTTTAACTCCTTAGTGTACGATGCAGTCCTCCATGTGGGACATTTGGATGCTGCTTCTTGTCGGTGTTTTTTTATGTGTGTTAGGTTAGGAGTGCATTTGTGCATTTGAGTGATCGTGATGTGTAAGTGTGGTTTTAGAGATTGTAGAGCTTGTAAAGTGTCTCTGGGTTCCTTGAAAGGTGCTCTATAAATGTAAGTTTACCTCAACTGTCCTCATCCATGACTCTCATCCTCAGAGTGAGTGTAGCAGGTTTTCCACTTAGCAGTGTGACCATATTGGTTTTGTCATCTGCTGGCACATCAGGCAGCTACATCTGTCCTCAGGACTCTGGAACATGGCAGTTTCCGTTCCCCCACAGAGTGCCAGCAGTAATTTGATGGTGCCCAGAGCTGACTGGCTTTGGTTTATCAACACTTGCAGAGAGTTTGTTAGGCTCTGCTGCCCAAATGCTCTTCATGTCAGAATTTGTTTTAATCACAGCCCTTCAAAACATGCTACAGTACCTCTGCTCCACGAGAAAGAGGAAGGTGTGAAGGGTGAAATGCTGACTCAGCATGAGTGTCAATGGTGTTTCAGTTTGTGCAAGAACCTTTTTATTGTAAACCACATCCCTGATGAAGAAGAAGAAGAAGAAGCAGCAACTGTGTCTTCAAAGCAAACTTTTGAGATGGTAGAAGTACAGGGGTTGGACAATGAAACTGAAACACCTGTCATTTTAGTATGGGAGGTTTTTAATAAGAGCAGAGTGTGAAGGTTCAACTAGCAGGGTAAGAGCACAGTTTTGCTCAAAATATTGCAATGCACACCACATTATGGGTGACATACCAGAGTTCAAAAGAGGACAAATTGTTGGTGCACGTCTTGCTGGCGCATCTGTGACCAAGACAGCAAGTCTTTGTGATGTATCAAGAGCCACAGTATTCAGGGTAATGTCAGCATACCACCAAGAAGGACCAACCACATCCAACAGGATTAACTGTGGATGCAAGAGGAAGCTGTCTGAAAGGAATGTTCGTGTGAAACCCGGATTGTATCCAAAAAACATAAAACCACAACTGCCCAAATCACGGCAGAATTCAATGTGCACCTCAACTCTCCTGTTTCCACAAGAACTGTCCGTTGAGACAGTTTCTGCAGATTTTGCAATAGAGATTATTGAGAGTATTGAGAGAGTATTGATAGCGCATGCAATGGCATCCAACACATTTTCAATCAGGGATAAATCTGGCAAAGTGTCTAAAGCTTCTATTCATGGCATAGCATCTCTGTCTTTAAAGCAAACTCTTGCAATGGTTGAAGTATGTGAACGAGCATTGTCCTGTTGGAATAGCAGACAGGGATGTGCATTCAGAAAAGGTAGGGACACCATTTGCAGGACCTCATTGACATTATGTTGGACTGTCAGAGTACCCTTTTTCAAGACCAAAGGAAATCGGTATGAAATTATACGAAACTGCACCTCACACCATATCACTAATCCTAATGGACGTGCAATTTTTGACAACAAACCATTGATTTTGGCGATAACCATGGTGCCCCCACACACAAAGATTTGTTAATCGTCTCGACCAAGACAAGTGGGGCTTGTCATCTAAGATGACTAACCTAGCAAATCAAGCATGCTTCTACTGTGGCACTGCCTAACCCTAACCCTACTGTTGTAGTCAAGACTAAGACCATGACATCTGGTCCAATGCAAGACTAGGACTTTCAGTTGTTGAGTCCAAATCAAGACCAAGGCCAAAATTTGTTGAGTCAAATTTTCCAAAATGACCCAAACTTAACTCGTTTTACATTGACTTTCATTGAAAGTTAAGAAGGTTTTATCTCACTCCTGTAAAGTGGCTCTTTTGGAGATGCATGTTTTTTATTGGACTGTGATGACATGTATGTGTACATATGTATTTTATGAGATATTGTTGACCAGGACTGTATGGTAACCTCCCAGTGGCGAGTGCTCAGTGTGGAATGGACAGTGGAAGGTGCTGCTGTAATGATAAATTGAAGAGGTTGGATGTAGGAGGATGTACAGCCAAGGCCTCCACCCGATTTGTTGATTGTCTCCACCAAGAGACCAAGTGAGGCTCATCACTGAAGATGACTATTCTACCAAATCAAACATTCTTCCACTGTGGCATTGCCTCATTTTTAAAACTGTATATGGAAAACATTGTGAAATTAGTTCCATTAGTTACCATGAAGTTAATAAGCAAGATCTAAGGTCCTGTTCCAGCTTTCGCTCTTTCAGTGCTTGAATTAATATGGAAACTGTTGAGGAGAAGGACATTTGCAGTCACTGGATGTTCTCAGAGGAAGCAGATGGAGGCCTTTCACTCCTTTTCTGAGATGAGGAGTGAAGGACAGACTCTGAAAGAGGGGGACCATCTAAAGAGGAGAGATTTGATGAAAGGAAGGAACATGGTGAACTGCGGGAGAAAGAGGGCAGAGCGGAACTCACTTATCCTCTGATTGTCTCGCTGAGGGGGAGCTCCCTCCAGCAGCAACCAGCAGAGGAGCACGGACGCAACCATCTGGAAACACACAGCCCTGTAACTGGGTCACACACACAGCTCCGATCTGCTGTTGCCATGGGTTCTGTCCACCACACACAGAGCGGCACATTTGTTTTACAAGCCTGCCTTTTATACGCTCGGTCTGAGGGACGTTCTTCAGCAGGATCAGTTCTCGTCACTCTCAGTATCATCTGCCCTTATATACAGTGCCTTGAAAAAGTATTCGCCCCCCTGGAACTTTTCAACCTTTTGCCACATTTCAGGCTTCAACCATAAAGACATGAAATTGTAATTTTTTGTGAAGAATCAACAACAAGTGGGACACAATCGTGAAGTGGAACAACATTTATTGGATATTACAATTGGATTATTGGATATTTGGTAACACTTTACTTGGATGGTCCATTTTATAGCCTTGTAGATGCTCAACTGATATTCAACTAACACTGAATTGAATGTCCATTAAATTTAACTTAACCCTATGTTGAATGTAAATGATTTAAAATAGAACCTAATCGTACACCAAACCCTAACCTTAACCATTAATCAACCATAAAATCAAACCCTACACCTAACCTTAACCATTAAACCACCCTAAACTCTAACCCTAACCTTAACCAATAATCAACCATAAAATCGAACCCTACACCCAACACTAACCTTAACCATTAATCAATCCTAAAATCTAACCCTACACCAACCCTAGCCTTAACCATTAATCAACCCTAAAATCTAACCCTTACCTTAACCATTAATCAACCATAAAATCAAACCCTACACCTAACCCTAACCTAAACCATTAATCAACCCTAAAATCTAACCCTACACCTAACCCTAACCTTAACCATTAATCAACCCTAAAATCTAACCCTAACCTTAACCATTAATCAACCATAAAATCAAACCCTACACCTAACCCTAACCTTAACCATTAATAAACCCTTAAATCGAACCCTACACCCAACACTAACCTTAACCATGAATTAACCCTAAAATATAACCCTAACCTTAACCATTAATCAACCATAAAATCAAACCCTACACCTAACCCTTAACCCTAACTTTAACCTAAGCTTAAAATCTAACCCTAAACCCAATCCTAAAATATCAAGATAAGCGTTTGGATTAGAGTTGAATGTAGGGTTATTTAATAGACATGTAGTTGAATGTTAGTTAAATGTCAGTTGAGCATCAAAAAGGCTATCAAATGGACCATCCGAGTAAAGTGTTACCGGATATTTTTACAAATTAAAAACTGAAAAGTGGTGTGTGCAGTAATATTTATCCCCCGTTGCGTTAACACTTTGTAGCACCACCTTTTGCTGTGATTACAGCTGCAAATCGCTTGGGGTATGTCTCGATCAGTTTTGCACATCGAGAGACAGAAATTGTTGCCCGTTCTTCCTTGCAAAACAGCTGGAGCTCAGTGAGGTTGGATGGAGAGCGTTTTTTCAAACAGCAGTTTTCAGCTCTTTCCACAGATTCTCAATTGGATTCAGGTCTGGACTTTGACTTGACCATTCTAACACCCAGTGGCGGAGTTAGCAATTTGGGGGCTCAAGGCGAATTTAGCTAGGGGGCTCATCAACATTAATATGCGAGAAATAGGGTTGTGCCGATGGATGATATCATTGTCCATCCTCATTTATGACCCAACATCGTGATGGATGGTTACCATGGCGATGCAACACCCACTGTTTTTTTTTTTTTCCAGAAACATGCACTGATCTTCTTTAGGTCTCCTTCACCTAAAACTTTAGCAGGGATTGTACAGAAAAAGATCAAATATAACTTAAATGAATTAGAGTCAGGGATGAAAATTAAAATACCCTACTGCTACAAATATGCCTAATTAGCATATTATTCTATTATTTATTATTATTATATTATTATTATCCTATTATTATTTATATCTAGGTTACAGCTTGTCTTTGTCTTCGTTTTTCTACATGTCTGTATTCATTTTAAACATTTCATGTCATTCATGCTGGTTGTGCCAGGAAACTTGCTCATTGTCAGCCAGTGTTGGGCACGGTACTTTGAAAATAAATTATGTAAATTCTATTATTATTAGAAAAATAACAAACGAAAATAAACCCAAAATGTTAACAAAAATATAATCTAACGAATTTCAAAACATAGAAACGAAAAACGTTAAAATGGTATTAATATAATATAATATAACAACTGGATCAAACAGTTTAGCGTCAGTCATAAGGAACGGGCGAGTCAGTCAAAAGGAAAGCGCACTCGGCATTGCGATAAAAAAAAAAAGTTTTAATAAATAAGGTCCTATCAAGTGAATTAAAATATATGGTATTAAAAGGTATTAAATTCACATGTTTATTGATCTTTAATCAAGAGAAATCAGGCAAAATGAGCCGCGCTGCGCCGGAGCTACATTCAGCGCGAGGCTAAAAATAATATAACAACTAAAATTAAGATGGGTGAGGACCTGTAAAGTAAGCAAATATTGTCAAATATAAAGTACAGGTTGAGGGTTTGGGGAGCTGGTTCAATTATTTGAAACTGAAACTAACTGAAACTTATATTATTCTGTGCACTATTAGATAGCTTTTGATTGTGTTTTAAATGAGTTTTTATTTTATATTAATTACTTTTTATTCATTTTAAATATTTTTAGTATTTTATTGATAAAAAAAAAAGCTTATCAGTTTTGGAAGAGAATCTGTTTTTAGTTTAGCCTCTTCCTTCTTTTTTTTCTTTTTGTAGCAAGTGGTGCTTCATGGCTTCACTCAAAACCCACTTGTACACTTAATTTCACCTTAATTCCGCTCGTTCGTGGTTCACGGCATGGCCACATGGCATGGATGGAATATTCCATTTTAACACAAAAGAGAGGGGGTGTGGACTGAACTGTATTTCTTTGTAATTTATTGTGTTGTCTTTGTTTCCATTTTAAACATACAAGAATCACAATTTCTGAACGTACTATCTGTGAATTACTGTCCAAAGGGCCCCAATTACCAGCTGTAGGCCTATGGAAAGTTTGCAGCTAGTCAGGGGGCCCCTACAGTGGGCTGCAGTGGGAGGGGCCCAAGGCAGTTGCCTAGCAATGCCTCTATGCAAAGACTGCCTCTGCTAACACCTGAATATGTTTATTTGTGAAACGTTCCATCGTAGATTTTGCTTCATGTTTTGGATCATTGTCTTGTTGGAAGATACATCTCTGTCCCAGTCTCAGGTCTTTTGCAGACTCCAACAGGTTTTATTCCAGAATGGTCCTGTATTTGGCTCCATCCATCTTCCCATCAATTTTAATCAGCTTTCCTGTCCCTGCTTCAGAAAAGGAGGCCCAAACCATGATGCTGCCACCACCACGTTTCACTTTGGAGGTGGTGTGTTCAGGGTGATGAGCAGTGTTACTTTTTTTAGCCACACAAAGCATCTTGTATTTAGGCAAAAAATTTAGTCTAATCTTGGTCTGATCTGACCACAGCAGATCTGACCGTTTTCCACATTTCCACTTTTTTTCCAGCATTTCTTATGTCTTTCTTTCAACAGAGGCTTTCTTCTTGCCACTCTTCCATAAAGGCCAGATGTGTGCAGTGTACAACTGATTGACTGTTGTTCTATGGAAAGAGTCTCCCACCTCAGCTGTAGATCTCTGCAGTTCATCCAGAGTGATCATGAGCCTCTTGGCTTGGCTGCATCTCTGATCAGTCTTTTCCTTGTTTGAGCTAAAAGATTAGTGGGCCGGCCTCCTTGAGATGTTTAAACCTTGGGAAATCTTTTTGTATCCAAATCCGGCTTTAAACGTCTCCACAACAGTATCCTGGACCTGCCTGGTGTGTTCCTTGGTCTTTTTGATGCTCCCTGCGCTTTAAACAGAACTCTGAGACTATCACAGAGCAGGTGCATTTATACAGAGACTTGATTACACCTAACACAGGTGGATTCTGTTTATCATCATCAGTCATTTAGGTCAACATTGGATCATAATTTAGAGATCCTCACTGAACTTCTGGAGTGAGTTTGCTGGTATTAACCTGGACCTGAAAGTCCACTTTTAGGCCATATCTAACTAATCAGGGTAACTGTTCATCAGCGTGGGATGAGTTTGGTTCTAACAAACTTGTTTGACATGATCAGATGATGCATTATCTATTTTTTTTAGTTTGAGGTGGTTGGGATGATCCTATTGGACCTTGAGTTAGACTCTGGACTGTAATCCAGACTGACACCGGGTCTCATCCCAGCTTTTCCCTTAAGCCAGACTCTCCAGCACAGCCTGATCAGGTTTATGCCCCGTGTTTCTCTCCAGCTGGTAAAAGCTAATTAAAACAAGGTGGTGCAGTAACAGCTTGTTCTGTTTAGCATGTAGGACGTGCGGTTTCTGAGCCCTACATGAGCAATAAAGTACCTCCAGAGAGTACAGTACATGCGTAACCATCGCCACAAATCAGGCCTTCCCCTTGTGCAACAGTCGCTCATCATATCACAACTGCCTTCAGCCGGGGGGCACGATGAAGACATTCCTTCCATCTCAACAGCACAATAAACATCTCCCCTCCCATTCGCCCAGTGATTACTGCTTTGCATTTGACCCTGTTATTACATCTGTAGGAGGGTTAGTCATAGCTGCTCTCCTCGCCGTTGTTTATAGAGAATTCTTCCAAGGGAAGGAAACATTCGTCCTTATTTACAGTAATGACTCCACAGTGCGCTACACTAAGATTTCTTATGATTGATTTCCATCGCACGTTCTCTACTGTACGCAGCTTCTGAAGAAGCTGGTGTTGTTCGATCACAGCTGATCTTGTGCACAGGGATGCAGGCGGGCTTTCCCTTTATCTTGTATCCGTTATACGACCGATCAAGATTCTCAGCTCATTAGTTTGAGTTATTAAGCCATGCAAAGTGCAGTTACCCCAAGAAAAAACAAAGACATAGTGTCATAATAATAATCCATATTAATTATTTCACACCTAGTTCACTGAAACAAGCTGAGAAATTCCGTGAAATGTGTGAATCCTTGCAGTTGATTCCACATTTGTGTTTTTTTTCTTCTGATTTAATCATTTCCGTCTCCTACAAACTAGCTAGGATTCCCTTCAGCAGTGTCATCACATGGTGCCACTAACACTGGAAGAAAGAAGTCAAGACCAAGGGAAGCCAGGAAAGTGCTTATTCTAAAGCTACACAATGCAGTGTGTTACTACCCCTGGTCATATTGTTTTTTTCTTGTGTGCCCTCTGTGTTTGTGTTTAGTTTTTAGTTGCAGGACCGTGATTGGCCACCAGGGGCACACTCTACAATAAGGACAAGAGAAATCCTGACCTGAGAGGAGTTCAGGGCTCCTCCCCCTTCCTGACCTGGAACAACTTCCTGCTCAGACCAACCCGGCACTTCCATTTTGTATTATGGGTGTTGCTTTAGTTTTTGCTACAGTATACATTATTCTTTGGGTAAAGTAGGGGGTGAGCGCCATTTTGTTTTGCTACCTTTTTCTCCTGTTTTGGTGACAGGGAGTCAGGGTAGTTTGTGTATTTTGTTTTCTTTATTTTGGCAGATTCAGTTAGTTTTCTTTGTTTGTTAGTTGGTTTATTTGTTATTTCGGCCTATGCTCACCCCTGAAGTCATATTCCCTTATTTTTATCAATAAATCCATCCTATTTTAATTCATTTTGTGTCTGGTGTTTGGTGGGAGGGTCTGGAGAGGGACTCTCATTTTCTGTTACAGCCTGACCCTAGACCGGGTTGTAACAAGTGTTAGTGGACAGCTAAACACGCTTTCATGAGAACACTTAAGTCAAGTCAGTCAACACAATACACAAAATAGGATAAACACTGAATGTTTTTTTTTATCCAATTTTCATGTCTGGAATGTCCCAACCAGATCTGGAGCTACAGATACGACCTGCATCTTTATATTAATTATAAGAATATGATTATTATTTTTTTTCCCCTCTAATGCATCTGTATACAACCTCGAACAGGTCTTAGAAGATCATTTTTGCTCCACAAAGCACCAGCTCTTCCCAACATGTGAAATATCCACACGTGAGTAATCCATAATAAATAAAATAAACACACACTGCAATCTTGCTTGAAAAGCACAAAAGCATTTCTGTTTTTCTCAGCAGCACTTTTCTCTTCCCTTCTCGAGGGCCCTCTTGACATTTAAAATCTAGGGATGCCACGTTTAACACAATTTTACTGCATTTTGTCACATAAACACTGTATTTGTATTTGAGACATCAAGAAGGGTGATTTTGACTTGAATATTAAAATGGGTGATGGTAGGATGTTAGGAGGGTGTTAAATATAAAAATATTTATATATGGTTTGGCAACCATCTTATCCTGATCTCAGTCCTATTGAGAACCTATGGAGCATCTTTAAAAGGAAGATCTATGAAGGAGGGCGCCAACAGAAATCAAATCAGCAGATCTGGGAGACAATGCTGGCATCATCAAACGAAATACAAACAGAAACTATACATGGAATTTCTCAAAGATGGGCTTGATTTATAAATATGATTTTTAAATTTCATTTGTGTTGATCTTCTCAAAAAGTATCCAGTGCTGCCTCTATGATTAGTAGTGTGCTGGTTTGAATCCTGGTCATGCAGCTTGCCATCAGCCCACAATTGGCCTTGCTCTCTCTGGGTGGGTAGATGGCTCTCTCATCCCACATGACTCTGAAGGGTGATGTCCACCTATTGATTTCCACCTATTGAAGGGACCTATAGGTAGCTTTTGCCACAGTTGAGGTCAAAGCAAGGTTTCATGGGATGTACACTATATTGTCAAAAGTATTTACTTGTCTGCATTGTGTTTGGTGATTTAAAGCTTTGATGCAGCTGCTCAGCCATGGAAACCCATTCTATGAAGCTCTCTATGCTCTACTGTTCTTGATCTAATCTAAAGCTACATGAAGTTTGGAGGTCTGTAGTGACTGGCTCTGCAGAAAGTTGGTGACCACTGGACACTATGCACTATACCCCACCCTGTTTTGTTATAATAGCACTGACAGTTGGCTGTGGAATCTTTAGTAGAGAGGAAATTTGACAACTGCATTTTGTTGCACAGGTGCTGCTTCCTCTCATGGTACCATGCTGGAATTCACTGAGCTTCTGAGAGAGATCCATTCTTTTACTAACGTCTGTAGAAGCTGTCAGCATGCCTTGGTTGGTAATTGTTTTTTTTTATCCTGTGACCATGAAAGAGGTTGTAATCTGGCTTCAATGAATTGGAGATTCCAAATATTTATCAGAACGACAATAGCAACAGTAGCAACTAGACAACTACACAGCAGATGAAAGTGAACCCAACACATATCAACTTCTCCATCCACAGGACTTCATTATCTGACATCATAGAGTCTGATGTGTCATGCTTACATCTGTGCCGTTGGCTCATCGCTAACATATTATTAGCATTTCTCCTTTCTCTCTGTTTGTGTGTGGCTGTGTTTTGTTGGACGACCTGGTAACAGCGGTGAAGCAAGTCCGAGCAGAAGCCGAGTCGAGGCTTTACGACCCGGTCTGTCACTCTCTACCTCTCATATCCCATCTTCTCACACTGCACTCCCTCTGTTTCCGTGGGAACAAACAATGAGTTCCTTTACCCCTCCCATCTCTCCAAAAACCAGGTGAGCCAGCCTTGGCCAGGTACATAGGAACATCTGAGAGAAAGAGAAAACAAACAAACGTCATAAAGAGACTGATAAGCATAGCCTGAAATTTACCTGGAACTTCCCCTCGTTATGGGGGATTCCAACAATTACTATATTTTACTATAATGTATAGCATAATATCATTATTAGAGTCATAATGGTTCATAGTGTTTAAAGTCTATTCCTCTAAAACAGGGGTGTCCACCTTTTTTTGTTGGGGGCCAGAAGGAGAAATATATTTAAAGTCACGGGCCACAGACTCTATAATAAAACAAATAATGAAATATACCACTTTAAATAATAAATTTTTTCTGATTACTTTCATTTACACACCATTTTACTCGACTAAGTATCTTTATCTATCTTTGACAGTGTTGTGTAAACTAAGATTTTTCAAATTGATGTTTAATTTCATGATGTCTCTTGATATAAAACTCCTCAATTACAGCAACTTTTAGACTCTTTGGCATGTTTTTCTGCACTAGAAATGCGCATTCTCTCCGCTTTTAGACTCTTTTGCCCCGATTTCCTGCGCTAGAAATGCGCACCCTCTCTGCTTTTAGACTCTTTGGCCTGTTTTTCTGCGCTAGAAATGCGCACTCTCTCCACTTTCAGACTCTTTGGTCCGTTTTTCTGCGCTAGAAATGCGCATTCTCTCCGCTTTTAGATTCTTTGGCCCGATTTTCTGAGCTAGAAATGCGCACCCTCTCCGCCTTTAGACTTTTTGGCCCATTTTTCTGCGCTAGAAATGTGCACTCTCTCCGCTTTTAGACTATTTGGCCCGTTTTTCTGCGCCAGAAATGCGCACCCTCTCCGCCTTTAGACTTTTTGGCCCGTTTTTCTGTGCTAGAAATGCGCACCCTCTCCGCTTTTAGACTCTTTTGCCCGATTTCCTGCGCTAGAAATGCGCACTCTCTCCACTTTCAGACTCTTTGGCCCGTTTTTCTGCGCTAGAAATGCGCATTCTCTCCGCTTTTAGACTCTTTGGCCTGTTTTTCTGCGCCAGAAATGCGCACCCTCTCCACCTTTAGACTTTTTGGCCCGTTTTTCTGCGCTAGAAATGTGCACTCTCTCCGCTTTTAGACACTTTGGCCCGTTTTCCTGCACCAGAAATGTGCACTCTCTCCGCTTTTAGACTCTTTGGCCCATTTTACTGCGCTAGAAATGCGCACCCTCTCTGCTTTTAGACTCTTTGGCTCGTTTTTCTGTGCTAGAAATGTGCACTCCCTTCGCTTTTATAATCTTTGGCCCGTTTCTCTGCGCTACAACTTCACCCTCTCCGCTTTTAGACTCTTTGGCCCGTTTTTCTGCGCTTGAAATGCGCACCCTCTCCGCTTTTAGACTCTTTGGCCCATTTTTCTGCGCTTGAAATGCGCACCCTCTCCGCTTTTAGACTCTTTGGCCCGTTTTTCTGCGCTAGAAATGCGCACCCTCTCCGCTTTTAGACTCTTTGGCCTATTTTTCTGCACTAGAAATGCGCACCCTCTCCGCTTTTAGACTTTTTTGCCCGATTTCCTGCGCTAGAAATGCGCACCCTCTCCGCTTTCAGACTCTTTGGCCCGTTTTTCTGCGCTAGAAATGCGCATTCTCTCCGCTTTTAGATTCTTTGGCCCCGTTTTGGCCCGTTTCTGACACCTAGCGTTCAAACTTTGATTCTCATATTATAAAAAACACATAATAACAGCGGGCATCTTTTATTCTATTTCTAAAATACCTCGCGGGGCTCTCCAAAAATGGAAACGGTTCGCAAATGGCCCGTGGGTCGTAGTTTGGACACCCCTGCTCTAAAACATCATGTTTTTACCTGCCTTACCTACCTTGTTGTGTCTGGACCTTCAGACTTTTCGTTTTTGATTTAAACAAAAATAGCAGGTGTACAATCTGCCGCGACCTATGGTCCAGACCAAAAGACAAACATTTTAATCAGTTTGTTTTGCCTGTTTACAGTCTGAAAGCACTAAAAGCATATTTTAGATGGTTTCGAATTTCAGCAGCCTATTGTCACCAATTAAACAATAGAAGAAGAACAAGAACCGGTGTTGTGCCGAAATCTGATAGGAATGTGACGTTTCACATTCCCATATTTCACACAGCCTCAAAGATGTAATCATCAGATTACACTGGTGATTTCTGTATCTACTGTAACTGTAGATTAATCCTTATCTGGGGAACGTCGCACATGCACATGTAGGCAGTCCGATTTTGGTCAGGAGGCAAAATTTGGTACAACACCAATGAACAGATGACATTTTACAAAGCAATCAGTGTTGAGTACAGGGAGATTCAGCCCACATGTTCGATGATGACAGAATGTATCTCACAGAAAGTTCTTTAGTGCATCTCTAAACTACAGTGTTAAAATAAAACTAGACTACCAGAATAAATATGCACCATTGTAACAAATACATGAAGCAGATTCAGACTCTGGTCCAGAATTCCATGTATAAAATGCTGTCAATCAGGTAAATAACTTTGATTTTCAGGGTCAAATGACACCGGTCAAGAGGTGGGATCTACATACGGATCTATGCTGATCTAAGTTGATGTGTTGGAAGCAGGTACATAAATTGGCAAGCAGAAGAATCTGAATGAAAGTTCCAAATGGTGAAAGTCTAAACTAAAGTTTGTGGATGTTACATTGCATTTAGTTTGGTTACTTTGATTCAGTTTCACAATGCAGTTAAGTGAACACACTAAAGAAATTTACTACATCATGTCTTTATCACTTGTGTGAGCTGCATCTCCCTGTACTTGACACTGATTGGTTTGTAGAGGGGTTTCATTGGACAGCAGCAAGCTGTCAATTCAACTCTCTAGATGGTACAACAATGGTTCTTTTTCTTCTTCTATTGTTTACAACAATGGCTCTTTTTCTTCTTCTATTGTTTAATGGATAGGGTTACCAGTACCCTGCTTTCTCTTATTGTTCAGGAAGTCTCAACCACCTAGAAACACCTTCTAGTTTGGTTGGTTCAGACCAAACTGAACAGTTTAAAGGTCCAGACCAAACAAGGTAGATGTGAAAACATACACGACTGGATGGGTTTGGACCTACACATATTAAGTAGGTGTTTTTTTATGAATTTATTATTTTTTTCTTTCCTCTCCTACGTTTTTCCCTATATTTGTCTTTATTTTTCTTTTTCAATTTCTTTCACTTCTCTCACCATCTTCCTTTAATTCTTTATTCTTTCTCATTTACTGCCTTTTTTTCTCCATCTTTCTTTCTCTCTCTTTCACTTTCTGCACTTTTCATACTGGTAGAGCATCTGACTGTCTGTATGCCACCCACCTCTCAGTCTGTGCACTCTGAGGGTCTGTAGGCCCATCTGTTGCCCTCCTCCCTGTCTGTCAGGTTGTCAGTGTGCTGGTAGTTCTGAGTGCCACTCTCAGACTGCCACTTTCTCTACAACTACAACTACTGTATAACACACTCATTTAAAGTCTAGGTCTGAGGATAGAGAGTTGAATGCCGGGTCATGTTGCTTTGACATCAGCAGCCGGAGTATGAGATAATACAGTTGGTTATGCTCTGTCTGTAAATAGGTGGGCTGAGCTCTCTTTCTTGCCTTATCACTCCTATTGTGATGTTTAGCTGGCACAGGCGTCTGTTAGCTGATGTATTAGACCTGGAGATCTGGTGCTAGTTGTAGAGTGATGCAGCAGTTTGTAAATAGGTGGATTTGGCATGTTTACACAGCCATGAAAAAATCTGATCTGAGCCACATCAGATTTGAGTCACTTCAGCCTGGTAATGTGAACGTAGCTAAAAGCTCGTTTTTAGACCGTTTCGATTTTCAGATCAAGAAAGTAAAGCCAACTTATTGTCACCAAGAAAAACAAGAACCGGTGTTGTGCCAAAATCTGATTATATTTCACATGCTCTCATGTCACACAGATTACACTGATGATTTCTGCATCTATTGTAACTGTAGATCAATCCTTATTTATTTATTTATTTATTTTTTAATTTTATTTCTAATTTTTTCCTATTTTTTCCCCAATTTACACGGCCAATTACCCAACCCACTCATTAGGACTCCCCCTATCACTAGTGATGCCCCAACACACCAGGAGGGTGAAGACTAACACATGCTTCCTCCGATACATGTGAAATCATCCACCTTTTTTTTCCAGCTGCTGCTGATGCAGCATTACTGAGCAGACAGCGAGCTTGGAGGAAAGCGCAGCGACTCGGTTCCGGTACATCAGCTCACAGACGCCCTGTGCTGTGGTCATCACCTTAGAAGTGATGTGGGGAGAGAGCGCCATCTACCCACCCAGAGGGAGCAGGGCCAATTTTGCTCCCTCTGAGCGCCGGCAGCTTGATGGCAAAGCTGCATGAGCTGGGGTTTGAACCTGCGTCCTCCCGCTCATAGTGGCAGCGCCTTAGACATCAATCCTTTTATGAACAAAAATTAAATGTAACCGAGGGAATCTGCTACAGTCATTGTGGGGAATGATGCACATGCACATGTAGGGAGTCAGATTTTGGCCAGGAGGCAAAATTTGCTGCAACACCATTGAATAGACAACATTTTACAAAGCAATCAGTGTTAAGTACAGGGAGACGCAGCCCATGTTGGTGATGACGACAGAATTTACAGCTTGTAAATAGGCGGAGTCTGACTTTACATGTTTTGGAGGAGGCATTCAATTGTCCACAGACTTCTAATGTTGGGAGAACAGCAGGAGATCTAGGGATGTTTAAAATTCATGCTTGTGGTATTGAGAACTTACTCTAAAGGGGAGTTGCCTTATCAGGTATTTTGTTTCTTATTCTACCTCCTTGAGAAAATTCTATTCCCCTTTGATTGAATATGAATCATGTGGCAGAATAAGTGTCTGGGATTCTTTTTATTTCTGTTTATAGCTACATAATGGCTAATCTACAGTTACAGTAGATACAGTATATGAATCATCAATGTGATCTGTTGTAAACATACTGCTGTTTAACGTGTGTGCACATGAAGAAGAGTCAGGTTTCAGCACAACACCAGCTCTTTTTCTTCTTCTATTGTTTCTTTCGGGTAATACTAGACTGCATCCGCTTCTTGTAATTGGTCAAAACTGACCAAAAAAAAAAGCTTTTACACTGCAGAAAAAAAATGGCTAATGTTTTAGTTTTGGCAGTACGGTGGCTTAGTAGTTAGTAGGTTCACCTCCTAGCACTGGGGTTTCCATGTACTCCCCATGACTGCTTGAGTTTCCTCCCTGATTTGTGTATGTGTTAAGTGTGTGGTATGTATGCAGGTTTGTGTAAGCATGAATTTGTCCTGGGTAAATGCTGTAGTGCCTGATGCAGTCCTCCAGGTCAACGGTTGTTTCCGGTTGAGAGTATGCTGTGAGCTATTGGCTGCTGCTTCTCATAGGTGTGTGGATGAGTTCTGAGTATGAAGGGTTGTGTTTAATATGTGTCAATTGTAAAGCATATAGAAACCTTGGGTTTCGCTATAGGCACTATATAAGTTGAACTTCATTCATTCAGTTCTAAACTGTGGCTACCTTTTCCGTATGCCCCCAATTTTGGTCCGGACCATTATTCGGCTAGTTTGGTTCGGACTAAACTGAAAACTCTAAAGATCCAGAACAGACCAGGCAGGTGTGAAACCACGCTTAATTGGCTAAGCTAAATTAGGGCAAAAAAATGGGTATAAAAACTGAGAAATGTCCAAAACAAATGTTGCCCCGGCTTTGACCAGTTTGTCAACGCAAATAGTCAGTGTGTGTGTTGGAGGGAGTGGGGTTGCCTGCTCTTTAAGCTTCCAGCTGATTTGCTCTTTCAAATAGCATTAATATAAGCAGGATAATTGTTACTGAATCTCATTACGCCGCTGCCTTGAGGTCTGGTTTGAAGCACAGAGAACACAAACATTTTACAGATCTAATTGCGTGATTTATTCGTTTGGTGTTCATCTAATTAAATTACGGAGCGCTGATATATGACATGAGACACCGCTCCGATAAGATCTAAGCTTAGAGAGAGAGAGAGAGAGAGAGAGAGAGAGAGAGAGAGAGCGGCATATGCTGACTGAGTGTAATGGCTGTTTTATGGTGAGGCAGAGCCAGAGATCACTCACTCTCTGCAGTAACAGAAGGCCCCCAATCCAGATAACTCCGCCATTTATATGTCAAAAGCCCTGGGGCTCACGCACAATACATTTTACCCAGGGCTCTAATTTCCAAACAGATATCATCGTCTTGCTTCTGTCTTAGGGTAATAAAATAAAACAAAGCAGAATGTTAAATATATTCAATTAAAACATCACTGCCAATTTTTTAGGGTATTTGTCATAAAATAAGTAGCTCTTCTCTTAAAAAAAAAAACGAAAAATGGTTCCAAGATGACTATGGAGCCTTGGATGTATGTTTTAAGGAACAAATATTACCTAATATGCTTTATGTTTATGTTGGTTCTTTAAGCAATTCAATCATTTTAAAGAATTTAAAAAATATTTTTTAATAAACCATCCAAATGTATACTTTTATGGTTCTTCTTAAAAGAAAAATGTTTAAGAATGTGATAGTACGTGACATGCTTAAGCATGTGGGATAGCTGTGAGCTTAAGACTTGTTATAAGTGGTATTAGTGAATATAGTAACTTTGTATTGTAGAGTTTGTTGTTGATAAAGGTTATTAAATAATCTCTTGTTCTATCAGCTGTTGTTGATGGCTCTTGATGCAGTGCGCCTGAGGGATCAGAGATCATGGGCAGGACTGCATTCTTGGCCTTTAAATTTAGCAATTTTTCCTTTCTTTCTTCTTTTTTTAACACATTTATTTCTATTTATTTTTTATCCCATTTTCTTCCCAGTTTACAAGGCCAACTACCCTTCTCACTTACCAGGAGGGTGAAGACTAGCACATGCCTCCTCCGACACACTTGAAGTCAGCCACCACCTCTTTTCAAACTTTGCCCGAAGAACCAGCGCACTCGGAGGAAAGCGCAGCGCCTCGGTTCCGATACACCAGCTCACAGACGCCTTGTGCTGATCGACATCACCCTTTTTGGAGTGATGAGGGAATATAGCGCCATCCACCCACCCAGAGAGGAAGGCCAATTGCGCTCTGCAATCGGGGCTCTGGCAGCTGATGGCAAGCTACATGAACAGGATTCGAACCAGCGATAACCTTAACACAGTGGCAGCGCTTAGCCTGCTGGACCATTTAGAGCTCTAAATTCTAATTCTTTTTGAATTAGTTAACAATATTATGGGCTGTAGAAGGAGAATATGCAAATATCTTCCAGTCTTTCTTTGAGGAACATTGTTTTATTTTTTCTGTTTTTCTCCTTACTGTCTCAGCATTTGGTGGATACTGTTTCTGTGTCAAATCTTCACGACAATCACCTGTTTTTGTTTCACATCATCTGTCTTTTTTTTTTACTTCATTACCAGCTCTAAATTACAAACCCATTTTTTTATGTACTCTGAAATAAACCTTTTTTTCCAGACTGCCCCTTTTTTCTGATCTTCGGTTGTATACATGTGTATGAGATGTGTATCGTTTATGCTATACACAATTATATGCATTATCCAGCTTTTAATTTTTCAAAAACTCTAAAGTATTTTTTTTAATTAGCAGCTGTTACAGTTATATTCCAGTTCACAACCTGTTGGTGCATAATCAATACCCTTAACGTGTGCTAACAACCTGTGAAGGCAGGACGCAGGTGCCTTATGCCACCACAGGGGGCAGCATGACCCCATCAGAGCCTCGGCCCACAGCTCTTGGAAAACACAGGGCCTGACTGACTCATGGGGGCCACTCAGGAGCCGGTTACTCACCAGCCACACGACTGATAATTAAACTACTCATGTTGTGGCGGCTATTAGATGGAAAAGCAATTTGTTAAATGTCGTCTGCTGGCACAGCTGTATGGCTGGGCTTTCTTCAGGTTTCAGAAATAAGAGGGAAAAAACAGCAGACGAGAACATTCTCACTATTTCCAGTAAAACGAGACAAGTGACTCATGCCTCTCACTATACAGTTTTCATAAAGCTGAAGTGGGCCTAATTGTAGGTCTAGTAAAGACATTATTCCCTTAGTCTGAGCCTATTTATCTTCCCCTGGAATAGGGGTTCCCAAACTTTCGCAACTGTGTGAGTATCCCCAGGTTGGCTTTATATATATATACATATATGGATGGCAGTGATGTGGGGGTGTTCGTTGTGGAACCAGGAGGGGTTTAATAATGGGCCCCATCTGGGTTGTGCACTGTTGAAAATGGGACCTATATGGGAGCCTTGTAAGATCAAGCTGTGCTGTAATTATGGGGTCCATTTGAGAAGCCTAATTGAGTGCCAGTAAAACACCTGTACAGCCCACTATACCCACCTGGAACCCCACCTAATCCTCTTTCCAGCCATGTTCTTTAGAAATGTATATTTTATTCAATTGATAAATAGACTTTTAAATAGACTCATTAATGAGTAAAAAATATGGACTAAGATAGAAACATTAAAATCAGACTAATATAATATAACTAATATTACTTTAACCACCAGCTAATATTGTTGGTCATGTGACTGTACTATGCCAGACCAATCAACGGACCAGACCTAAATATTATGTTTTATTTTTGTTAATATTATCTAATCACATCTCAAATTTGATTTTAATGGAGAGTTTTTTTTTATATTTTTAAACAAAAAATGAGCACGTTTTCAGCCTAGTAGTTATGGAGTATATCATCGTGTTAATTAAAAAGTGTATAAAAGTGTGTTTGTAGAGTAACAATTCAAATACTATCCTATACTATGTACAGCGATTAGTATTGAAAATATACTGCAATTCATACAATTAAACATGACTAATAACACTGACTGTAATTAAATGTACAGGTAGCTTAGTGCAGTGTATTGTTTAAGAAAAGACTAAGCTTAATCCCAATACAACTAAATATTTGTCCCACAAGTACTACAGTGACCCACAGGCTGAAAACCATGGTCCTAGAACATGAAAATAAAGGTAAATCCCACCCCACAGCACTATTCCCTCATTTTAGTAGCCTTTATTATGCAGAGCAATAAAAGACGACAAAATGTTCTGTACAAATAAAAAGTTTAATTGAAACGTTTTGTATAAAAATAGGATCTCCATTGTGGTTCATACAGCTTGTGAACTATTAGAGAGATAGAGAACATCTAAACACTGGACTACTGCAGAGCCAGCGACAAGAATAGCCCATCCCAATTCTCTAAAACACTTCTTCATCTAGCAAATGGAGATTACACAGACCCGAAAAACAACAAAACCATGTAGTCATTTCTGATTAGAGCCGTTTCAAGGCAACCGATGACCAACAAGACAAGTTAAATAACATTCGTGGCTCGTCCAATTTAAGTAAACCTTGTTTTATTCCTTTTTACATTGACAACAGCTTCAGTGCATCCACCATCTCTTGTCCGAATGTAAAAATAAAAATGACAACAGGAATGCAAACAAAAGGCCATATAAAAGGTATGCAAAAATTTGGATTTTAAGCATGGACAATAAATAAAAAATAAATAGCCACAGAGTGTGGAATGTCTACATGTTACAAATAAATTAAATGCAAAAAAAGAAACTGTACACAAAAAACCCACACAAACTGTACAAGATTACTAAAGAAAAAAAAAAATCCATGAATATTGCATTGATTGTGCATTTTCACACCCAGCCCCCCAAACAACCCAGGCGGGGACCAGGCCAACGTAGTATCAGCAGTGGGATGAGGAGCAGAACAGGAGTGAGGGAACAGGGGTTCGAGGAGATTTGGGAGGGGGCTTTAAATATACCCTCTAGAAGGTACAGCGGTTGTACTGAATCTCTCTATACACATTCAGAGAAAGAAAGATCAAAGAAAACAGTTTTCCAGACCTGTGTAGGCTAAACTGTGACTGAGCAGCGTTAGAAGAAGGAGATGCAGTGTGAGTGAGTGAGTGCGTTTCAAGTATTTCTATTGGTCACCCCCTCCCCCATTGTAAGACCTCCCCCAGGCCGGATGGTCATTTGCGCACAGTGGTCGATGAAGGCCATCGCCACCTGCTGAGCAACTTCCAAAATCAGCTCGAGGGAAACTTAAAATAAAACAGAACCAAAAAAATTAAAAAGCAAAAATGATGAAAGCCCCCCAAAAAACAGCAGCTTTCAAAAAGGCACTCCAAATCAAAAATTAAAACATTTAAATAAAATGTTCTCCAAGCTCTATGAGAGCAGCCACATCTGTGTGGGAGGCTTGCCAGATGCATAAACCAGCCTTGTAACAAATAATAATAATAATAATAATAATAATAATAATAATAATAAATAGTGCTGGTAAGTCCGCCCGAACAGCAAAATGTTCCCCAACCAGGAAACGATTTATGAACCATAAAAAAGAACAAATAAAAAGATATAAAGGAAGAGCAAACTGTAATAAATTATGATTCCCTACAAGAGGAAAAACACAAAATCTGCAAGCCTGGCGATGGCAGGGCAGAGCAGATCAGAGGTCCGTTATGAGTCCCAGTCCCTCCCCATAGCAAAGGCCTTCTTTCAAAGGCTCTCCTTGCTGGAGCTCATGCTGGAAGTGTCCGTGCTGATGGTCCGAAGCCGGATGTCGCTTTCTTCTGCTTTGGACACTTCAGCGGGACGCATCCACGGGTGCTCAAATATCTGCTCCAATGTGGGCCTGTCTGAGGGTCTTAGGGAGAGGCACCACTTGATTAGCTGCTGGCACTCTGAAAAGGGAGAGAAAATGACAAATTAGCATTTTGCTGATGTACATTTTACTTATGAGATTTCTGCTGTTCTATATAATTACATCAAATTCTATTCTAGTCTATTTTACTCACTTGGACCATAGGAATATTATTATTATTATTATTATTATTATTATGTTGTTTATAGCATTTTTACACAAAGAATTGTAAATAATGTGTTAACCATTCTGTTTAGCATGTCTAGTGGCATTCCTCAGGGTTTAATTGAAGGACCTATGAGATTGTTGTAAAATAGGACAATGCAACGTAGCCATGCAAGTGAAATGAGGGGGATTGTATACGGAGCCTAAGGGTTTTAATTATCTAGTCTATGACATTTCTATAATCTGTCTTATCATCATAATAATACCTGTTTACCCTGCTACAGTAAACTAGGCAAATTTATTATAAGACTCCTACAGAATTTCCACAGTAATGCTGTTCTCTTTAGTCTACTGGAGTATGAGAACAGCATGTACAATACACACACCTGCAGAGATTCGCCTCCTGAAGTAAAGGCGCCCTCTGATGATCTCCTCGTCCTGCTCAAAGGGGATGTCTCCACAGACCATGTCGTACAGCAGCACCCCTAGCGACCAGATGGTTGCCGAGCGTCCGTGGTATCTGTGGAAACGGATCCACTCAGGCGGACTGTACACTCTTGTACCTGTGAGGACAGACCGAGACATAAACACAGGAGTTATAAACACAGGGACGTTACCACACACACACACACACACACACACACACACACACACACACACACACACACACACACACATGCAGAAATACACAACCCCCGCCCCACTCTATTCTACTCCACTCCAGCTCCAGCCCCCTCCCTGACTCAGAGCTCTATTGAGATTCGAACGGAAGCTCAGAATTAAAAGGGCAACAACAAAAAAAATCCTTCAGAAAAAAAAGGCCACATCACTCCCAACTCAGCTGTCTGCTCCTCCACACATCAGGCCCGCCCTCCTGCCCATCCCCCTAAGGGGCAGGAGGGGCAGAAACCAAACTGCAGGAGCAATGTGAGCCATCATGTGACCTGAGCTATCAGGTTTCACAACACACAGCTGTTACGTGGCAAAGGATCTGCTGGTTAAAATAGACTTTGTGTGTTTTCTCCTTCCCCCCTTCCAATTACAGCCTGGAAGGTTTTTAATAAAGGGTGGCTTAGAGAGCTAGCTGATTGTGTGTTTAGGAAGGTTGGGCAGGAGGCACGTGGCATAAAAGACTGAAATCAAAAAATGTCAACAGAAAACGTCACAAACTGAGCTCTGTGTGTGAGAGTGTGTAGAGAGAGGGAGAAAGGGAGTGAGAGAGGGAGGAAGGGGGCACTCTGATTGGTATTTTTGATAAGCTTGGGGCAAAAATCAGAACATATTGATTGTAAACTGATACAATTTACATTTACTACAATATATTTAGCTATAGTACTACTATAGGGCTGAATGTTTTTTTGTGTTTATTTTTTTTTTTTACCAAGCTTACTGATCTTACTGTTTCAACCATCTATCTACTTAACAATCCATAAAGGTGTATATACATATAAAAATGCGGTACATGCATGCTCTAATGGTGGCAATTCCCCAAATTCAACCATTCACACCACTCCAACATACACACATACTTTTAAATCTATGGATTTTAAACACTCTCAACTCTCCTTACCGTCAAAGTCTGTGTACACTGTGTCCTTAAGAAATGCCCCAGATCCAAAGTCGATGAGTTTGAGGTCTCCAGTGCGAAGATCCACCAGCAGGTTCTCATCCTTGATGTCTCTGTGAACCACCCCACAGCTGTAGCAGTGGCGCACAGCCTCCAGCACCTGGCGGAAAAACCCTCGCGCCGTGGCCTCGTCCAGAGCACCCTTCTCGGTAATGAAGTCGAAAAGGTCCTTGACCAGCTCCGGTCTCTCCATAACGATTAACCAGCCGTCCGGCCTCTCGTACCAGTCCAGCAGCTTGATCACACCTCGAAACGATGAGCCTACTTTCTTCAGCAGCACAATTTCCAAAGGCACCATCACACCATTCTGTTAGACATGGAAAAAAGCAATGTTTAAATCTCCTCATAAAGCAAATATACACTTCAAAAAGCATTTCTACATGAAATAAGCTCAGTCTACTTACAATAGAGCCCCATTCTGTGACTCTGTCTTTGGCCACATGCTTGACAGCGACCTGGAGGAACATAAACACAAACACAAGCTCAGCTACACCAGACCCAGAGAGCTAGAGCGGCTAAAGCCAACCGGCTTATCCCAGCAGGGAGTCACTCTTACCGGTAAACCGTCAGAAATGCGGCTGCCGGCGTACACCGTCCCGAAGCCACCGCTTCCCAACACCGAACCCACCTGATAGACTTTCTCAAAAGGCTCTGGCTCCACTTTCACTGAAGAAAAAACGAAGAAAGAAGACCAAAAAAATATCTATTAGCATTAAATCTCATTTAAAACATATTTGTATAGCTTTATCAATCGTTCTACCATAGTTAGTTAATGTTCATATGTAAATGTGCCAAAATAAAAAGGTATTTTAGTTTAGCTAATTAAAAGCACAATGTCAGCAAATGCTGAAGCATAAAGTAGAAGCATAACAGATGGTTATAGTATTTGGACAGGTAAAAATACTACTCAGCGTAAAGATAAGGCAATTAATGTTTTTTTTATTATTATTATTGTTATTGTTATGGCGCTACAAACTACACAAGCAGTTCAGGCTAGTAGTAAAATGTAACGTTACCGAGTTAGCTTTTAGCTTAACCTTACGCTTCCACAGCGGGCACAAACCAAAACATACAAGCACTAAAGGCGCCAAAAGCTCAATTTAACACCAAAGGACTAACGTTAACTATTTAAAACGTACAAAACACTAACTAAGCCAAAATAGCTTCACGTGCTAGCGACTTAGTGAATTAACGTTACCTGCAAAAAATAAACAATTCTACAAAAAAAGTCCTTAAAGCTTCATAGTAAAGAGCAAAATAAACACAAAAATAAGGTGATTTCCAGAAGTATAGCTAGGTTACCACTATTACCTTCGCGATAGGGATTCGTTTTAATCATTTAAACAGGTTATTTCAGACATATTATTGTATACGACACGGCACGACACGATAAGGCACACCCCTAGCCACAACCAAACACAGACTAGAATAGTAACGGTTAGCTTAGCTTCAGAATAGTAACGCTAGCTGCTACACCGTGTGTCCTCCGTGACCTATGCAATGCAGGTTATATATGGAGCAGGGAGCCATTTCCCAGATCGCAGAGAGAGGAGTATTGAATAAACGTTAGCTAACGCGAAATGTTTTAATGTTGATAATGGTAAAACAACCTTTTTAACAAATGTATAACGTTATATCATTTAGTATCGGTTTATGTTAAAATTCCGACAATACGCTATCAACGTTGAATCAACGTTTGTTTATTTATTTAGTTAAATGTTTTAAATGGTTGGGGCTTTGATTCTACAGTTAAGTTACTCACACTAACGTTACTACCTACTGTTTTTATTAAGAGAAAGGTGCTACCCTCAAGAAATTATAGTAATAATTATAAGTATTATGATATCCTTGCATTTAACCAATTAACAACATTTATATCACCGAGGTTTCATCCATTTTCACAATTTATTTTCTCTTCTTCCAATATTTTTTTTATTTCTTACACCTCACAATTTAAAATTTCCTTCTCCGTGCAAAAGGCAGAATAAAAAAATAAAATAAAATAAAAATAGGACAAATGACTGATTCCCTTTTTTCCGAAATTATCCCTAAAACAGTCATAAAAATAGCTAAGATTAATCTAGCTAGTTAACGTTAAAGGTTATCTAGTTGCATGGGTTTAAAGCTTACCAGGCTGAAGCTGAATTTTCACCGGCAAGTGATCCATGCTGTTTGGGTTGCAAATGTGGGAAAAAGAGCCAAACTTTGACAGCAACATATTTCACTGCTGCATGGACAAAACAGGAAAACGCAGCAAAAAAAGGAGAAAGGTAGAAATCCTGGTGTGTTCTTGCTCTGTGTTTGAGAGTAGTAAAGTCCAAAGAGTGAAAACACAGATCAGAAGAGGCACCGAGGCGAAGCTTGGTTTAATCCAGGTGCAGAGCGCCCACCGCACCGCCTCTCTGACCGAGAAGCACCGCTGTGCGTCAGCGCGGCTCCGGCGTGGTAAGCGCAAAAAACGAGCAGAAATACAATCCCCAGCAGCAGAGTTAAAATCCAGGGATGGTCCTCGTCCTCCTGGTGAAGCTGCGGTGTATCTTGAGACACCTACACGAACGCTATCTATCTACACAAGACCGTGCGTAAATAGGCGTGCGTATGTGTATATATGACCGTATCAATCAGTCGTGCTCTGTCTGTCTGAGCTTTGGCGCGGACTGCCCGACTCCTATAACGCCAATATTTTGACGCGTGTGCGGACAGGTATCCTTCCGCCACGCACACAAATCCCGTACAAAACCGCAGAAAACACGGGTCGTTTTGGAAATAAAAGCATATATACGCACAACACGCGACGTGTGCGATGTTTTAAGCTCGATAAAATGTTTTAAATCTCAATTCTTCGTCATATACTCGTGGAACTACTTTCCCCGCACACTCACACCACTGTCTGCACAGTGCGTGCTGCGGCGATTTGCAAATCCAAGCGTTCAGCCAATGAAATCGCGTTATGTAAATACAGTGCCGCTCCGTTCTTCCAATCGAGAGGCGGAAATTATCATAAATGGAATTTTGATTGCACGTGGCGCCGGTTTCCAAGATACGCAGTCATTTGTTTTTCCATATCTGCGTGGATGGAGCACAATAAACAGTGCAGGAGTGCAGAGGAATGCTGTGCTAAAAATATGATATTAGGGTATAATGTAGGCACTTTCTCTCAATGTAAAAAGATACATTTGGTGTTTATTTATATAATTATTTATTTATCTATTTATTTATTTAGGCCCACCACTAATGAGGTTCATAAGGGTCGTTTTCTTGGTAAGTCTGTAGCTTATTTTAAGTAGTTTGAGACTGTTAATTGCAACGAAGCCTTTTTATATATAAAGAAATACTGCGTAAACCTGATCCAGCAGATATGAATATAGTGCTATGCAATATATTTAGGCTCACCACTATTTTGGCCCACCACTAATGAGGTCCATGAGGGTCACTTTCTTAGAAAGATTAGTGAAGACCCTGTTAACTAATCTGATAGCTACGACCAAAACTAAACACATAAATACAGCAACTAAAATACATAGTTTAACTAAAACATTCATAAAAAATATCATATATGGTGACAGGCTTTAAAAAAGAAAGATAATGTTTATTTATCCATTTATCTATCTTTTTACTGATTAAATAATTGTGTCCCGCTATTATGGAAAGAGAATAGCCTATTTATTTATTAAGTTTTTTAAAGCTGGATGAATGTGATGAATTGCAACCAAGCCAACAAATGTGTGTACAACATGAGTGAGGACCCAGTCATCTTTAAAAATACAATTAAATACATTTTAACAAACAATAAAAGTAGAACAAAAACATCAATAGGAACTATTATATATATGAAGGAATAATTCTTAAGCCTGATCCAGCAGATCAAATACTACTACTAATAAAGCATATATACAGTAACTATATACAGTATATAAAGTTCCACCACTTGTATAATAAGGCTCATGAATGTCGTTTTCTTGGTAAGAGTATAGCCTTAATTTAAATAGTTTAAAGCTTGATGGGTGTTAATTGGTAACAATATGTGAAAAAGACTGAATAACCTATTAACTATTTAATAAAAATGTTGAAATGTTATATATGAAGGGATGCCTGCTCAAACACGCTCTAACGGATTAATTAAATATTAATAAAGCACTATTTAGGCCCACCACTAATGAGGCACACGAGGGTAAGCACTGTGGCATATGTCTGAGTTACACACTTAGCCTTTAGAGGGGGCCAATATGACAGTCTGCTACAGTCATGTGAGTGCAAATCATGGAGGATATAACCTTCTCTTATTTGACCTGATATTTACTGAACCCAGAGGCAAAAATTCCACGCATTCTCTGGCTTTCACTTCAAAGATAGTTGGTTAGCAATGAATAAATGCACATGCTTGTAGAGAAAGTTACCAATAAGGACTTTAAGGTCCATTTTAATACCACAATGAATACTGAAGATTTTAAAACTATGATAAATGGCCTTAGAGAAGCTTTTGCAAGGTTTTTCACACTGTTGTCTGCTGGTTACGTAAAAATGACTAAGCATGGCTAGCTGGTAAAAAAGTGTTTGACCAGTTTAGTTCTTAACCAGCATATGTTGGTGTTTTCATTGGAGCCTGATCAACCTAAGCAAGAAAGACCACAGGCATGACCAAGCTGCCCAGCTAAATAAAAATGGTTAGCAGGGCAGTTTTTTTTTTTTTGAATAAGCCAACTTGACCTGCAAGACCAAGTCCATTGACCAACATGACTGGCAATAACAAACTGGCCAACCCAGCAGAACCAGCAAGACCAAGCCAATTGACTAGCAATACAAAACTTTTTAACTACCATTACCAAGCAGATTGACCAGGAAAACCAAATTGATCATACCAGCAAGACCAAGATAGTGGATCAGCATGACCAGTATGGCCAAGTTGGGAAACAACATGACCAGCAAGACCAGGTTGGTCAAGCCAGCATGAACAGTAAAACCACTTTGGTCAAGACAACTTGACTTGCAAGACCGAGTCCACTGACCAACATGACCAGCAATACCAATCTGGTTAACCCAGCAGAACCAGCAAGACCAAGTTCATTGACCAGCAATACTAAGCTGTTTAACCACCATTACCAAGCAGATTGACCAGCAAGCCCAGCAAAACCATTCTGATCATACCAGCAAGACCAAGATGGTGGATCAGCATGACCTGGAAAACCAGACTGGTCAAGCCAGCATGAACAGTAAAACCACTTTGGTCAAGACAACTTGACCTGCAAGACCAAGTCCATTGACCAACATGACCGGCAATAACAAACTGGCCAACCCAGCAGAACCAGCAAGACCAAGCCAATTGACTAGCAATACAAAACTTTTTAACTACCATTACCAAGCAGATTGACCAGGAAAACCAAATTGATCATACCAGCAAGACCAAGATAGTGGATCAGCATGACCAGTATGGCCAAGTTGGGAAACAACATGACCAGCAAGACCAGGTTGGTCAAGCCAGCATGAACAGTAAAACCACTTTGGTCAAGACAACTTGACTTGCAAGACCGAGTCCACTGACCAACATGACCAGCAATACCAATCTGGTTAACCCAGCAGAACCAGCAAGACCAAGTTCATTGACCAGCAATACTAAGCTGTTTAACCACCATTACCAAGCAGATTGACCAGCAAGCCCAGCAAAACCATTCTGATCATACCAGCAAGACCAAGATGGTGGATCAGCATGACCTGGAAAACCAGACTGGTCAAGCCAGCATGACCAGTAAGACCACTTTGACCAAGCCAACTTGACCTGCAAGACCAAGTCCACTGACCAACATGACTGGCAATACCAAGCTGGTTAACCCAACAGAACCATCAAGACCAAGCCCATTGACCAGTAAGACCAACATGACCAGAAATCTGGTTAACCAGCTTAGCTTCCAGTATAAATTGTCTTTTTCCTAGTTTACTAGTTTTTCAACCACGTTCAAGAGCATTGAGGGTCAGAAACCAAGGCCAGTTGCTGTCCAGCTGTTTGTAAAGCATTACTGAAGCTACTCTAGACCTACAGTGGGTTAAAGGGTTGGTTAAACAGCTTTATGTATGATTGTATACTGTTTATATGATTTCCTGCATGAGCAATTAGATCACGTTTACAATTATGTCGAATTTTGAGGTCATGAAAGCTGGCCAGCATTAAAAAATAGGTCTGTGTGCACTTTTCAATGCTAGCGCTTTGGAAATACCTGTACACACAAATACTCTTAACTTATCTAAAGCGTTTGAAGTCCTAATATAGGTATTTTCCGACCTTCTGTTTGAACCGTGCTCGTGGTGACCTTGGGCCGTATTTGTAAAGTGTGTGCTTGCCCTCGTTTTTATCTTACCTACTATGATAAGCAATGTATACACTAAAGGGCAAAGGGACATAAAGAGCGAGACCAGTGGCAACAGCGAGCGCTATCTTTCCGTTCAACAAAATTATGTAAATGTCACTCTATAAAATCCACTCATGAGTAGACCATAACACAGTAACTCTTCTTGTCACATCTGTCAACTTTAGTATGTTGATGTTTGTCACAGCCAGCTGAGCTCAGTGTCCTCTGGCCTATAGGTTTAACTACACACTACAGAATAAGGGTTGCAAATTGGTTCTGTATTGGAACATATTATTCTTGCATATGTTGTGTTTCTTTACGTGTTACAAATGTTTATTTTAGTCATACAACCTATTAACAAATATGTTTCTTTAAAAGAATTGGAATATTATGTTGTAATTGTGCTTCAAAATATCTACTTCAGAATAATAATAAACTTCTTTCCTGTCAGATGCAAGTTCTGTATCTCTCAGCTTGTCAAAAAATGCATGTGCACAGCTGTTCATGATGGGCAGCTTATGGTGAGAATTGGGTACTCTGCAGTTGTGTAAAAGTCAGTTACACTCAACAACTATGGTGGAAGATAAGGAGCAAATACTGCTTTAACAAACTATGCTTTTGAAATGGTCTTTAAGTTAAACATATTGCAACAGTTTAACCTTAAAATGTCAGCTTTATAATTATGTTGGTGCTCCACTGACAATAATAGCGAGAATGGCTTTGCTATCATTCCTAATCTGGACCACAACTCTGCTACTGCTTTATGTAACTTTGGTGGAGCTGAACAAAACCTCATACCAGAACTTTATAATGCTGCATAACCTGGACCATATCATAACTTTACTGCCTCAGTCAACATTCTTCTTTTACTTCAGTTGACAAATCAGCTTATCAACAAATGCACGTGTACAGCTGTACAATGGGGTTGCAAGTGTTTCCTCCAAAGCTGTAGAGGGAGCTCAGGAGCACAAAAACACCAGTCTTGCATATTGCGTCTTCAAGGAACTAAAAAAGTAGTCAACCCTGATTGGCTCTTATTGCTAAAACTCAGAACATGAAGAGCCTAAGATTATTGACTTTATTTAATTAGGTACAAATTACAAATTCAGACTTTCACATAGTCACTCTGTCCAAGAGATGTTCCTACACTCCAACCAATGATTCTGAGTAGGCTCCAGACTCCAGACTATAACCTTGACCAGAAAGAATCACATAAGACAATACTGTATATAGATAGTTTGGGAAAATCCTATTTTTGAGATGTTTTCTTTACTACAAGCCTTTATACGTGAAACACAATGCAGACCACTAATGTCTGTAAAAGAATGCTGAAATTGTGCTGACTTTAATTTTCGTTTATTTATTTTAATCAATTACGGACCACCAAAACTCAGGACTGGAGGCATCTAGGCATGTTTAACATCTGCGGCATGCACAGCTGGTCCACCAACTCTGCATGTGAACGTCGTGAATGATGTGGTTGTTCGCTGCATTCGTGGGAAGTTATGATCAATTCTTTATTTATATACAGCAGGGCCTTGATCTGGCTAGAGGAAGGCTTGTGGGAAGCTCCTAGCTGTCCGCCATCAATCCTCCGGGATTCCTGGGATACTTGATATTTTCTTTTTCGCTCTAATTACTGCTTTAAGACGCAAAGCAATTTGGGCTGGAATAGTTTGATAAGGGTCTAGGAGCACTTTACATCTGTAATTTGAGGTGCCCTTTTCTGGGTAGGCATAAAAACCATGAAACCACACAAACCGAGGGGTGTGACCACATCAAAGGTCAGCTCTCTTTTTAGCCTTCACGGCCACATCATTTGGGGGACTGACTGAAACTTCTCCAAAGCTGCTCCTGCTGGAGCTCCGAGCCGGTGGACCAGCTAGTGCTGGGAATCGCTCATAGGAGTGGCACTTGCTTTAGGAAAAGCCATACTGAGTCATCCGTCACAATGGCATTGTAATTTGAAACCGCTCAGGCGTAGAACGGAGGCCGGCAACAATGCGGGATGCACTGAACATTTGCTGGCAGAGCATGGTAGCGTGTAGCGTGGCTTTATTGTACAGTAAATGATACCTAAAAAAGCCATACTGATAGTCAACTAGTAAAATTAAGCACACAGTAGGATTACTTTTAAGCATTGAAGTTACTTGACTGTAAAAAATTCCCACACAAAAATATACAAAATACATCATATCTGCCAAAACTAGCTTAATTAGAAGAAAAAATAAGATAATATTTTGACTGAATGAAATCATAGCAAGTTGGTCCATATATTCAATTGGCCAATTTGGCGCCACCTTTGTCCAGTTTTTGCTATTGTGGTGCAGTGTCCTTTCTCCTAGCATCACAACCACAGCAGCCACAGTCTTGTCACCTAATACAGGGTAGCAAATTGTTTTTACAAGTGAGACAACTGCTAATGTAGCCAGGTCTGGCCATCCAAGCATGGCCATACCCAGAACAGACCACAATATAACGTATTTAGTGGTGTCCAGTAACCTCACAGAAGTTTTATCACAGCCGGAAAACTCATTTGTTTCAATATATTGAAAATTTTAAACCATTCTACCTCAAAATTTATGTAATATAAGCTGACTGCAATAGGGACAGTGGTATTTCTATCCTTGCCACTGAGTGTTGTAATGGTACCACTGCACTCTGTAACTTTGGTGGAGCTGCTTCAGAAGTGTATAGCACTTTAAAGCCTCAAATCATATTTGAAGATAAATTCCTATCCTATAACATTATGAATGAGTTGTATTTACTGCAGTTGAGAAAAAATGAATTACACTCCACACATGTAGGGGGAGACCAAGAGCAAATACCAACTCATGACTACTGCACTTTGGTCAGTGTTGGTGCAAAGTGAAAAAAAAAAGCGTTAGTGCAAGAGTTAAAGTACAAGCATTGAATTAGACACAAACCAGTTGGCACCAGTCGTGGTATTAGGTCATAAAGGGGTATAAAGCCAGCTACATAGCAGTGGAACTGAGTTCTCTGGAATGATGGAGCTCCATCCAATACTGAAAATTGTGAGGGATGAGTTGCAAATTGGGGATAAGGTGGGTAATGTGACCTAGATTTCACTTAGGTTCTTGTCTATCAATCGAGCTATCAAATCCTAACAAAAAATCCAAAATCCAAATCCAAAATCTAATAAAAAATGACTTTTCTGGATAGTTGGGAGGGTATTGGGGAGGTTAGGTTCAGGTCATGAGCCTTGTCCAAGTCTCTATGTGGATTATAGTCTGGACCTAATGTTACGTAATGCTGTCAGGTCCGCTCACAGATAATCTAGCAGGCTTGCGTAACTACTGTTCATTAGGTCATTTATATTTCCTCCCTTCACACATCATCAGTGTCATCCCGCATCTCCGTTAGACACTTCCTACCACTCAGCGGATCTGCTCAGAGTATTGTCTTCAATTGTTCAATTGTTGCCTTTATCTGATTTGACCATTTCAGGAACATGTTATGGTGAAGACCACCACAGTACTGGTCCTTGTTTTGTCAGAGTACCCCCCTGACTGGTGTAGACTGGTGGACTAGGTGTTACCCTTCCACACAGTGCACTGCGCAGAATTTGCCACTTGGTCGTAGCTTAAAAACACACAACACACGCCACTGCTCTCTGCTAATTTACCCAACTTTCCCAAAGGATCAGTGCAGCTTAGCACTTCAGTGGTGCTAAGCTAGCTAGTCATCCCTCTTAGCATGGCTTAGGCTGGGTGTAGGCTGGTTGGCTGGCCCTGTAGCTGCCTATTGATGCATTGAATTAACCACAATTGCTGTGAGTTGCACCCATTGCTGACCAACAATGGGTATTCTATCAAACACATATACAGTGTAGTTTGTCTAGGCCAATGTCTAGCACACATATAGCTTGTTTACTCTAATGCCAATAGAATAGGACTCTCTGGAGCAGAAAAAAAAAACTAAACATGAACCTCTACATGGCACTATGTCTAATGCCACACATAGGCTATGGGTGTATAAATATTGTGCTGTGGAGCATTGGAACTGTGTTCAATACAATGTTGGTGCTCTACTGAAAAGCAAAGACTTTTTTACTCATTTTTGGAGCATTGTTGTGAGGAGTTGATTGCATTTAGCGACAAGAGCTACAGTAAATGCTGTTAGTGAGGTCAGGTTCTTGGATGATACAGTACAACACCACCTCCTCATTCAACCCTTGTCCTAAACGTATTGGATTGTGCTCCATCAATCATTCCAGAGAACACAGTTCCAGTGCACCACAGCTCAACAGGTTCATGTTTAAGGGTGCAGCAAAATATCAGTATGGTGATATATGGTACATGGTCTTTGTGATGTATCAAGAGCCATGGTTTCCAGGGTAATGTCAGCATACCATCAAGAAGGACAAACCACATCCAACAGGATTAACTGTGGACGCAAGAGGAAGCTGTCTGAAAGAGATGTTCGGGTGCTAACCCGGATTGTATGCAAAAAACATAAAACCACGGCTGATCAAATCACGGCAGAATTCAATGTGCACCTCAACTCTCCTGTTTCCACCAGAACTGTCTGTCGGGACAATAAATTATTGTGGTCTAAAACCAGGTGTTTCAGTTTCATTGTCCAACCCCTGAAGGTTCTGGACCACTACGAACCTGACCAAGAAGATACCAAGATACCAAGACAGATGGATGTGTTCTATTAATGTTGACACCATGTACGTGTTTGAAGGAACACACTCCTTCACTTCCAGCTCAGCAAAGCAAAGCTCTGCTGCCACGTATCACCCCACAGAAGCCTCCCAAAGTGTTATAGGATTCCCATCTCCTGAGTGTGCGTTGCAGATTTCACGTGACACCTCCGACCCCCCCCCCCTCCCGCCCCCTGATCGAGGGACTCCTTTCATCTTCCTGCTGAGGTCTCAAACTTTCCACCGGCTCAGTTTTACAGGGCTTCCACTTCTAAGTGAAAACACTTGTCAGACGGCGCTGGCTCATTCGCGGGGCCATCCCGTGTTCCTTCTGCTTTACGTAAATGCTGCAGGAAGGGACGGAACAGGCCGGAGGGCTCGTGTTGTGGTCTTAATGAAACAAAATCCCATTTCATCATTTGGACTGCAGCGTGGTTTACTGCGTTAGCTCCGCTCTCGGATTCCGTTGCCTCACTGCCGAGCGTGTTAAGCCGTGGCGGCTCGCCCTGTTTGAAAACGGGCCAGTAAAAACTTTGCAGCATGTGCTGAACTCCAGCGTGGAGGACCTAACTTGAGTCGAATCGAGTATGCAAAAATAAGTGCCCCCCATGCGGCTGATCTTCATCATCCATTTGTTAAACTAGCGCTGTTAAGCGATTAGAAGGGAAATTTTGTGGGTTGGTGTGTTTGTATGGGTTACTTAACCTCTTAAACCTTCAGGACCCAAACATGTAGACATAGACCATCAATTTCCCAATTACTCACATGCCAGAATACATATTTAAACTAATAAATGATGAAAAAAACTGCTCATTTATGGTTTCTTCTAATATCAAGGGTATTAAAATAGAGCCTTTCCTGCAATTGATGACGCAGTTGTCTTTACTGTACAACAAAAAGGCTTTCTACTAGATTGCATTCAGTGACTGGAGCAATTTTGAGGGGCTTAATTACCATTCCACCTCATCCCCAAGTCTTGAACTCATGGCTTTATACCCTACTAGTACATGCTTGCATTTATTGGCATTGCTGCCTGTATGTAGGCTCATTTATACCAGCTTCAAAGAGTCCTATTCTATTGGCATTACTTATCTACAGGAATTAGACAAGATATGTGTGTGCATTTGCACATCTGTGTCACACAAAAATAGGTGTAACGTAAAGTGACAGTCTGTATCATCCCTGCTAAGCCTAATATACAGAATTTCTTATAAAAAGTGAGTTCTTCTAGCCACGTCACGTGTCTTTACGTACTTACGTCACGTGTACAGCCTCTGGAAGAGGATCCGGCTCAGTTTTATTGAACACGAGCGGCTAGTGGAGCTATGGAGACTTCAGAAGAGGGAACTCATAACTCAGTAGGTCATTTACTCATAGTAAAAGCAAAGAAATGAAGGAGTGAGGTTTCTGACTGAGCGCTCTCTCTCTCTCTCTCTCTCTCTCTCTCTCTCCCTGACTGAACATAACCTGGAATTGGATTCATCTGCTCTGAAAGGAGATCGCATCACATCCGCCCAGTTTCAAATGATTCATCAGCTTTAAAGTATCTGGATGCAGCATTAATTGGAAGGGGCACCATCAAACATTAGGACATTAGCATTTTATATATATATTTTAAAAGCTATGGGATAGCAGTATCTAAGATGAACATAAAGTATTGCTTCTCCTTCATGTGGTGAATGACTTGGGAATGCCCATATTTGTATTAGTTGTGAGGTGTTATCTAGTGAATGAGGTTGAAAACTAGTTAGTGTGCTCATGGCAAGGCAATGCAAGTTATGGCAGTTGGAGCAAAGCCTGATGGCTACAGATTGGTGCCAGATGTATACTACATTACATTACATTCCTTGACCCTTGCATGGTTATAATCGCGAGCGACAGTGTCTAGCTAGAAATGTGCATGCAAACAAACAAACAACTCAGAAATCACATCCATATTCAATGCATTGGTATATTAGAATCACACAAAGACAGTTCTCAGATAGGCCTCAGATATCAGCAGTTTAATCAGTGTTTATCATAATTCTCCCTCTTCACCATGGTAGCACACTGTGTGCCCGACCAGCAGGGAACACAGACTCGCCGAGTTCTCCCCAAGTAAACACAGAACTCGCACAAATAACTCTCAATTAGCGTCTTTGTCTTCCTGAGTTCAGGCTGCAGGAGGAGGAGAGCTTCAGGTCCTGTTCAGTGGAAAGTTTCTGGCTGGGTTTTTCTCAGACAGAGCAGATGTGCTGTAAAAGATCTGCTCAGCTGTTCAGACCTGATGATCACAGTCTCAGTCACACTGTCCTGTCACACAGCTCCTGCATGTCTGTCTGACCTGTCACCTAGCCTTCAGTAAACAACCCACAGCTTCGATTGCAACCTTTAGCACGTTTGTTGGCTACACTTGTTCATACAGTGACTTCAGCTGTAGATGTTCTGACCCCATTGTCCCTGTTACTCTCTCTTTCTTTCTGTGTGTGTGTGTGTGTGCACTGTAAACCCAGAAGTTTAAACTCAAAAGATTTAAGTCTGTTTTACATAAAATTGGATATTACAGTCTTACACGCTGCTTTTGGATAACTTTATGCTTTACACTCCTGGTGCAAAAATTCAAGCAGTTCAGCTTAATGGTTTGATGGCTTGTGATCATCCATCTTCCTTTGATTATATTCCAGAGGTTTTCAATGTGGTAAAATCAAAGAAACTCATAATTTTTAGGTCACTGTTCTGAGCCATCACTCTTCCCTTTCTCTCTTTTTTCTGTCTATCTATTATCTCCCTCGCTCTCACTCTTTCTCTGCAGTAATTAGTGATGATATGCCCTGATGCTTTGCATGTGCCCATCTCACATCTTCATGTCACACACCGCACTTTGTTCACACGCATTCATTGTTTGCCATGAAGGCAGTGGAAAGCCACATGTGAGTGCTGGGACTTGCCCACTTCACCCACATTGCCTTGATGTGGAGTAATCTTATACAGAGGATCTTAAACCTATTCTCTAAAGCCGCTCTGATGCCACAGCAGATGTGTGACACTGATCTCTTCCCTTCTTTCAGATCCATCAAACCCTGATGACCTTTACAAAACGAGCAAATCCTCTGCCTTAAACAGAGCCAAACACCCCAAGTTATGATCCGTCGGCTCCGGGTTATTAATTATTGATCTTAATTGCTGAACGTTAGCCGGTGGAGATGAGACGCTTCTTACTAGTATTTGCATTTCAAAGCACTGTTCCACGGCTTGGCATCTTGATTGAGGCGACAGCTGAAAGGGGGGATGCCCTTTCGAGTGGTGAAGTCATATTCCTATTAGAGATGTTCTAATTTTAGAAGAGGCCTAAGTGTGAAAGGTGGTTTCTGTGATTGCTGCTCGAGGTTTGACAGCTGTAGAAGTGTGAGAAAGGCGTTTACACACTTCTAAACAGCGTTGTAGTCAAGCCAAGCTGTAGCAAATCGAGAGACTCTAGTGAGTCTGGTCTCAGGTCAGCAGAAAATGCTAAAGATAACTTATGCTTAACTGCTTAACTGAGGCCTTAAGTGAGACCTGAAGTTCTTTAAATGTTGATCTGGTTTCTTTTGTGACCTCCTGGATGAGTTGGCCATACCCTTTTGGAGTAATTTTGGTCGACCAGCCACTCCTGGAAAGGTTCACCAGTGTTTTGAATAAAAGCTCTCACTGTGGTTCACTAGAAATGATTTTGTAACCTTTTCCAGACTGATAGATATTTGTTTTCTCACCTGTCTTTACATTTCGTCAGATTGCTGCATACTGTGTATCTTTTTGAGATTTTTAACTGCTTCATTTTGTCAGACAGGTTCTATTTAAGTGATTTCTTGATTCTTGATACAGGTCTGGCACTAATCAGGCCTGGTTGTGGTTAGTAGTGAAATTTATCTCAGTTTTCCAAAATATCTAGATTGGTTTGGATAATTTTTTTCACTTGATAACATGAAAATAATTATAAAAAAAAGGCGTTTTATATTTACTCAGGTTATATTTGTCTGATATTAAAGTTTGTTTGATAATCCGAAAAATGTAAGCATGACAAAAATGCAAAAACAAAAGAAATCTTTAAGGGGTCAAATAATTTTTTCATGTCACTGTATAGCATTTGAGCATGACTTTCTATTTAAGAGTCACGAAACCAAAATGATTGGTAATGGAACATAAAAAATCGAGTTGGCCCATTTTAGAGCTCAGTTAAACAATCTGTGATTTAACAATTTCACAGTTGTAATCATAATGGAAAATGTTTAAAAAAATAATTGAAGGCATCTAAAAATCATGTTTTTTTTTTACTGTTTCTCAAAAATTGCTTTTAATTTTTATAAGCTGTTAAAAAATATGATTTAATGTAAGAATGATTTTGGCTCATTATAAATATATATTCATTTTATTTTTGATGGAAGCTAAATATTTAAAATCTTCTAAAAACCAAAAAAAAAAAATGATGTCCGGGACATTGTTAGATATGTTTCTCTGATAGAACACCGTGTCCCTCTGTGATGAGTGCAGCCACTTGTCCAGCCTCTTCTAACGCTAAATCCCAACAGACCCGAGAGATACCCTCTACCAGCTCACGATCGGCTGCTAACAGCCTGAATCAATGGAGACAAAGCCTGAGGTATCCAACGCCAGTCTGGAGACTCAGAGTCAAACAGTGTTTAGTGATTTCCCTGCTCAAACACACCTGATTCAACTTGGCAGTTAATTACCAGCCTACTGAGGTCTAAGCACCCAATGACAGCCTGACTTCTGGTGCTCCATTGGACTGCTGGTCACAGATGGTGGTGGCACTGGTGACTACCAGTAAGTTAAGGGTCACTTTTAGTGGATTTGGCCACTTGAATGTGGTCCCCTACCAAAATAAATCATATAAGACAGTGCAATTTAATGTAATTAATTGTATAATTTATTTTGAATACAGTTTTACATTACAATCTTATACTAATGTGTTTATTTGTTTTTATAAATAAACAGAAGAAAGATACAATTATACAAAATGTATGTATAGTATATTAACACAATTATTTGGACACCTGTGAAGCCATGTAAATACATTTTTAATGTATAATTTACTTCCTATTTCTTTATTTCTTTATTTCTTTATTTATTTATTATATTTATTATATTCCTTTGTGTTATGTATTGATTAATGTCTTGTTATTGTTATTGTTGTAGTGTTTTTCATGTTTATATTATTATGATATATTAAGGCAGCGCCTTAGCGGCCCCCTAGCAACACCTTAGCAAGACCTTAGTAACCACTTAGAAACACCATAGCAACCACCACGGATTCTATAGCAACACCTTAGCAACCACCTTGCAACCACATTGCAATCACTAAGCAACAATATAGCATCCACTAAGCAACATCATACCATCACCTGGGATACCATAGTGTCCCAGGGAGAGCCTTTTTAGCTGCGCAACCATCCTGAGTTTCCTTCAGTAAATCATTTTTTTTTCTGCTTCTATTATTAATCTTGCTTTCTCATGTGTTTATTAATGAATATATTACTGTTTATTTATGTTGTTATTTTATTGCAATATAAAGTAAATGGTTTTTGTTTTTTAAAAAAATTATTTGACTGTAAAACAATTTTGAATATTGTGAGTTTAGATCCCAAGAAGGCTTCAGCACTCTATAGTTCTGAACTACAAATGGTAATAACCGGTAAAACCACAAACACTGACTTATTATTATTATTATCTAATAGATTTTTGCTGCATTCTATTTATTAATATGGTTAAGTCTCAATACAGTATGTCATTTTAACCAAACTGAGATAAAGACTTCTGCTGTCCAATGGAAATTAATATGTTTTTAGTTTTATTTTTCTATTGTTTGAGATCTATAGTCTCATGTTTCCCTGCATTTACACGGTGTACATAATAATTATGGATTAATAGATCAAAGTAGATGTTCTAAGGTTACTTAAAATAATAACTATATCTCTTATTTCACTTTAATGTCCATTTAAATATATGAGCATTGTTAAATTCTCCTGTAAAATCAACATTTGGAGGTGCATGTTTTTCATTGGCCAGCGATGGGAAGGTTAAATGTGATTTAAAACTCACTGAACTAAGTTAAGTAAACTCAAAAAAGACTCTGTAATCAGGGATTTTAAGATGGCCTGCTTTTTTTGTAATATACAGCTCAAAGAGACAACTTTAGTTTCTGAATCAGTTTCTCTGATTTTGTTATTTATAGGTTTATGTTTAAATAAAATGAGCATTGCTGTTTTATTCTATAAACTACAGACAAAATTTCTCCCAAATTCCAAATAAAAATAGTGTCATTTAGAGGATTTACAAGCAGAAAATTAGAAATGGCTGAAATAACAAAAAAGATGCAGAGCTTTCAGACCTCAAATATTGCAAAGAAAACAAGTTCATATTCATAAAGGTTTAAGAGTTCAGAAATCAATATTTGGTGGAATAACCCTGGTTGTTAATCAAAGTGTTCATGCATCCTGGCATGTTCTCCTCCACCAGTCTTACACACTGCTTTTGGATAACTTTATGCCAGCACTACTGGTGCAAACAATTCAAGCAGTTCAGCTTGGTTTGATGGCTTGTGATCATCCATCTTCCTCTTGATAATATTCCAGAGGTTTTTTAATTTTTGGTAAAATCAAAGAAACTCATCATTTTTAAGTGGTCTCTTATTTTTTTTTATGATATAACGAGTGATTATACTGTTATAGACTTGTCAAACATTGTTAAATATCCATCCCTTTAATGGCTTTTCACATGTACTGTATGCGTTAATGCTTCTATTAAATCATTAATGGTATTTGACAGTGTTTGTGTTGTACTGTCAGATATAGATACTGTATGTATGTAAGACTGCAGCATGAACTCTGTGAGGCCTGGCAGGTCAGGAATGCTCTCAAATCATTGTCAGTAAAGCTATTGATCTTTTCATGATTATCGAACATCAGGTGTCACTCACTGGTCAGGGCCAAATTGCCATTGACCGGTTTCAGCTCTGCTAGCTCACCTCAAAGCTTACATATAAGTGATCCTGTATGTTATGGCAGTAGAAGTGTAATCCTCTTGCCAGGAGACGTATTAAAGGCGGATATCGAGCCAACCGCTCTCGCAGCCGGCCTGTCAGCTGCACTCACAAATCAATTACAGCGTTATATATAGCGCTAACCGGGCCTCAGCCTGCGACAAATGGATCAGACGTGATTTAAAACTTAAAGGTCAGGGGTCAGGAACCTTTTTAACCAAATTACTTAACCCAAGCATCACAGCAACAGTGTTTTTTTTTATTTTTATTGGGAAAGTCCACCCAAGATACTCTCCCACCCACTCACCTTTAACCACACCCCCTATACTCTACTCTCCCACTCAATCATCTTTAACCACACCCCCTATACTCTACTCTCCCACCCACTCACCTTTAACCACACCCCCTATACTCTACTCTCCCACCCACTCACCTTTAACCACACCCCCTATACTCTACTCTCCCACCCACTCACATTTAACCACACCCCCTATACTCTACTCTCCCACCCACTCACCTTTAACCACACCCCCTATACTCTACTCTCCCACTCAATCATCTTTAACCACACCCCCTATACTCTACTCTCCCACCCACTCACCTTTAACCACACCCCCTATACGCTACTCTCCCACACACTCACCTTCAACCACACCCCCTATACTCTACTCTCCCACCCACTCACCTTTAACCACACCCCCTATACTCTACTCTCCCACCCACTCACCTTTAACCACACCCCCTATACTCTACTCTCCCACCCACTCACCTTTAACCACACCCCCTATACTCTACTCTCCCACCCACTCACCTTTAACCACACCCCCTATACTCTACTCTCCCACCCACTCACCTTTAACCATACTCTCTTTACTATACCCTTCCACCCACTCACCTTTAACCACACCCCCTATACTCTACTCTCCCACCCACTCATTTTTAACCACACCCCCTATACTCAAGTCTGGATGTCCGTTCCATATGGTACCCACCGTCATGTCTCACTTCAATTTCCATGGTAAACACCACCTTGCCATGAGCATGCCGGCCAGTATTCAGTCAGCCAAATTTACAAGATAATACCTCAGAACTTATACAGGTTTGAGCATTCCCAAACTTTGTCCTCTAAGGTTATGCTTGATACCATTACTGGTTTACATAATGCTGTCCCGTAACTTGCATAATCACCTGAATACTGTAAAACTTGCAACATGACTGGCATGGTACCAAACTTTGCTCAGCCCAAGTCATTTACAATAGCTGTAATCTCCTATTGTCTAAATATAAAAGTCCTGTGATTCTCTGAGTCATTTAACTGCATCTTTATCTTTCTTCAGTCTCTGCGTATGACTGGTGCAATCAATGTAACGTGACTCCACTCCTACCTGCTGCACCCCTGCCTGACTATACATGTGCATCTGAAGTATAGCTGGCATACGCTATAACTGGTAAGCAGCGTGCACTGGTTGACTCATCCAGGCTGGGCAGAGCACATGACCAGAGAGGTCTGATTCATCTGAGTTAATTACCCCAAACAGACTCTCAACCTCTAACAGACTCTCCCTCAGAGACCTCCAGTTAAAGGGCCCATCTCATGGAAACTGGAGTTTTTTAGGATTTCGAAAATATACATACAGGGGTTGGACAATGAAACTAAAACAGCTGGTTTTGGACCTGAAGGACAGTTCTGGTGGAAACAGGAGAGTTGAGGTGCACATTGAAATCTGCCGTGATTTGGGCAGCCGTGGTTTTATGTTTTTTGGATGCAATCCGGGTTAGCATCCAAACATCCCTTTCAAACATCTTCCTCCTGCATCCACAGTTGGTCCTGTTGGATGTAGTTCATCCTTCTTGGTGGTATGCTGACATTACCCTGGATACCGTGGCTCTTAATACATCAAAAAGACTTGCTGTCTTGGTCGCAGATGCGACACAAACTGACAGGTTAAATCTCTGAGACAACTTTTTGTCTCCTTCCCCTGAACAACTATGTTGAACAATCTTTGTTTTTAGATCATTTGAGAGTTGTTTTGATGAGCCCATGATGCCACTCTTCAGAGGAGATTTAAATAGGAGAACAACTTGCAATTGGCCACCTTAAAAACCTTTTCTCATTATTGGACACACCTGGCTATGAAGTTCAAAGCTCAATGAGGTTACCAAACCAATTTTGTGCTTCAGTAAGTCAGTAAAAATGAGTTAGGAGTATTCAAATCAATAAAATGGTAAGGGTGCAAATACTTTTGCACCGGTCAAATTTTGGTTTAACGCATATTGCACATTTTCTGTTAGTACAATAAACCTCTTTTCAATCCTGAAATATTACTGTGTCCATCAGTTATTAGATATATCAAACTGAAATGGCTGAAATGGCTGCAAACACCCAAATATTTAGAACTAAAAATGATTAAGATTAATAGGGGTGCCCAAACTTTTTCATATGACTGTATATATATAAATGTAGATGTTCTTGCCTTTTGTTTGCTTTCATTAATGTATAAGACATAATCTCCTGTGAATAAATGCCAAGAAATCCACTTTGAGGCTTCCCAGCGGCTCATCTTCCTGGTTTTCCTGTAATTAAGTGGACAGAAAATATCACAGAATAAAAGAAGACATGGGTGGTCTGTTACTGGGGTCCGTTAAGATGTATAAATACCAGCTGCAAGGAAAGAATGGACCAGTGATCCCTAATCCAGTTAACTGTACAGTAAGTTTGCTAATCATGTCTGATGTTTGGCCGCAACAGCATAATTGGTTTCCACTTCCAGGCAGTTGCTTGGCAAGTTTCAGTAGTGGGTGGTTACTTTGGTGTTGCTAGGTGATTGCACTGTGTTTTATTATGCCAAGGTGGGCCAGATGTGGCCCGCAAGTGTGAAACATTTGGCCCTGTGAGGTTGTTTGAACTATAATGTACTATAATGAAAAAAATATAAATAAATTGCTTCTCTGGGGAACTTTATTTTACTCAGTTCACTATCCAGGGCAGTGGTAGTGTATTTAACCTTAACCACTTGGTCTTAACCACTCGGCTTCGATCCTGCGTGAGGAGCAGTGTGTTTATTTATTTATTTATTCCTTTTTTCTTGGGTTTACCTGCTTCATTTTCCAAAAACAGATTTTTTTTTTATGACCCGCCACGTAATGGCTTATAAAATATCTGGCCCATGGCCAAAACTAATTGCCGACCCCTGCCCTATAGTATTTCACATGGGTAAGCATTATCCTGCTGAAAAATGAAAGTTGGAAGCCCTTCCAAAAGAGGCAGCACATGGGGGGCACAAAATGTCCTGCACACACCAATAAGCTGTTAGTGCTCCTCGTATCACTACTAGGGTTTGGGTCCGCTGCCCTGCTGAGCTTTAAGGGGGTCTCTCTTCTTTCGGTGGGCTTCGAGTGTTCCCCTCCGTATCTCCAGTCACACTCACGACCTTCTCAGGCCTGCTCCTATCTTTGCCCCCGGATATGTAAATTTGCGCTCTGGGCGCTGCGGATTAGACAGGCCAGCCGAACCGTGTGTTCTGTAATTACAGAGCGCCGCCGAACGGAGCTAATTATGGCACGGAACACTCGGAGCGCCGACTGGCACGTTGTCATGGCAACCGCAGGGGTGTTAATTATTTTCAATTATTTTCACTCTCTTTAGAGGAATCCCCTCCTCAAGAGCCAACGAGCACACCTGTAAAAGCCTCTATCTCACACACACACCCAAACGCACACACACACACACACTATTCTATGTGTCTCGCTTCATCACTTTCTCACTTTTTTTCTGTCTGTCTTTTTTTTCTCCCTCTCTGTTTCTCTTTCTGTCTTTTTTTTCTCCCTCTCTGTTTCTTTTTCTGTCTTTTTCTCTCTTTTTGTGTCTGTTTCTTTTTTTCACTCATTTATTTTATCTCTCTTTTTAATCTTCTTCTCCAGCCACCTGTTCCTCTCTCACTCTCTCTCTCTCTCTCTCTCTCAATCTCTCTCAGTCACTTTCTCTCACTCTTTCTCTCTTTCCTTCTCTTTTAACCAGTTTAATCCATTATACTCAGAGGTCCTTCAGTTTTATAACTATATTACTATTTCATAACTATAATAAACATCAGTTTACTATAGACCCTAAAATTTAACCTATAAGGACAAAAAATCACATTTGTTACAAAACAATCACATGTATTACTGCAGAGGTTAAGAGGTTAAAGGTGCACTGTGCTGGTAATGAAGGACTAGAGCAGAGGTTACTAATGGGCGGACTGCGGTCCGGGTCCGGGCCCAAATGTTGTCCAATGCGGACCCAAACCTACTGAGAAGGATTTAATTGTATACACGCTTGCGGCGCAGTAAACTTGCAGACCAATCACGTGTGGGGTAAGATCACCAAATGCTCTCTTCAGTCAATCAGATCTGTGCAGACGCGGTAAGGAAAAAATAAATAAATAAACACACCGCTCCTCACACAGGATCGAACCCGTGTTGTCAGGGTAATGGTCCCGCTGCTCCGGCTGTTGAATTGGGACGCGATCGTGAAAAAACGCCTTTATAAGGAGATAGTGAGCCCGAGAACGGGTGGAAAAATTATTATTATTATTATTATTATTATTATTATTATTATTATTATTATTATTATTATTATTATTATTATTATTATATATTTTTTCATCATTCAGTTCAAACAACCTTACAGGATATAGCACTTTATTATAACACAGACCTTGGCCTGTCAAAATTTTCTCTAACTGGACCATACTGAATTCTAATTAAATACCCCTGGACTAGAGGATGAACAATACAAACAATAAAAAACACAGTGTTTAAAAACTACAGCAGCACTGCTGTGTCTGGTCCTCATACACCACTACCATGCCAGTACAATCACTGCAGTGATGAGAATAATGAACCACCACCCAAAAAATATATGCACTGTGGCAGTTCTGTGTAGTCTTGTGGTCCTGACCATTGAAGAACAGGATGAAAGGAGAATACAGAAGATACAGAAGAACTACACTCTGTAGATATAGAACTACAAAGTGCTCTTACATGCCCAGTGGAGCTAAACAGATGGACAGTAAGTGTAGAAACAAGGAGGCTTCGCTAAATCTGCATTTTTGAGATTTTGAGTGTTTATAACTGACCCCCAACAAGCTTTTCTTCCATTCTGATTTGGACATTATATAAGAAACAAAATGATAAAAAAAATGATATGGCTTCCACTGACCAGGTGTCCCACCCTCCCTCCTTTTTGGGAACTTCTTATTGGTTTGTTTGAGTTCGGCCCGGTGTTGGGACACGGCCCCCTCAGCACCAGGCCTTGACCCGAGCAGGTCCAGCAGTTTCCATCTGCGCTGATCTGCTGCTTCTGCGCTGAGGGGAAAAATGACTGGCTTTATCAGGAGTTTGTGTTTCCACCAGTCTGAGCACCTTGACATTCACAGCTCTGTTTATCAGTCTGTATTTTTGTACATATATATCAGTGTACCAGTCAGAAAGGAAAAGCTGGGTTTTCCATTTGTATTATCTGTTATGTCTCCTGCACCTGCAGCCGAACACAGGCAGGCTTATCTGCTGTTATTATACATGCATGTATTATAGCAGGTGTAGCCATGTAGCTTCAGTTAACATCTGTTACTGCAATGCAAAAACATGTGGAATAGCAGCTACTATCACAAACAACACCATAATCCCCAACTTACAATATAAAGTCACCATTAAAATATTTATACCAATCCATTTATTTTGGTCCATGCATTAGTTTTAAAACAACACATTTACACAATGTAAATAACAATAACAATAACATTGGGCACATATTTAGGTACCTGGTTTTTGCAGGAGAGCAACAACATAGAACGGTATATTTTTATAGCTAGTAATTTCATAGTTTATCAATTAATAGTTGGAATAGTTGGCTTTACATGAGTGTTTTTCTTTATTTTATCTGAATTACTGTATTTATAATTGTGTTTTATGTATTTATGCACACAAATACAGCTCTGGAAAAAAAACTTAGACCACTTAAAATGTGTTTATTTGATTTTACCAAACAAAAAAAAAAACTCAACTCAAATCAAGAGGAAGATGGATGAACTGCTTGAATTTCTGCACCAGGAGTAAAGGAATAAAGTTATCCAAAAGCAGTGTGTAAGACTGGTGGAGGAGAACATGCCAAGATGCATGAAAATGATGATTAAAAAGCAGGGTTATTCCACCAAATATCGATTTCTGAACTCTTAAAACTTTATGAATATGAACTTGATTTCTTTTAATTTTTTGAGGATTTATCTGAAAGCTCTGCATCTTTTTTTGTTCTTTCAGCCATTTCTCATTTTCTGCAACTAAATGCTCTAAATGACAATATTTATTTTTATTTGGAATTTGGGAGAAATGTTTTCCGTAGGGAATGATAGAGAGAGAGAGAAAGAGAGAGAGAGAGGAAATAAGAGAGAGAAGGAGAGGGAATGAGAGAGAGAGAAAGAGAGAGAGAGAGATAAACATAATACCAACACCGGCCGCCTGAAGGGGTGAGTAAGGCCGACCAGACTGTAAACACATCAGAGTTGATTTGCTAATTGAATTAATTAATCTCTGACTGAAGCAATTAGCTCTGTATTGAAGGTAACTGATTCTGATACTTTGAGTTCATTCTAAATCAGCCTGTTTTACACTTGCTGAATTCTGAAGGTGCTTTTAAAGGCGATTTTTTTCACAATGGTGATTCTATAAAGGAAAGAAACTTGAAATATTAGAAATTGTTCACTTTTGGTTTAACTTCTGAGCTTAACTCTTTGACAATAATAGTGAATTCAGTAAACCACAGAATAAGAAACTGTTTATAATGCTGTGTCACCTGAGGGCCTAAAGATCACCAGCATCCAGTACTGACTGTCAGCCTTGTCTCTTGTGGACAGGGAACTGTAGATTGTTTGATATCCAAAGTCTTCTCGATTTAATGTTGAGAAACACCTGAAATTTGTCCACAATTATTTTACTTTTTTTTCACAGATTGTTGAACCTCTGCTGATCTTTGCTTCTGAGTGTTTCGTCTATTGCAGCTGTTTTTATGAGTACAAATTACTTTTCCATAAACAACTTACCAGGGAGAGTGGTAGGGCAAAACGGGGTCATACACGAAAAAAGCCAGCAGGTAAAAAAGGCAAAAACAAAGAAAAACGCAGTGTAGAAAATCAAGATAACCATATTCAGTACTCAGCAAGAAGGAACAGAAACAGTTTATATTATACAATATGTACTAAACAGAACCAGGTGTGTGTAATCAGAATCTCGGTGAGTTAGAACACTGAAGCGCCACGTGATCAGCAATGTCTGGAGGTCTAGTGAAGTCTAGTCTAGTCTCGTTGGTGCATGCTGGGAGTTGGAGTCTTTGTTGTGTAAAACCAGGGCAGTCCAGGGCAGGGAGACAAACAATGTCAGGACTGACATTTCCAGCATTTTTTTTTTTTTTTTGCTACTCTCCCAACATTTTTGGAATGTGTTTTGCATGCCTGCAAAAAAAATAATAATGAAAAGAAATTGATGTTTATAAGACAAAACATGAAATATCTCTTAAAGCTCACCTTCCGTCGTTTTTTCTTTCATTTTAAAATGTCTAGTTGTGGTCTCTAGTATGAATGAATGACATGTGAGCCGTTTTTGTAAAAAAAAAGTGCTCAGGTGTCTCTGTATAGCTCTTTTTTAATGGATTGTTTTAGGGGTGTGTCCAAAATGACCGGATTCCAGCTTTGCTCATGAATATTCATACATGCAAACAGCATGCAAATATCTCTCCTCTGATTGGCTAGGAGCACTGCGACGCCCCTCCACCGCTCTGCCGCTCACTGCCTCCCACCTCCTAACTGATGAGCGGTGATGTTGCGTCGCTTCAGCTCCGCCTCTGGGAGTTTCTCGAGCCAAGGTGGGCTGGTCTGTGAGTTTCTGCCTACGTAGGCAGAAAGATAATTCAAAATTCACCCGTTTTTCGGAGGGGGGGAGGGGGGATTTCTTTGCTTAGCTCCTGCAGACAATGGGGGCTGCAAAACAGTTTAATGTGCAGGTGTACACATTCAACTCGGAGAGACCTACTGTATTCCACAAAAAACAAGAAAAATCGGATTTTCGCGGAAGGTGAGCTTTAAATAAAACTTAAATAAAAGTTGAAGTAAATGTTGGAACAACTGCATTTTCTGTAGGGTTAGGTCTTAAAATCTAAAAATTCTTCACGTTTTAAAGTTTTAGTACAGTTTTATGCAGAAATATAACTTCATTTTCTACCAAGTTTTAAGCAAACTTGTGAGAAATTAAAGTATGAGCCTAAATCTGAGTCTTCAGATGTTACAGGGTTGGTTTTGTGAACGTGCTATAAGACCAGGCGTGGAGGTGATATTGTGTATTATGTAAATAGTTTCTATGATGCATTCTTTCAGAAACCCACCAGTTTCAGTGATCATATTACCCCTCCCACAATGCTCCGCTCTCTGCGTTTCCCTCAGGCCTCAGGAGTCTGAAGGACAAAGGAACATTGTGGAGAATGAAGCCCTCGGAGCTGAGCTGCTTCATCCTGCAGTCATTAATATATATTACAGGATTATAAAGTGTTTGATATGGCGGGGCATAAACACACACTACACACATACTCTAAACACACACACACACACACACAGGTTAGTGCTATCAGCAGTGACCTTAAACATAACAGTCTGACCAAAGTACACACACACACATAAATACACATACACACACAAACACACACTCTCACGCCCCTATCACTTTTCCCTTGAGAGCAGAGTCACCTGCTGTGTGCGCCTTTCTTTCGTAGAACTACTGTACAGTAAGTGCAGGTGATCCGGCTTTAAAAGGCCCATCATCAGGACTGTGTGTGTGTGTGTGTGTGTAAAAGTGTATGAAGGATCAGTGTGTGAAGCATGCCAGCCACACCCACTCACTGAAGTCACCGCAACAACACACTCACACTCACACACACACACACACACTCATGATCAGATCATTGTGAAAGCTTCTTTTTTAGCACTCCATGCAAAGCCTGACATCAAAGGCATTCTTTTCTTCTTCTTTTTTTCCCTCTCTCTCTCTCTCTCTCTCTCTCTCTCTCTCCCTCTTTCTTTTGTCGTTTAGGCACTCTCCTTTCAGCTCGGCGATCAAAGCACCTGTTCCAGCTCCTTTGATCCGCAGGCACACAGATACTGTTGAGATTTGGGTTCCCATCCCGGGGGCTTTCGAGGACAGACAGTCAAAGGGGTTAGAGAGCTGGCAGGGGATGAGGGGGTGACTGGGGGCGAGGGGGCTTCTCCAAGAGTATACGGGAGGCAATATTAGAACAGTAGCTCATCCAGATGCGGGACACTGTTGCGGGACACTGGTCTGTCTTGCTGTACGTGAATATACAGCTCTGGAAAAAAGAAGAACGATGAAGAGACCACTTCAGTTTCTGATTTAGTTTCTCTGGTTTTGCTATTTTTATAGGTAAATGTTTGACTAAAATTAACATTGCTGTTTTATTCTATAAACTACTGACAACATTTCTCCCAAATTACAAATAAAAATATTGTCATTTACAGCATTTATTTGCAGAAAATGAGAAATGGCTGAAATAACAAAAACAAAAAAAGTTGCAAAGCTTTCAGACCTCAAATCATGCAAAGAAAAGAAGTTAGTTTTAAGTTCAAATTAAGTTTTAAGAGTTGACATCTTGACATGTTCTTACACACTGCTTTTGGATAACTTTATGCCACCACTCCTGGACTGGTGCAAACATTCAAGCAGTCCAGCTTGGTGAACTTGGTGGCTTGTGATCATCCATCTTTGTCTTGATTGTACTGTATTCCAGAGGTTTTCGAGGCTCCGCTCAATCAGGAGATCGCCGGTTCGAATTCTGTTCATGTAGCTTGCCATCAGCTACCGGGTCTCGATTTCTGCTACGACATTCGGGTGGTAGGGTCAGAATTTGAAAAGACATCAACAACATTAAAAAAGCATGGGTCCATCCTGCCTTGTATCAACGGTACCGCGGTTCAGGCTGGTGGTGCTGGTGCAGTAATGGTGTGGGGGATGGATATTTTCCTGGCACACTTTGGGCCCATTAGGACCAATTGAGCTTCGTGTCACATCAACACAATCATCACAGCCTCCCTGAGTATTGCTGCTGACCATGTCCATCCTTTTATGACCACAATGTACCTGTATCTTCTGATGCTACTTCCAGCAGGATAATGCGCCATGTCATTAAGCGCTAATCATCTCAGACTGGTTTCTTGAACACAACAATGAGAAAAAATGTTTACTGTACTCTAATGTCCTCCACAGTCACCAGATCTCAATCCAATAGAGCAGCTTTGGGATGCAGTGGGGGAACCGAAGATTCGCATCATGGATGTGCAGCTGATAAATCTGAATCAACTGTGTGATGCTATCATGATAATATGGACCAGACTCTCTGAGGAATGATTACAGTAGCTTGTTGAATCTATGCCACGGAGGATTAAGGCAGTTCTTAAGGCAAAAATGGGTTCAACCCTGTATTAGCAAGGTGTACCTAATAAAGTGGCTGCACTGTAAGCCTGGAAAGGTTGAATTTTTAAGGAAAAAAAATTGAGGAAATCGGGTAATGGGTAATAAAACCTTAAGTTAGCGTAACTTAGAACATCAAGTTATTACAACTAAAGGGGAAGTTAATTTAGCTTTTTTTAATATTTTGTTATACTGTAAGATCGGAAAAGTTGAGTTTACTTAACTTTTTTAAGGCAAATTTAAGGCACAATCTAAGATGATAAGTTGAATTTACTTTAAAAATCTGAGGAAACCGGTTGCCTTAATAAAGTTAAAAGATAGGAAATGAAAACTTGAGTTAGCATAAATTAAAACATCAAGTTATTACAACTAAAGGGGAACTTGATTTATTTCTAAATTAGCCCAGGGGGAATCACTACACACTGACGGTGAGTGTTAGTCAGAAACTGTTGGACACACCCAGTGTGCAAATAGATTGTGACAGAAGCCAATGGAAAAGAAGCTGCTAATTATAACAGACTAAACTTAGTTATTATAAGTTGGTTCAACTCAAAGATCTAAGTTTGAATAGTACAGTATACATGCCCACAAATGTTCAACTAACTCAAAATAGTTGAATATTGTTTGGAAAAATCCAATATGAAGTAAAACAGCCTAAATCATTTGAGTTTAAACAACGTATGGGTTTACAGCGTGGTGAGTGTATCACAACCACTAGATTAACTTACTAGTAGAGTTTAGATCGGGCCCAAAAAATCCGACCCGACCCAGCTCGAGCCCGTGCACGTTCTGCCCGAGGCCGACCCAACCCGAACCATGAACTGTCATTATGAGCCCAAGCCCGACCCGCCCCATAAACTGGCTGTTTTCGGGCTGTTTGAATGAGCGAAATGTGATCAGAATTATGTTAATTAAAACTGTAACTTAGAAGCATAGAACTATTATTTAATTAAAATGATTTTTAAGAACAGCTACACACAGTGCTGTCTGACGTATTTTGCGGCTAGCGCGAGCGCTTACAACTAACAACGCGGACCGTGAGGTACAACTGCGGGAATGAAAACATCGTTGCTTAATAAATTAGTTTAGTTTCACTTTCAGTTTTCGTTATTTTCGTTATTTTATTTAAAAATAAAAATATAATTAAAAAACAGATGCCTACATCTCAGACTATTTTCTGGAGCCTGACCCGACCCGGCCCGAGGAATGTGGTGGGAAATCTCGGCCCGGTCGGGTTCGGGCAGAGAATCTAAGCTGTACTTACTAGGGATGAGCATTTTAAATATTGTTTTAAATTGAACAGCTGTAGCTTGTATTTCATGTATTTCACATGCTTGCTCAAATTTTTTACTTATTTCATCTTTAAGCTTTGGAAACTTTGGATACATTGCCACATTTTTTGTGCTAAATGTGCTTTGTGCTTAATTTTATCAAACACTGGCAACGCAAAAGGCCCCTATTTTGATTGACTGTTCACCCTTTTTTCATCTTTTCCTTAAAAGTTTTCCAGGTTCCTCCATCCATCCACCAAACTAATATATACCAAAGTGCAAAAACACAACCCATTTGCTTCTGCATGCGGTGCAAAAAAGCTCATACATCAGTACATCTGACCTTCTACTTCATGCTCTGCCGTCATTAAATGTTCTGCCGCGAAAACAGAATAAGACCTCAAGGTGTTTGAATAACCGTTCCATTAAAACTGTCAGAAACGCAGACACGAGGTGACCTACAACTGCACAGAGAGAGCGATGGAAATGTCGTGCATGGCGGTGCTGTTCATGAAGTCGTCTCACGCAAAATCATTCTGACTCTCAGAAGGAACGGAACTGGATTTGCTTCGCTAGAGGAGGTTGTGTAATGCCACTTGTGAGAGTTCTGATTGGCAGATCTGTACAGATCCATAAAATCTTCGTGTAAATTCCTATCAACGGCCTGGACTCGTCTGGGCTCATAACCCAGTTATTTATGTCACTGTTACACAACGAGGCACATTTAATAGGAATAGGAACTGGACTTGCTATTCTGTTAGCATGAGATGAATTGGAAAAGGACTACTGTTACTTGGCCAATTAAAGAAGATCACTGGCTAGCGGTCAAAGTGCTTATTCTACACTATGAATTTATATATATATTTTTTACTGTTACACATATGCATGTTATAGAACAACAATTAAGACTATTAAATTAAACAAGATTAAGACCCTGTTTCTGTCACGATCTTGCTCTGTTCCCCTATGTTTCAGCGTTTCCTTGTGTGTAGCTCCGCCCTTTCCCCAGGTGTTCATTGTTTTATGATAGTATAAATAGTACCTGTTAGTCTATGTTTGCGGTCGGTCGGAACTGTTAGAACTAAAGGTCGGAAAGCAGGTCGCAGTTCTCGCGAGCGTTGGTCGCGGCCGCCTTGGAAAACTTACAGAGTCTGGTTTGAGCTCAGAGGAGCTCCGGCACAGAAACGAGAGCACGGCTATTCCTCCTATTACACCTCAGTGCAGCGCTGCAGTGAGTTTCAAGCTGTAATTTTACTTCTTTAAAAAGATCAAAAATCAAGGAAATCCCACTTAATGCTGCTGTAAGGGAAAAACAATGTTATTTTATTCTGTATTATTCTGTTTATTGTCGAGGTAAAAGAAAAAAAAAAGTTTTTGTTCTGTGTGCTTAATGAGTGGGGGTGTACACACGAATGGCACACCTATAGGAATGGATGATTGACTGTTGTCTAATACACTGTGTAAGATAGATATACGCATTTTGAGCCCTATGATGCTAATGTAAATGTAGCATCTTTTAGCTGCATGGTATGGACGATTATAGGAAACTATTAAAAACCTTTGCAACTCCATGCCGAACCATCTATAGCATGTTGGGTTACTCATGCCATATACAGTATAGACTACCACCCATCCCCAGCATGCAGTGTACAGTGTCTCGCTGCTCCTCTTCAGAGCCGACAGACGAACTTGTGGAACGTCTGCTTGTGAAACGACTCGTCCCTTCAGTCGGAACATAGCGACACCACTGTCTCTGTTTTCGTGGCTTTGGCGACAGTGATGAGGAGGTGAGGAAGAGTTCGGAGAGAGAAGTGTGAAGAAGACGCGAAGCCCTCTAATTTATGTGTCACTTCAGTGTCGCCTGTTCAGCGTGTTCCTGACAGCCTGAGCGCCAGACAGTTGAATAAGGAGAGAAGTTATGCTCACAAAAACGAGAGAGAAGAGAGAGGGACTGAAATTCTGCAAGCCTCTGCAAGACTTTTGCCCAAATTTCCACACTTCTACACAATCTCAACTTTAATATAGTCTGATTCCATATTGTACATAATGAACATGATCTAAATATTGGAGTCCTGTAGCTGCTGTAGGACCAGATGGTTGTTGGTTCTGTCCTCTTACCCCCAGTTGGCCTCCAACAACTTTCTGGGTTCTGAGTTTGCTGCAGATCACTTTGGTTGTGTTTCTAATCCCCAGTTCACTAGTGTGTGTGTGTGTGTGTGTGAGTGTTTACTACCACAGATGGAAGTTGATATGCACTCTACTACTAATGTGAGATATAATGGCAGTAAGTTATATGAGCATAATGCTTGGAGAACCCAATGCTATCCATACAGTGAAGCATGGTGGTGGCAGCATCATGCTGCCATGATGAGCTAAAGGGGTTCGATGAATGGAGCCAACAAAAAATGATAATGGTCAAAGGTTCACCTTCTAACAAGACAAGCCTGATTTAATAACACATCCAACCTGACAAAATCTAACAAGATAGAGCGCAGAGAAAAATAGCAAAAAAGCACTGCCCAAATTTACAGCACTTAAAAATGATGAGTTTCTTTGATTTTACCAAATTGAAAACCTCTGGAATATAATCAAGAGGAAGATGGATGATCACAAGCCATCAAACCAAACTGAACTGCTTGAATTTTTGCACCAGGAGTGCAGGCATAAAGTTTTCAAAAGCAGTGTGTAAGACTGGTGGAGGAGAACATGCCAAGATGCACGAAAACTGTGATTAAAAACCAAGGGTATTCCAGCAAATATTGATTTCTGAATTCTTAAAACTTTATGAATATGAACTTGTTTTCTTTGCATTATTTGAGGTCTGAAGGTTCTGCATCTTTTTTTTTTGTTCTTCCAGCCATTTCTCATTTTCTGCAAATAAATGCTCTTAATGACAATATTTTTATTTGAAATTTGAGAGAAATGTTGTCTGTAGTTTATAGAATAAAACAACAAAGTTCATTTTACTCAAACATATACCTATAAATAGCAAAATCCGAGAAACTGATTCAGAAACTGAAGTGGTCTCTTGATTTTTTTCCAGAGCTGTATATTACCTTTATTCCTTGCCAACAGCGCTACCCCAGTGTTAGCACACTCACTACCAGATTTGTCCAGTATCGCTAGTCTTTAAGTCCTCACACTGAACAATTATGTGGCCTTAGAGTGTGCATAGCTCACCTTGCAGAGAAGACCTGGCCCAATCTGGTGTGTATGTGTTCCCTGCTGAACCGTTTTTTGTGGAAAGAACACCAGAATGGTTCTGAGCGTGGAGGATTACTGCTAAGGTGGCTTTTCCACATGAACACAGTTCCACCACATCTTTTCACACTGTCTATAGGTAGAGTCCAGTCCAGCTCAGTCAATCAGCTCAGCTCTTTCTCCAGTCACGTGGTCTCAGCCATTACAACCGTGTTTAATATAAACATGTTCTTAAGTGTGCTACAAAAACAAACACTAACGTGGCTCTACGTCAGCCGCAGCAGCTCTGACACCAGTGCCCGTACACACATGCGCAAGCACACACACACACACACATACGCCAGCATGGAAAGTCCTGAAGGGTTTCCTCCTCTGATGGATTTATAAGCTTGAGTAAATGACAGTTCGTAAACTCTTAACAAGCAATGAGCGAGAAATCAAACAAGCAGCCGAGTATTTGGATTTGCGTCAAAGTCGTGGCCCCTAGCCGAGCAAACAGAAGCACAAAGGTCTGGAGGGCGGAGGGCAGTTAGTTCAAGGAGTGTCCTGTGGATTTATCCCAGAGGATAACACTAAGTTTTTGGGCTGCCCCAAAGCAAGCATGCATGTATACACTAATATTATAAACTAACATTAGCCCTTTAGCCTTCTCTCTGGGTCATTTAAGGGTACAGTCATATGAAAATGTTCTACTTTGCACAAGGAGAAGCTGTTTGGGAGAGTAATGCGAAAGAAGCCATTTCTGCAAGCACGCCACAAACAGAGTCGCCTGAGGTATGCAAAAGCACAAAAAGCACACCTCAGGTGACTCTGTTTGTGGAGGGCTTGCAGAAAAATGGCTTCTTTTTCGCATCACTCTCCCATACAGCTTCTCCTTGTGCAAAGTGCGCTGTATTGTTGACCGATGCACAGTGACACCATCTGCAGCAAGATGATGCTGCAGCTCTTTGGAGGTGGTCTGTGGATTGTCCTACACTGTTCTCACCATTCTTCTTCTCGGCCTTTCTGATATTTTTCTTGGCTTAACAAGAACTGTCCCTGTGGTCTTCCATTTCCTTACTATGTTCCTCACAGTGGAAACTGACAGGTTATATCTCTGAGACAACTTTTTGTATCCTTCCCCTGAACAACTGTGTTGAACAATCTTTGTTTTTAGATCATTTGAGAGTTGTTTTGATGAGTCCATGATGCCACTCTTCAGAGGAGATTCAAATAGGAGAACAACTTGCAATTGGCCACCTTAAATACCTTTTCTCATGATTGGATACACCTGGCTATGAAGTTCAAAGCTCAATGAGGTTACCAAACCAATTTTTGTGCTTCAGTAAGTCAGTAAAAAGTAGTTAGGAGTATTCAAATCAATAAAATGATAAGGGTGCCCATACTTTTGCACCGGTCAAATTTTGGTTTAATGCATATTGCACATTTTCTGTACAATAAACCTCATTTCAATCCTGAAATATTACTGTGTCCATCAGTTATTAGATATATAACTGAAATGGCTGTTGCAAACACCCAAATATTTACAACTAAAAATGATTAAGATTAATAGAGGTGCCCAAACTTTTTCATATGACTGTATATGCAAGGGTATAAACTTTTTCACATTTTGTTAGTTGCTGCCTTTAATAAACGATTAAAATAAATAGCAAAACTCCAGAATAACATCCACATTCACACATATTATTTAGAATTCTCACCTCGACTGCAACTCTAATAACCTAATCCTGATATTTCAGCTCTAAATGTTGGGACACAACTGCCCACTCAGCTCAGCTTGTTGTTTTCACCCATAGAAACAGCTGTGATCGGCCAAGGGAATCTACGTCAGTGATAACGTCACAAAAAAGGAATTAGATGATGTTGAATTTTTTTGTTTGTCCAGTGCTATAAGCAGTTGTATTGTAATTTTGCAGGTAATCGCTCTATTTTAAAATGTACTGTATCTGTAATCTGATTACGCCCGTTCTCTTGTGAGCGTTTATTTTTGGATCCTGGTTGTGTAACACTGTTGTAGCGTGTATTCCATCACAAGCCAGCCCTGGTAATTATGCAATTGTGTTTAATTAGTGCAGCATAAACACTTTACAAGCAGATGCTGAAACTTTTTCTGAGGAGAAATTACATCAAAATGGACAAAAGTTGCCTCAGAGAAAACAGGTGTTTGAGTAAGCCATGCTTAGCAAAATTTATTTTGACAAAAGTTGTAGACACCCATGTTTTACAAAAACTAGAGTGTGGTTGTAGCTTGGCAGTGGTTTTGTATACGGTAGGCAATGGTATGGTTTTGCTTTTAGTTGCTAGTGTTGCTATAGATTTGGTAACGAGAGGTGGAAAGTAACAAATTACATTTACTCACATTACTGTAATTAAGTAGATTTTATGAGTAATTTGTAATTTTTAAAATAGGTCATTTTACTTTTACTCAAGTACATTTTGACACAAGTCATTTACTTCACTATATTGGAAAACTCCCCGTTACTGAGTAACAAACGAAATGCTGAGTTTTGTTCTCCATGGCAGCGCAGCTGAACTTTTCCCAGCAGTGTTTATTATTATGGTTAGCGGGAGAGACGCTGTGTAGCCTGGGGTCTGTGGGCGTGGCTCGTGGGAACCGGTGTTTTGTCGAGTTATGCTACCCATCAATAATGACAAGTTAAAAAAAAATAATAATTAACTGTAAAACTATAAAAATACAGTTTATGCTCACCTATATGACCATAACTTTTTAACAGTAAAGAAAAAAAATGGATTATAGAAACCTATGCCACTTGAAAATGTTTAATGGGGTGGTCTGAACAAATACTGCCTGAAAGATCCAGATTATTATGTGGAATAATAATTTCATTCATTAAAAAGATTTAATTTATGATTTGTACTTTTTTTTACATCAAATAATTAAGTTAAAGTAACTATGTAACTTTTACTCAAGTAGATTTTTAGATGGGTACTTTTACTTTTACTCGAGTAGAATTTTAGCAAAGTAAAGGTACTTTTATTTAATTACAATTTTTCAGTATTTTTCTCCACCTCTGTTGGTAACTAGGGAATACAGTACAACAGCTGGTTGCCAAGGTGTTGCCAAATGATTGCTATGGTATGAGTGTATTCCTAAGGTGTTGTATGCTATACTAAGGCAGCTGCACTGGTTGGTAATGGGTTGGTTGTTAAGGTGTTGCTATGGTGCAGCTGGTTTTTGATGTGGTGGCTGCTAAGGTGTTGTTGACAATATTATGCTGAATAATAAAATGCAAATTGTCGCTGTCCAATGAAAAACTCTTATCTCCAAAACAGCAACTTTACAGGAGAGAGAAAAAACCTTGTAAACTTTCAATGGAAGTCAATGTAAAAGGAGTTTATTTCAGGTCATTTTGAAGAGTTTCTATTGGTCCGTTCATCAAGTATTTTTGCCACAATGTAAGGGACAGTTTGTATGTTCAAATTGTGTAGTAAACTAAAAATCGACAAAAATGGAGATAGGTGTTTTTTTGTTGGACAGCAACGAAATGCATTTGTGTGTACAATATTCAACACCTGGTGTGGTAAATGAACCCATCCTCTGAGGCGTTGGCTGGGGGCACCCAGGAAAAATCTAAAAAAGTAAACTTTGTTTTTCAGATTAGCTCAGAAGATCTTAAATATTATTTTCAGAATTATGACATCTAATTATGATAACTTTGTTGGTAACTAGGGAATACAGTACAACAGCTGGTTGCCAAGGTGTTGCCAAATGATTGCTATGGTATGAGTGTATTCCTAAGGTGTTGTATGCTATACTAAGGCAGCTGCACTGGTAATGGGTTGGTTGTTAAGGTGTTGCTATGGTGCAGCTGTTTTTTTTTTAATCTAGTGGCTGCTAAGGTGTTGTTGGCAGTTTTCTGCTAAATAGTAAAATGCGAATCGTCGCTGTCCAATGAAAAACGCTTATCTCCAAAACAGCAACTTTACAGGAGAGGGAAAAAACTGTGTAAAATTTTAATAAAAGTCAATGTAAAAGGAGTTTATTTCAGGTCATTTTGAAGCGTTTCTATTGGTCCGTTCATCAAGGAATTGTAGCACAGTGTAAGGGACAGTTTGTCTGTTCAAATTGTGTAGTAAACTAAAAATCGACAAAAATGGAGATGAGTGTTTTTTTATTGGACAGCGACAGAGCTTAATGTTGGTAAATCTGGTGAGCTGCTGATGGAATTGGCGTTGGCTGGGGGCACCCAGGAAAAATTATTTTTTTCAGAATTATGACATCTAATTATGATCACTTTGTTGGTAACTAGGGAATACAGTACAACAGCTGGTTGCCAAGGTGTTGTCAAATGATTGCTATGGTATGAGTGTATTCCTAAGGTGTTATGTTATACTAAAGCATCTGCACTGGTAATGGGTTGGTTGTTAAGGTGTTGCTATGGTGCAGCTGTTGTTTGCTGAAGTGTAGATAGGGTTTTTGATCTGGTGGCTGCTAAGGTGTTGTTGACAGTTTTATGCTAAATGGCAACTTTACAGGAAAGAGAAAAAAACTTAGAATTAGAATTAGAAAAACAGAATTACTGTATTTATATTTACTTGCATCTGTTCTAATGTGACGTGGAGTTTTTCCATTACTCTATATTTTTAGTGATGTCATTGTGGCCATATGAACACTGCCCTGAGGTCAGTGTGTGACGTGCAGCAGATGACTGTACTTTTCTATAATCTTGTGTTCTGGTCTATATGTTCTTGCTTGGGGTACAGCTGTCAGTCAGTCTTCTGTTTTGTTTTGTTCTGCAGGACGTAATGTCTTTGCAATGTACTGTAATGTACCTGCGAACACCTCAGGATCCGCCCTCCGCCTTAATGTTCCGGGCTGCAGCTCGTAAATGAGAGGCATGGCCGTCCCTCTAATGCTGTGCCAGATTCATTAGGACAGACTGTTGATGGCTTCAAGCTCCTTTTACTCGATGCCTCGGAGCGCAGAACGTGCTGTGTTCTAGCGGTTCCTCACATGCTAACCTGGTGAGAAAACAGCTGCGCTGTTCCCGCAGGCGCAGGCAGGCCTGTGCAGGCTTTTGATTGTCATTCAAATCGCAGCACATTCTGCTTATGCAATTCCCCACCTGAGAACAATGTGTACATGCATCCAGCTCCGCTCTCCCTCAACTTTACACCCTCATAATGGGGCTCCTGGCGAGGATAATTGTCTCGAAAGTGGGTCAGAAATGGCTTCAGAGCGACGGCTGTGCATTTAAGAAACGCCACTTAGCGCCAAACTCAGCGGCTGTTCCTCGCTTTCATGGATATACAATAGGTGCTTTAGGAGTCTGTCATATTAGCCTGATTGCTGTACTGATTGGGGGTGTAGTAGAGCAGAAGCATGTTAACCTAGCATCAGAGGTGACATTTAACTAGGTACATTTGCACTGTGACAGGAGCTTAAGTAAGTACAATTTCAGTGGATAAAATACTTGTTTAATCCAGTTGCATTGGAAAGCGTAGAAAGAAAACCGAGATCTTGAGATAAAAAAAAAATGGCCAAGGTATGGTATGTTTGCTCTGCTAGGTTGGAGGCCTGTTTGTTAGGAGGGTTAGGAGTAGGCTACAGTCTGATATACTCAACTCTGAATGTAGAAAGAGCCAGCGTGGTTATCTGGTAATGCTAATGCTGCTCCATCAGTGCTAGGCAGGGTTAGGAGTAGGCTACAGTCTGATATACTCACCTCTTAATGTAGAAAGAGCTAGTGTGAATAGCAGATAATGCTAATGCTGCTCCAGCATTGCTATCCGAGGTTGGCAGCAGACTCTGATATACTCACCTCTGAATGAAGAAAGAGCTAGCGTGGTTAGCTGGTAATGCTAATGCTGCTCCTTTTCCCTATTCCCCTCCAGCCTAACAAGAATCAGGACACCCCTACTCCTTGGCCTGCATTGGGTAAGTGGTAGGGCCAAGGGGTGAAATGGTATTATGTCACTACCACAACCAAAACATACTAAAGAGACACCTGAGATCACTCCATCCACCGTCCGGAGGAGTTAGCTAAACACACTACATTAACAAGCTAATGGATTAACCCCTTCAGACTTTCTGATCATTACATCACTTTTTTTTGCACATAATACTAATCAAGACTACTAACGTCTTTCATCTGAATAGACCATGAAACATCCAATAAAAAGATTATAATAATAAAACAGTAGCTTAGACCTACCCACTACACCGAAAACAAACAAACACTCCACCCATGCATCAGGGCGTGGGAGCACTAGAGCCAATGAGGCAAAGTAACAGCTCATTTTTACAAATTTTACGTGATTTTGAACTCTTTTTATCATAATTACGGATGGTTTTTGAAATAAAAAGGTATAACAATATCAAATATAAAATGGAAAAAGCACAGGCCTCCAATGCAATGGTCATTAAAAAATTAAACATTTTAGTTACAGTAATTTGACTTTTTTATATCAGAGTTTATATTAGAATATTAGAGTTCTTTTGTGTTCATCACTGGCAGAAAATAGCATTCTTATATTTTTCCATCGCTGCATCATAATTTAGGTCTGTAAGGGTTAAGGTAATAGTCATGGCTTATTGGGATTTGGGCTGGGGACTCACAACCACAAGCTGTCAAACTAAGCTGAACTGCTTGAATTTTTGCACCAGGAGTAAAAGCATAAAGTTATCCAAAAGCAGTGTGTAAGACTGGTGGAGGAGAACATGCCAAGATGCATGAAAACTGTGATTAAAAACCAGGGTTATTCCACCAAATATTGATTTCTGAACTCTGAAACCTTTATGAATATGAACTTGTTTTCTTTGCATTATGTGAGGTCTGAAAGCTCTGCATCTTTTTGTTATTTCAGCCATTTCTTATTTTCTCCAAATAAATGCTCTAAATGACAATATTTGTATTGGGAATTTGGGAGAAATGTTGTCCATAGTTTATAAAATAAAACAATAAAACATCAATATCAAATATAAAATGGAAATTTAAAGCACAGGCCTCCAATGCAATGGTCATTAAAAAAGCAATTAAACATTTTAGTTACAGTAATTGGACTTTTTTTTGCATAGAGTTCTTTTGTGTTCATCACTGGCAGAAAATAGCATTTCTATATTTTTCCAACACTGCATCATAATGAAGGTCTGAAGGGGTTAAGGTAATAGTCATGGCTTATTGGGATTTGGGCTTGGGACTTGGGATTTTTATTGTAATTGGTCCCTCCTTTAGTGGAAATTGTACGAAATCTGATTACATTTAAAATTTCAGGTGTAAATGGCTGTGCTTTCTGTATATTAACAATGAACACTTTTTAATGTGTTCATGTGTGAGCAGGGCCTGGAAGCAGATATTTTGGATTTGTATCTGGTTTAAATGTGTGTTGAATGTGTTTACACTCCCATTTTATGTTATATACTCCTGTTATATACTCAAGACTAACAAAGAGTCCAAGTATAAAAGAAAACAGGGTCAATGATGCTCAAAAGACACAGGCAAAGATTCTTAAACCGTTCACGTTCACTTCAGGGTGAGGTAACGACAGTTTTACTGAGCAGGGGTTTAAGCTTCTCTCTGCAGAGCTCCCCTGCACCGTCTTGTTAAACGCAACGCGCTTAGCCGTAATCCAGGCACTGCTGAATTGAGTGTTTGTGTGTCTGAGGGTCTGCGGCGGTCCCGTCCCTCCTCGGCAGCGGCCTGAGCAGACCGAGAGAAGTTTAATTTGCTGCTTGGAGTGACCCATTTAGGCCGAGGGCTTTGCTCAGGTAAATCTGTAGTGATATCATTAACTTCACATTAAGGCGTCTTTCCAGGTCAGAGGAAGAGGGGAAAGTAGGCCAAGCAGTGCTCGCGAGGAGCGGCCGGTTTATAGCGGCTGAGTGAGCAGCGCAGCGCACTGACGAGCGCCTCGTTTACAGGAAACCGTAGCAAATATGTGGGTTAGCATTCTTTGCAGGATAGCAATCATTTTAAAAGTAATAATGGTCTCAGTACAGCTGTACATGAATACATTTTACATGTGCGTGAAATGTATGTAACAACCAGTCAACCACAATTTTCAGCTTTCAGAAACATTTCAATATCACATTTAGTAGGGGTGTGACGAGACACTGATATCACGAGACGAGACGAGACGAGACACGATATTGGGTTCACGAGAACGAGACGAGACGAGATTTAAAAATAACATTTTAAAGAAAACGTCAAAAATGAAAAATGGCTTAAAAACTAGAGTTTTATTTGACAAAATTATATAACACAAACTTAACAGACTGGTTTCTCTCACACATTGATTTTTCATAAGAAATAAGAATAGCAAGTAAAAATAAAACTTTTCTAGGTCGTATATAGTGCAAACAATAAATGCAAACCACAACCAGTCATATTAAGACTATGGTTTGTGTTTTTTTCTCCTAAATCTCTTGTAATTTAACTATGCATAACCATAACCAGTCATATTAAGAGTATGCTTAAAGTGCAAACAGAGACAGAACATTTTTTTAATTCAGTACAGAGCTAGGGGATTAGTACAACTGCCTATGAAACAGTCACGTGTAGGATTTACTTACAGTATTTACATATTGTTTGTGTCTTGTTGGTCACTCTGTTACCGTTTATTGTTTCCACTGGAGCCGAAATGCAGCCAGACATACAACTTAAAAAGGGGTTATGCAGCCTAAGCGACGCATAGGGGCACTGCACTAAAGGGGGTGCCAAATGAAAGCCCCAAATAAATTTTCCTTTTGGCTACAAAGTCCAAAAAGTTACAAAGACCAAGAACTTATCGTTCCTGCCGAAATATGCAATATGATGTACAGTTTTCGTACAATTTTCATACAAATTTTCCCCATTGGAATGAATTGGGGGCCCAACATTCCATCTCACACCCCAGCAGCTCTGCACACGGAACCATTTCTGTCCTCTGCTCTCCAGTACTGTGTGTATATAGAGGAGCTGCTGTATGGAGCTGATACTGATCAAAAGTTTGGACACCCCGGCACCCCAGCCATAGCTCCAGTACTGTGTGTGCATGGAGGAGCTATTGGATAAACCAGCTACTGGTCAAATATTTGGGCAGTTTGTACATGGAGGGGTTGGACAATAAAACTGAAACACCAGGTTTTAGACCACAATAATTTATTGTCCCCAGTTCTAATTCTAGTGGAACAGGAGAGTTGAGGTGCACATTGATTTCTGCTGTGATTTGAGCAGCCGTGGTTTTATGTTTTTTGGATACAATCCGAGTTAGCACCTGAACATCCCTTTCAGACAGCTTCCTCTTACAGCATCCACAGTTAATCCTGTTGGATGTGTTTTGTCCTTCTTGGTGGGATGCTGACATTACCCTGGATACTGTGGCTCTTGATACACCACAAAGACTTACTGTCTTGGTCACAAATGATATGTCACCCATAATCTTGTGTGCATTGCAATATTTTGAGCAAAACTGTGCTCTTACCCTGCTAAATGAACCTTTGCACTCTGTTCTTACTGTTGCAATGCGCAATTAATGAAGATTGGCCACCAGGCTGCTCCAATTTAGCCGTGAAACCTCCCACACTAAAATGACAGGTGTTTCAGTTTCATTGTCCAACCCCTGTATGTGCTAATAAACAAATAATAGAACAGTCTTAAAGGCACTAAGAAATGCATTGGAATGCATATGCATTGTATATTTTTGTATTTTGAAGTTGTATAATAGTATATATGTTATTTTGGTTGGTGTGATACATGCTCAGCTGCAGCTTTAGAAGCTTATTTACCGCCCTGTTATCCTTCCTCAGAATGAAACTGCTGTTTTGCCTTTTGCAGAGGGCTTGAGGACACATCGTAGCATCGCAGCAAATATGTGGGTTAGCATGTCTCTTCTACTTTCTTGCAGGATAACAATCACTTTAAACATAATAATGGTCCCGCCGCAGCTCGGGCTAATACAGCCGTCTCCAGAGGCCGAGCCTCGACATGGCCCTGTGTTGTGCCTGTGATGAAATACGGCTAAGCGGCTGGGGGCAATAAACGAGCACAATTTATTCGCCGATATGAAGGAAAACTTCCCCGTGCAATATATTTACCACAAAACTGCACTTTTCCCATGTGAACCCGCGGCTGCCGAGCAGGGCTTTTATGAGAGCGCAGGTTTTATGAGGGACGAGTCGTGTTTGTAGAGCAGTATACCTGTCACTGCCAATATGTGCATGTCTCTTGAATGGCCTTCTGCAGGATATCCTCCACGCTGCAGCACGAAGCATAATGGGCAATTTCGCATTACCTCTCATTATTACAACTGTAGTTCTTTTCATTATTGCCCTGGCTGACAGAGGATTCATACATTTTACATGCATGCTTTCCAGAAGACCGTAATGCAGCTGATAGATCTCAGGTGTGTCAGGATTTACTGATTCGACTGTTAAATTAATTATTTAAAGAACCTGTTTCATATAAAACAGGATATAAACTATATATACAGCTCTGGAAAAAAATAAGAGACCACTTCTCTGATTTTGCCGTTTATAAGTATATGTTTGAGTAAAATGAACAATGTTGTTTTATTCCAAGTAAAATATTGTAATTTAGAGCATTTATTTGCAGAAAATAAGAAATGGCTAAAATAACAAAAAAAAAAAAAAAAGATGCAGAGCTTTTAGACCTCAAATAATGCAAAGAAAATTTTAAGAGTTCAGAATAACCCTGGTTTTTAATCACAGTTTTCATGCATCTTGGCAAATTCTCCTCCACCAGTCTTACACACTGCTTTTCAATAACTTTGTGCCCGCACTCCTGGTGCAAAAATCCAAGCATTTCAGCTTGAGGTTTGACCTAAATATTTCCACAACTAAGATAAACATGGGATGTTCAGCAGGTATTGGCCAATAGGCAACTCCTCTGTTAAAAAAAAATAAAAAAAACTCTCTGAGAGCCTGAGGGTGAGTGTATTTGGCTCTTTGTGGTGACGAATGAATGCCTGTGATGCACCAGGGCGGGTCTATGTTGAGTAATGTTACTGAATTAAAGAGTACTTTCTGTACATGTACACATATTGTTAAAATAAACAGAGTTAAAAAAATGTGCACAATAATTGCACAGAGAAGGAAGTGTGTTACCAGGAACTCATATTTGTCATGTTTACTAAGCTACACATACAATACAATAGTAGTTGTGTAATGCATATGTAACAAACATGCAAGACAACTCGTCATGGAGTTGTAGAGGTTCCTAATGGCGTCCTGTGATAATCCATCTTATGCAGGCTTACATATTCTGAGAAAAAAATTCAACAATTTATGTATATGTATGTTATTCATGTCAAAGTTGAAATATATGATTAAAAATATTTAAATTGACTGATACTCACAAAATGCTTAACTGCCGGTGAATATCTTTTTGAATTTTAAAAAAGTAATCATGTCAGCCAGTTTTACTCTGATTATGAATTATGTATGATTTATCATATGCAGTAAAATACAGAACAGTACGAAAGTGCTACAGCCGGTTTTACCATAAACCAAACAGCTTCTCTCCTGTATGATCTCACATGAATCTCTTCAGATCTTAGTGACCCCCTAGTGAGGGTTCTGTATTTAACTGACAGTCCTCCTTGAGGGTTTTATAGAGACCTGGCAACCTATGACTGAATCTCAACACGTTGCTTTCGTGTTTGTCAGTGACTCAGTCTGCAAGGAGAGGAGAAGACCAGCACTGCTGTTTGCAGCCCAAAATTATCAAACTTTTGTTTTGCTTACCTGTGCGTCTTTCTTATTTAACACCTGCTGATAAATATTGTGCCATTTTAATATGTCCTGCAATGCTCCACAATCTAAAAGCCTTTCCTGGACAGTAAAAACAGTTACTCCAACAAAATAGGATAAACTTGCCTTTTTAATGCTGTTGAGAATGTACCTAGTTCTAAAATGCAGTCCAAGTGTAGCTTAGATTTGTTGGGTACAGAAATACAAACTTATATACTGTGAGTGTGTGTGTGTGTGTGTGTGTGTGTGTTTGTACATGTTGGCACAGGGACCCACGGTGAATCTGTGCAGTCTCACTGACTGCAGACGACTGCAGCATGAGGCAGAATCAACATACAGAGAAGACCACACAGAGTAACTGTGGTCAGAGAGAAGGAAAGCTGATGGGGTGGCCACAAATAAACAGACACTCATTCAGCAGTTCTGCACAGCTTCTCTTAGCGCTGCCCGGAAAGCTGCTGCTGGTGAAGTTTTACAGCACAGAGTGAGAATACTGTAACTGACGAACTGATGCTCAGTCTGATTAAAATGCAATGATACATAAGTAAAATAGTCTCATGACATTACTTCAAAATGTGATAAAAACTCATGAACCACATTGACTAAAATTGCGTCAAAATCCGGCATTGTTTCTACAGCTTAATTACTCAGGAATGCTTCAATGCACCAAGATATTTATACATTTTGGCAAACAGGGAACCCTATTGTTTCTAAAAATAGTAGTGACTTCACACTGAACTGAAGTGCTTTGGAGAAATCTAGAGGTGGGAATATAAAAAAAAAACTAAATCTGCCTGGTGCTAAAGCATGTTATGAATTTTTAACAAAATCCTTATACACTAAAAAAAAAATGATGCGTAAAATTTACTTTCAGTCAATTTAATTTCAGATAAATTTAAGTAACTGCAACTCAGTTTCAAGACTTAATGCTACATAGAGTAAAAAAGTGAACTGAACTGAATCATTCCTTTCTTTTAGTAAACTGTACTTTATTTATTTTTGCTGAGTTAATAATTTCTTTTAGTAAACTTTACTTCATTTATTTTTGCTGAATTAATCATTTATTTTAATAAACGTTACTTCATTTATTTTTGCTGAATTAATCATTTCTTTTAGTAAACTTTACTTTATTTATTTTTGCTGAATTAATCCTTTCTTTTAGTAAACTTTACTTAATTTCTGCATACAATATTACGTAATTACAGAAACTTAATTTATACAATATTACTCAAATAATTTATGATACATGATATTTTAAAATTCCTGAAATTTTTAGTTAAAACACATTAAAATATTTACATAACACATGGATAGCATGTAATACATTCTTTTTAGTATACTAAAAAGAATGTATTACATGCCATCCATGTGTTGAGACAGTATTTTTAAATTTCAGGAATTATAATATATTATGTATCATGCATTATTTGAGTAATATTGTATTAATTAAGTAATTGTAATTAGGTAATATTGTATGCAGAAATTAAGTAAGTAAAGTTTACTAAAAGAAAGGATTGATCCAGAAAAAATAAATGAAGTAAAGTTTAATAAAAGAAAGGATTGACTGAAGTTCAGTTCACTTATTTTCTCTATGTAACATTTAAGTCTTGAAACTGAGTTAAAGTTACTTAAATTAATCTGAAATTAAATTTGCTTAAAAAAAAAGCAAATGCAGAAAGTTGCTAAACTTTTTTTAAGTAAATTTTACTCATAATTCTTTTTCAGTGCACTTCCCAAAACTAATATCTGAGAGCATTACACATATATTACACACTACTTTTGTACATGTAGCTCAATAAATATGACCCATGAGTTGCTCATGTCTGTCTACATTTTTAATCATATATTGTTCCTGATCATCTTAATCTTCCTTCTGATCTGAACAGCACTGCAATCAGCTTCAGTGCTTTCATTTACCAGCAGTAACTGAGTGTCGATCCTTTATTTAATGGTATTGAACATGTTCTACCACTTGTGAAATGAAACTCAGATCCCAGAACAGCTTCCATCACTCATTCCAACATGAAAGGCGGCGCTGACGCTAATGGCGCTAACGCTCGGGGCGAGACGCATTCATCTCATTTGTTTAATGCACTTCATACGAGTCACCTTACCTGAGGCTTTCTGCATTTCTCCACACTCAGCACAACCGGATTTGTACTGTTGCAGCTCGGCCTTCATTTAGACGACTTAAGGAGGTCCGGTCTACACTCTGGGCCTTAAATACACTGAGGTTTAGAGGGGCTCTAAGCTGGATGGACTCTGGATTAGTTAACCCTGTGTAACCTGCCCCACGCATAACCCTTTTCACTCTGCCCCTCGGCCTAAGCGCTTAATGAACTCTGTGCAGATGCTCACTGGACAGATTAAGGCTGCACTTGGCAACCAGCCAGACTCGATCATTTGTATATGCACGGAGTGTGCACTTTGGTTTAAACGTTGAAATCACTTCTTACATTATTATTTCAGTATTTTATACACTATAAACATGAAAAAGTTGAAAAAACTATTTTTTTTTAAAGTTAAGCATCAACAGTTGTGGCTACTATACAGTAGTACATCTTTAGTTCAGGTATTAACTCTCACCAACTTAAAAAAAAAAAAATCACTTTATGTTTTTAGCCGGTCTCATTTTTAACTTCTATAAAATTTTTAAAAAGTTCTGTTGACTTTAGGATTGGATTAACAAAAAAAAATAAAATAAATGCCACTACGATCGGGAGATTCGGTTTGAATCCCAGTCATACAGCTTGCCATCAGCTGCCGGAGCCCTGAGAGAGCACAAGTCACCTTGTTCACTCTGGATGGACAGATGGTGCTCTTTTCCCTCATCACTCCTAGGGTGATGTCGATCAGCACAAGGCATCTGTGAGCTGATGTATCGGAACCGAGTCGCTGCGCTTTCCTCCGAGAGATTGAAGATGCCATGTAGCCTTCACAGTATTACAAGACATGATCACAATCAACTTCTCTAAAATCGTCGAGTTTAGGACGTTTAGTGATCCTAAATAATCCTAAAGAGGATTATTAAGGATCCTAAAGAAATGCCCACGGAAAAGAGACAAATACAGGAGAGAGAAAAAAAGACTATTTTTTTTTGGGGGGGGGGGGGGGGTGGATGCCCTTTCTTCAGGTTAGAGCAACTGCCCTTCAAGATTCCTGTGCACGTCCCTGCTTCCTACCACAAGCAGAAGCTGCCTAAACTCCAACACAAGACGTTCTCTTGGTTCTTTGAGAAGACATGTTCCAAAAACAGAAGTTAAAACAAGTTAAAAAAGTTACTAAAAGTAAAAAAAATACTAAAAACTAAACTTTTACAGTGTCCTACAGAAAATGTCATTAGTATTTGGAATTGCAAAATATTTAAAACGTAAACATCCGTCTACTAACTCCATATTCCGCCATCTTCCACACGCAGGTATTCTCCTGCTTCTTCAGCACCCAGCCAGAATTAGATTGCCTACCCGGTTCCAGCGAGGTACACTCAGCTGAGTAATGTAGAAGCATCATTAATTTATGCTCAGCTCCCCCTAGCTGGATCTGGAGAGCAGCCAGAGGATTCCCTTCGGTACATGTGCGGCGGCCTCTGTAACAGAAAAGGATGGGCTTGGCTCTCGGCAGGGTCTGATTTCTGGCAGGGAAACATGAGCCAGGTGTGCTTGGCCCTGGACTCGGCCCGCTCACTGATACTGCGACTCCAGCCCTGTGGCCCTTTGGCCCTGCAACCCTGCAGCCTGGGCCAGACAGATTCTGCAACCTGGCTAGCCTCCTAACCTCATTATGGCCATAATATGAGCAGAATGTAAAATTTATTGATTTTCACAGCAATTAAAATGGAGTTTTTCCGTTGAAAGGATAATATAGTCTTAGACTTGGTTTAATCTCTGTCTGGGAAACCTCTAGATGCCCTCTAGATGTTTGGATGGATGGGTGCTTAATACAAATGCAAGACAAAGAAGTGCAGTTTCCGTTTACCTGAGTGCAAATACAGTACTAGCATCCAGTGCAATAACAGAGTGTAAGGAAAAAAGTGCATTAAGTATGAAAACAAGTGTGAATATACACTCACCACTTTATTGGGTACACCTGTCCAACTGCCCATTAACACAAATATCGAATCAGCCAATCACATGGCAGCAACTCAATGTATCTAGGCATGTAGACATGGCCAAGAAGATCTGCTGCACTTCAAACCGAGCATCAGAATGGAGAAGAAAGATGATTTAAGTGACTTTTAATGTGACATGGTTGCTGGTGCCAGACTCTCTGAGGAATGTTTCAGTACCTTGTTGAATCTATGTCATGAAGGATTCAGGCAGTTCTGAAGACAAAAGGGGGTCCAACCCGGTACTAGCAAGGTGTACCTAATATAGTGGCCGGGTGTAAACTTATGGTAAATACCAGTGGTGTGCAATAAGGCCCTTCTAACCCTTCAGAGAAGGGGGGACAATAAATGCATGTAAATAATTACATCATTTTTAAAGGAAATATATATCATAGCTATTGTAAGTGTAAGAATTTATTTTATAAATTAACTAAAATAAAAAAACAGCAACTAATTTAAAGCATTAGTCTGTGTTGCTACAGGACTCTTATCTGACTGACAGCGGTTTTAACCAATCAAAGCTTTTTAAAATGGCTTCTGCCTCCGTGTGTGCAAGACTCCTATCCTGATTTTGAGAAGGGTGTAGTAATGAATCTATTAGCAAAGTCGTAGGACAGTCTAACCAATCAGAATTATGATTTTCACTATTGGGGCGGGGCCATGACTGTCTAACCCCTTCTCAGCGCTGTGTTGAAGGGGCTACGCATTGATTAGTCATAACCGGAGCTCATGCTGGATTAGTTCAATAGTTCTGACTGATTCAATTCTCCTGACTGGTGAGTTTTTGTTTGTACTTAATGTTTTGGCTGCTCTGGCGTACTGTAGGCATACAAATGAGTGATATTTGTTGAACGGTTGTACTTGTAGGGAAATGAAGCATTAATTGTTGGGTCTGTTGTATACGTTTGTAGTTTGTAGCTGTGTTTATGGGCTGTTGATGTGTATTAAGTTAATCTTAAACTTAATACTAAGTCAAGAGAGAGAATATGTAGTTGTATATGTAATTGTAATATTTATCTATGTGTCGGTCGGCGGCGGCAGGGTGGGTGGGATGGGGCAGTGATTACAGAAGGGGTACCCACTATATTCACTGCACGCCATTGGTAAATACAGTAACTACAACAAGAAATATGTCACTATACACTTATAGATAGGTTCATAGATAGACACAAATGTGTGCAATATCAGTCAAAGGTTTGGACACACCTTCTCATTTAATGTTTTTTCTTTTTTCCCTAAAAAAGAAACTCAGACTATGAAAGAACACATAAGGAACCATGTAGTAACTTAAAAGTTTTAATCAAACAAAAACATTCTGTGAAGCATTTGCGGTTTGCCGTTTCTGAGGCTGATAACTATCATGAACTCTTGGACTTCTGTCCTGATGAGGGCCAGTTTCATCAACATTTGATGGTCTTTGCGACTGAACTTGAGGACAAGGTCTTGATTTTCTTCCAATTGATAGACCTTAATTTTTTTAGTAATTAACTCCTAACAAGTGTAGCACAGCTGGTTTACACAAAGCTGTTCCAGGTGACTCTACCTTATAAAGCTGGGGAAACGTAGTAAATTTGAATTTATTTGACTGGTACTGAATGTGTTCACATGAGTTGCACTGCAGGTGCTCCTCTGAGGTAATACTTCATGATCACTTTACATACTGCAATCCTATGACTTTGGCATGCGAGTGTAGAATATATATATACAGTATAAATAGCCATCATATACCGTGACACTGAGACATAACATTAAAACCATCTGTTGGATGTTTAATAGGTCCCCCTCAAAACTTCTGTTCTGATCTGTTGAGACATGGACTTCACAAGACACGTATCAAACCCAAAATTTCTGGAAAACATTTCTTGCAGCACTGTCCTGCTGAAAAATGAAAGTTTCACATGTGGCGGCAGGATTTCCCTCACATATCACTGAGCTGTTAGTGTCACATGTGTTACTACTGGAATTCCAAGAGTCCCCAGATTTGCTAAATAAGAGGCCTTCAAACTCAAATGTGAATATTACCAGATCTTTAACAGAACCTGGGTTTGTTGCTAAGGATGCTGCACAGAGGTAATGGCATATTTTACATAATGCACCAACTTCAGGAACTGACTGTTCATTTGCTAAGTCTAATTTGTAGATCCCACCTTACAACAGATGAATGTGAATGAGCAGGTCAGCTTCCTCTGCTGAGAAGCATTGGAAACGTCCAGGCAGCTGCGCCCCTGAAATAGCAATTCGCCAAAGTCAGAGCACAAAACACACCCATGATTCATTAAGAGAATTAGTGTACTTTTCCCGTTGTTACGATAGCAAAGACACACTTATACACCCTAAATCAGCAGTCAGCAATAGATGGCCTGCTGGCCAGATGTGTTGTTTGAACTATAATGAACGATGATAAATAAATAAAATGCTTCTCTGGCGAGCTTTTGTTTACATTTCTCCCCTGTCTCTCTGTTGTCTCGGCGTGACTTTAGTTTCTGCCCGTTCTTGTTTTTCCTCTCGTTCTCGGGCGACACAGGTTTGATGCCACGTGAGGAGCAGTGCGTTTATTTATTTATTTTTTATTTCTTCTTAGGTTTACCTGCTTTGAGATCAACTGTTCTGCAATTGGGTTCAACAACCCTCTGGGCTGGAGAGCTACTAGTCTGTAGCACTTCATCCCATTACACTTAAAGCTCCACTAGGTAGGATTGAGATTTTGTGCTCGTGGGCTCCCCCTACAGTTGCAGAGTGTAATAAATGTTTCATTAGAACTAAAGGTCGGAAAGCAGGTCGCAGTTCTCGCAAGCGTTGGTCGCAGCCGCCTCGGAAAACTTACAGAGTCTGGTTTGAGCTCAGAGGAGCTCCAGCACAGACACAAGAGCACCGCTATTCCTCCTATTACACCTCAATGCAGCGCTGCAGTGAGTTTCAAGCTGTAATTTCACTTCTTTAAAAAAATCCAAAATCAAGGAAATCCTACCTAGTGGGGCTTTAAAATAGCTGGCCCGTGGCCAAACTTCATTGCAGACTCCTGGCCTAAATCAAGCTGCACGGTGTGGGGCTGATGGCTCGCCTAAAGATCGCTAAAATAGGGCCTTATAAAGTATAGAAAATAGGGTAAAACTTTATTATAACTTTCATTAATATATTTTTAGCTAATGATCAGTAGATGTGAACAAAGCAGTAGTTCATCAGAATTTGAATATTAACAAATACTTACACATGACACGCTGCAAATGCATTTTTATAGTATTTACAAATGTGATAGCAACTTTTTAGTTTCTAAAAATGTGAAAAATAACAGTTATTAATCATTAATTAATGGTGTATTAATGAAAGTTTTTATAAAGTGTTACCGAAAATAGTTATTTTATGAAGCCCTTTTTTGGCATTATTAAACAAGATGCATAAAATGATTATTTACATTGAAACAATGAATCCCAGCCATGGGATTTTTAAACCTTGTTAAAAAATGGAGAGATTAAAGAAGGGTTTGAGTGGTCTAAGCCCACCCGAGACCTCCGCAGCTCTGGCTTAACAGGGGGTGATTACTGAATGTGATACAGAATCCTCTTTTCAGCGTGTGTGTGTGATTGGGTCAATGCGTATAAGTGTGTATAATGTGTGTGTGTGTGACCTTGCGGTTCAGTGACAGTGTTGGGGTCAATAGTTCAGATCGAGAGGCTCCGTGGCTTTCATCAGTGTAGATCAGTCAGTGCGGTGGATTGAAGGCGGGCAGGTAGCGGCGAGAGCGTAAGCCTCGGCCCATTCTCCACCGAAGGGCTTTACATTTCATTTACATAATGTGCTGATTATGCCATTCACTTACTTTCCTAACGTGATGGAGGGTAATAGCCGGGCTATATCAGGGCCAGAACATCGGGGTCGATCATTCAAGGTCAGGCAGTTCTGGGGTCAGTGCGTTCTCTCCGTTTCAATGCTCCTCTGCATCTTTCTTGCAGCTTTTCTCTACTGTAAATACATGATGCATTGAATTGAGCTGATCCAAAGCAATACAATTTCCCCAGTAATAAAATATATCAGCATCATTTTGTCTTACCATTTAGGTTTAGCAATAACCATGTAGATGCCAAAACATTTTATTCCTGTGGAAATGCGTTTAAAGTTGGATGCTTAGGATCTATCTATCTTATTTGTTTGTTTGCTCATTTCCTTATTCAGTGACTTATCTTTAATATAACGTATAACTTAGATTAGACCAGTCTGGTGGCTAATCTTAATTAATTGCACATTGTAATTGCACCAGTAAGAGCAGAGTGTAAAGGTTCAGTTAGCAGGGTAAGAGCACAATTTTGCTTAAAATATTACAATGCACACACCATTATGGGTGACATACCAGAGTTCAAAAGAGGACAAATTGTTGGTGCACGTCTTGCTGGCGCATCTGTGACCAAGACAGCAAGTCTTTGTGATGTATCAAGAGCCACGGTATCCAGGTTAATGCCAGCATACCACCAAGAAGGATGAACCACATCCAACAGGATTAACTGTGGATGCAAGAGGAAGCTGTATGAAAGGGATGTTCGAGTGCTAACACGGATTGTATTAAAAAAACATAAAACCACGGCTGATCAAATCACAGCAGAATTCAATGTGCACCTAAACTCTCCTGTTTCCACCAGAACTGTCCGTCGGGACAATACATTATTGTGGTCTAAAACCAGGTGTTTCAGTTTCGTTGTCCAACCCCTGTATATTCAATACATTGAGACACACAAGTAGGTCATAAATAAATATATGTATATTTGCAGGGATATGTAAATAAGTATATCTGGCCGTTTAAATTCTTACTACATTCTTACATTCTTGTAGTAAACTTACTGAAACAGTGTTGTTGTTTTTTTTCGTTGATTAGTGCAGTAGACCACGTTTCTTATATGAATCATGATGAAGCAGTGATTCTCTTTCATCTCTGGTCCTGGAGACTTTCTCCTACCATTTATTGGTTGTTTTTTTGCTTGAAAACACTTGATACAAATAATCAGTTGTTCTTAAAGAAAAAAATCAAAATTAAAGTTTTGCTTTATCCACAGGGACTCCCAAGTTCACACAAGTTATATTTAATTCCTGCCATAGAGGGTTAAGATGAGATGTGGTTGGGCATGGAGGAATACAGGTTCTGTATGGCATCCTGCTATTAACTTGTGGTTTCTGAGGCTGGTAATTCTGATATGTAACCTCCTGTGCAACAGAGGTCCTGTAACTCTTGGTCTTTGTTTCCTGGGGCGGTCCTGATGAGAGCCAGTTTCATCATATTGTTTTTGATGGTCTTTGTGACGGCACTTGCAATTTTTTGTATTGACTGACCTTCATTTCTTAAAGTATTTTTCTTTCTTTACTTAGTTGAGTAGTTCTTGCCATAATCTGGATTAGAGCATTACTCAAATAGGGATACTCACTGTATACCAACTCTGCCTCTTCACAACTTTAAAACTGATGCTCTCAAACACATTAAGAGGACAAGAAATTCACGTTTGATTGGTACGACCATACATTATTTTTTACTATTTATTTTTCATTGCTGTCCAATGAAAAACATGAAAAACAAAAGATTTAATTTCAGGTAGTTTTTGAGAACTTCTATTGGTCCGTTTATCAAGAGATTTTGGGACCATTTTTGTGTGGTTAAATCGTGTAGAAAACAAAAAATAATCAAAAATGGAGATACTTGTTTTTCATTGGCCAGCAACGACATGAGAACACCACAGCACACAGACTGAGTGCAAAGCCGGAGTCATTACACAAATGCACTGTGTGAATTATTCCACATTTACTGAAATACTCAGAGCTAAGCTAGTCCCTCTGACCTCTGTGTACAGGTTTAATCTCCCTCTATCAATCTGTAAACTTAACAGGACCCCAAAGATTGTATAAGCACTATCGCTCATTTTCACGAGCATTATCACTCATATTTATAGCCCTAGCATTTGGCCCGCTGCCATCAGAGCAGCATAAGAACAGTGGCTGCTTTCGCATAGGTAGACATTTTCACACAGCAGTGAGTTATTTGCAGGTTGTAATTACCGTACGGGTAAGTGCTATGTGCTATATATACACACCATAACGATACGCGCTCGGCAGCAGACGTTTAGTAAGCTGAGGGTTTAACAAGCAAGCAAACAGCGGCCAACGTGACTGAAGTGCTGTAGCCTACCTGGCAACCTCAGTGGTACAGAGCTTCAAATATTTATAATGGATAATTTGTTGTAACATGTGATTATAGGCTATGCTGCTGCGAGCGTAAATGTCAGAGCTACTATGTACTGAGTGGTTAGAACTCAAATTCCTAGAGGTTTCCTCCATTTCTCTCTGCCTTGTGAAAGAGGATGAAGAAAGATACAAAAATATTCATATTATTGAAAACCAAGAAAAATAATATAATAAGATATAATTTAATAGGGCATTTAGACAAAGTCATAAGTCACTTTATTTAACCCTTGTGTGGTGTTCGGGTCTGTGGGACCCGTTTTCATTTTTCATCAAATGATACTAAAAAAATGTTTATTAAAATATATTTTAACTCAAACTCATTGGCATTGGCTCATTTTTTGTGAAAAACATATATCAAAACATAAAACATTCGATAAACACACACTGTACACCCCCCCCCCCCCACACACACATTTATATTACATACAGTATGTTTTATAAACATTGCTTCATTTGTAAACTTGAAACTAAACAAATGTTCTACTCATATCTTGAGTTATATTCATCTTTTACATTTTATTAAAAAACTAATAAAAAAAAGAGTAGCACTTTTTGAAAGAAATGTAACATAAGAAAGGTAAAGGGCAAATATTAACCATGTAAGCTGTTTATATTGCTTGCAATTTAGGTGAAGCAAGCATGTGTAAAGCATTTTAATGTAAAATTGCTTAATTTTGCTGAATTAAATACAAGTAAGAAAGTAAACGAGTAACAAAAATATGAACACCACACAAGGGTTAAACAATACATGTAAATTAACTCCAAGATAAATAAAATATAAATAATGCACATTACCCTAACCTTAAGCCTAATCTCAACCACAAATTAATCTTAATACCTAACGCTAACATAAAACTTAAATGTAAGCCTAAGATTTTAGTTTTTTTTTTTGGTGCATTTGTATTAATCCATTCAATCCTTACTTACTTACTTACAATTTTATATCACTTATATATCACCTTTTTGCCACCCTTACATTTACATTCTACACACACTCAACACACACACATACACACCGGAAAGAAGCAGCAGCCAATCACACACAGCATACTCTCAACTGAAAACATACATCCGCCTGGAGGACTGAGGAGCTTTCTCCATGTTTTTGGACTATGGTAGGAAACCTACGCAGACATTGGGAGAGAACATGAAAATAGCTCTAAACTTGACATCTGTTACTTTCAGTACACCAGTGACGACTTTCTTCTTCAATATTTGTGCAATGGCTGATTGATTTTCCATCTTTTCTCAGATTCATGTTTTTTTTTTTTACTCATAGACAGCACTCTGGTTTTAACGTTGGTTACTCCTCTAACTACAGGGGTTGGACAATGAAACTGAAACACCTGGTTTTAGATCACAATAATTTATTGTCCCAACAGACAGTTCTGGTGGAAACAGGAGAGATGTGCAAATTGAATTCTGCCGTGATTTGGGCAGCCGTGGTTTTATGTTTTTTTGGATACAATCTGGGTTAGCACACAAACATCCCTTTCAGACAGCTTCCTCTTACAGCATCCACAGTTAATCCTGTTGGATGTGGATCGTCCTTCTTGGTGGTATGCTGACATTACCCTGGATACCGTGGCTCTTCATACATCACAAAGACTTGCTTTCTTGGTCAGAGATGCGCCAGCAAGACGTGCACCAACAATTTGTCCTTTTTTGAACTGCACCAATTTAGCCATGAAACCTCCCACACTGTCTGCACAGATAAAACTCAAATTTAAAACTGAATGTAAATATTATTATTTTTTTAATAATCAATGTAACAGAACACACCTAGCGCTATCTTTTGAACTGTGCATCAGATCCAGATGTTAAAACCAGGAAATAAAAGATGAAATGTTGGTCTTTTGTTGAACATATTCACTTTTAGTATAATATTAAACATAAATGTTTTTTTAGTCTACATAAGAAATAACAGGATTGCTTTACTTTTTCAATACTTTTGGAGGGGAGTGTACTTTATATTATTCCCCTAAGATAGGAGAATTTAAAATGTCCTTTTTTAAGAGCGTATAATGTTTATTACACCACAATTACTGTCAAAAGGCTAAATAGTGTGCAGCGAGTGATGGCATGTGTCAGCAGCAGACCCCCTCTGATGCTATTTAAAAAGAAGGCGGAGCCGTGCAGGAAACCCGACACTGATCCCGGGTTTGAAACATACATTTGCTAAATGACCGGTGTTATTTTTGACCACAAACACATATACTGCTCGGGTTTCACTCGCACCTGTTGCAGTGGTGCTGACAGAGGGCCGCTGGATTGGTCAGGGGGCTGGGGGTGGTCTCGTCAGGGGGCTGAGGGGGTCTCGTCAGGGGGTAGGGGCTTTGAGTAGCCATGCAAATGTCCGGCACGAGGATCGGTGAGGCCAAGCCAGCCGTGGTCGTTCCTGTTACGGCCACGTGGCGAGGGAAACCAACCATACACACAACAAGACAGACACACACACATGCACATGCACACACACACTCACAGAGATCACATGCTGGGGGGAAAGGAGGAGAAACCAAGTGACAGTGAAGCCACAAAGCCGAGACCGTATTTACCGCCCACTCATTTACCTCCAGAAATGCAGGGCTATCATTCATTATTCAGCATGCCTGCTGCATCTGTGTATTGACTCAATAACAGCCTCTCCCTGCTGCGTCACGTAACATTATACCCTGTAATAACGCTCAAAACAGAGCACGCTCAGGAAAAGCCAGGCTTTGAACTTCTTAGAATTCACCACAACACCAAAATCAATTTACCAGGAACCAGCAGTGAGCCATATAGCATCGTACATGATGAATTCATATAATTATTATCCCAAAATTAAAGGGAGGACACACTTTCTCATTCAGTGGTTTTATTTTATATATTTTTCCCTACGTTGTAAATGAATAATGAAGTACTTCAGACTATAAAGGAACACATAAGAAATCATGTAGTAACTTAAAAGTCCTAAACAAGCCAAAATACTCATTTTAAAAGCATTTAGGTGCTCTTACTTGGGGTTTCTGAGGCTGATAGCTTTGATAAACTTATCCTGTGCAACAGAGGTAACTTTTGATCTTCCTTTTTTAGGGGGTAGTCCTGATGAGAGTTTTATCATAACATTTTATATTATTGTCTTTACGACTGCACTTGGGGATACTTTTAAAATTCGTCAACGTTTTGGTTTTGAATGACCTTAAACACATTTCTTAAAGTATTTTTTGACTTTCTTTACTTAAGTTAAGTTAAGTTAAGTAGTATATGACAAAATATGGATTAGAACTACCTGGATACCTGGGTATACCTGTAACTCTACCTCTTCTCAACTTACAACTGATGCTCTCAAACCCATTAAGAGGCAAGAAATTTATAAAGTAATGAACTCTTGATTAGTTCAGCACAGCTGTTAACTGAAAGCTTAAAAATGATGAGTTACTTGTTGATTTTTCAAATTGAAAACCTCTGGAATAAAATCAAGAGGAAGATGAATGATCACAAGCCATCAAACCAAACTGAACTGCTTTAATTTTCACACCAGGAGTGGCATAAAGTTATCCAAAAGCAGTGTGTAAGACTGGTGGAGGAGAACATTAGTTATTCCACCAAATACTGATTTTCTGATTTTTTAACTCTTAAAACTTTATGAATATGAATGTGTTTTCTTTGCATTATTTGAGGTCTGAAACTTTTATGGATTTTTTTTTATTTCAGCCATTTTTCATTTTCTGCCATTAAATGCTTTAAATGAGAATATTTGTATTTGAAATTTGGAAGAAATGTTGTCTGTAGTTTATAGAATAAAACAACAACGTTTATTTTACTCAAACATATACCTATACGTAGCTAAATTAGTTGTTTTACACCAACTGAAAAAGATGGTGTGGTTCAGATGGTAGATCAATTTGAGGATTGGGTGGGCTTACTGACATTGCACATTACGTTAAAAAAAAAAAAAAAACTGAGACATATCCCATTACACATCACACGTTTGGAAGCTCCAGTTGGATGAGCTATAATGAGACAGATCACAGGAAAGGCTCTATTTTTAACCAGCTTTCGCAGCTCCCTGGCACGTTCTTCACCTGCTTCATAAATAACACAGAGATGTGAAAGCCTCGCTTCTTCCTTCACCATCAAAGGCACCATGACCCAAATTCAGAATTGTGGAGGGGTCAGTGAGGATGCATGTCAGGCATCTAGGATGGACCATCACACAGTGGAAAATGCGAATTGTAGTCAGATAAATCAGTAAATCAGTTTTCCAGATCTTTTTTTCCGGAAGAAATATAAGCTGTCTGCTGTGAACCATCCAGTCTGTTATCAGCAATATGTCCAAAAGCCATGGTCTGTCATGGTATTGGGGCAGCATTAATGCTAAAAAAATTACATTAAGATCTTAGAGCAACATATGCTGCCTTCAAATCCACTTTTTTACCCAAACTTTTCCAAGAATGATTTGCCTTTTTCAAGAAGACAATGTTAAACCACAGACTGCATACATTACCAAGGCATTGCTGTAAAAGAAAATGATACAGGTACTAGACTGACCTCCCTAAAGCCCTGATCTGATTCTAATAGAGAATGTGTGGAGAATTTTTAAGAAAATGACGAATGTTATAATATTAATCCCATCCTGTTGCACGTTTTTTTTTTTTAGCAATTTAAGAAGTGTTTACAGGAAGAACAGGACAAAATAACACCTGAAACACATGTAAGTATTGCATTTTTCATGCTGTTTCTGCCCATTCTTCTTTGCAAAAAAGCTCATACTCAGACAGGTTGGATGAAGAGCATCTGTGAACAGCCATTTTTTATGTCTTCTTGCCACAGATGACACAAACTCAATTCAATTCAATTCAATTTTGTTTTTATAGCGCTTTTTACAACAAAGGTTGTCGTAAAAAGTCGCTTTACAGGAAAAACAGGTCTACGCCTCTTATGAGCAGCACCACAGAAATGCCAAATTTATGTTGAAACAGTGGCAAAAAAAACTCAGTATTTTTACCACTCAGTCAGAGGAACCCATCCTACTCTGGTTGACCCGCTCAGTACAAACAAATGACAAACAACAAACAAATAACAGAACAAAACAACAGTACAGAGAATTAATGTGAACTATGGCTAATATAACAGGTACTAATTTATGAATATAAGAATGTGATGGGCACAAACTATAGAGCCATGGCTAATATAAAAAATAAGACAAACTGCTTTGTCTTATGTATTCTGTCTTTCTTTCAACAATGGATTTCTTCCTGACACTTTTCCATAAAGGCCAGATTTGTTACAGTTATAGTCCTGTAGATATATTCTCCCACCTGAGCTGTGGATTTCTGCAGCTCCTCCAGAGTGACCCTGGGTCCTTTGGCTGCTTCTCTAACCAGTGCTCGCTCTCCTTGCTCGATCTGTTGGTTTGGGTGGACCATGTTGGCCGTGTCTTGGTAGGTTTGCAGTTGTAGAATTTTTTTTCTATTTTTAATTGATGGATTAAATGGTGCTTCTTGAGTTGCTCAAAGCTTGGGATATGTTTTTTTTTTATAAGCCAACTCTACTTCCCCACAAAATCTTTATCTCTAACCTGTCTGTCTGGTGAGTTCCTTGGTCTTCACGATGATGTTTGTTCACTAGTGTCCTCTAAAAAAAACACAGAGGTCTTCAAAGAACAGGTGTATTTATACTGAGACTAAATTACACACAGCGGCAGGACTCTATGGATTTTATTTAGGGGTTTTAGAGTGAAGGGGGATGGATACTTTTGCACGTCACACTTTTCATGTATCATTTTTTTTCCATTTCACAATTATGTGCTACTTTGTGTTGACCTGTCACTTAAAATCTCAATAAAATACTTTTTTTTTCATGTTTTAAGGTGACAAAATGTAAAAAAAAAAAAAAAAAGGTTTAAGGGGAATGTCTGCATTACTTAACTGACCTGTTAATAAAAACAGAAATGTGAAAGCTTTGCACCTTCCTTCACCATCAAAGACACGCTGACCCAAATTCAGAATCGCAATTGGTTGCAATGGGCCATTCAAATAGGGGGGAGGGGCCAGTGAGGGACCGTGTCAGTTGTAAGGTCAGAGAGGCCAAAGAGAGAGAACAAAAAAAAGCTGCCCTCCCCCACCAAAACACCACCCTCCCCCCACCCCCCCTCCCGGCATCCACTTTACCCCCGCCAAATGTCCCTTTGTCTCTGGGTGGAGTAATTAAAGCGGCTTTGGCCCCGATGGCCCCGGGCCACACGCCGCATTGTCTGCCTCTCACAGAGGAGGGAAAGTTGTCACATTCCTCTCCTGTATGTCAGCAGTTAGGGAGGGGGGTAGAGAAGGGGGGGGGGTGGTGGGGGGTGAAGGGGGGGGGTTGAAGGGGGGGGGGGATGCAGGACGTGGGTAGACGTGGTGTGTGTGTGTCAGAACTCACACAGATGCCCCAGGCAGATGCTTCAATCGCATGCTGGGAAATATTCACAAGGTGGGATGAATCAGCGCAGCTGCAGTATATGTATATATATATAAGTATATATATATATATATATATATATATATATATATATATATATACTTATATATATATATATATATATATACATTATTCCCCCCAATAATATTCATTTCACACCATATGACAATTTGGTAACACTTTACTTTAAGGAACACAAATTAGGCGCTTATTAATGTCTTATTGTTTGCTTAATAAAGCCTTAATTAGACATTTGTGAATGCTTTATTCACTACTTATTAAGCGTTCCCACTTTATAATAAGTGTCCCTAAGTACTATGTAGTTACATGGTAATGATCCATGTAACTACAGTGTAACTACTGATGAAGTACACATTGTTACATATTAACTAAAGAGGTACAGGTTATGTAATTACACATGTGTATTAATTTTATTTTTTTTTACTTATGTAAGTACACGTGTGTACCAGGGTGAGCGTACTTACACAAGTAATAGAGCAAGTGTACTTAGTGTGATAAGTTGAGTATAAACTTATCCAACAGCTATTGTCTAGTATGTAATTAGTGCTAAATGAGTACACACATTGTTACAAATGTGTAAGTACACTTGCTCTATTGCTTGTGTAAGTACACTCACCCTGGTACACATGTGTACTTACATAACCTGCACCTCTGTAGGTAATCTGTAACAATGTGTACTTCATCAGTAGTTACACTGTAGTTACGTGGATCATTACCGTGTAACTACATAGTACTTAGGGACCGCTTAAGCTTTATTCTGTGTAAGTGTTGTTGGTGCTTTATTAGGGGTTTGTGATTGATTGAATCTCACTTTAGAATTTGATACACATCTTGGTCTATTACTGACTTATTAACCCTTTATTAACTCAATAAACTCCAGCACAGCTAGAACCTTCCTAAACTCGCATAGATCAAACCGTTGCCAATTATATACTAATAACATAGAATAATGTAGAATTAGCTTATAGTTAATGCTTAATAATCTGCTTGACAGGGTGCTAACATAACTGCTTATTGTGCTCTATAAGAATAATACAGCCATTATTAATTTTTTCCACATAATAGACTCCTAATTAAGCACCAATAACACTTACGCAGAATGAAGCCTAATAAGTAGTGAATAAATCTATTTACAATTTTACAATGTCTGACTACAAAAGTGTTACCCCTTGTAGTCGCTTTTCCTATTCAGAGATATCTCTATTTTCATTGGCTGGTTCAGGGGACTGTGACAGCTCACAGGAGCCACACAGCGTAACACTTAAACACTAAAATCACTAAAAACTTCACTGTTTAACCCTTGTGTGGTGTTCCATTTATATTACATACAGTATGTTTGGCCAAGGGCTAATAAACATTGCTTCAGTTGTAAATTTGAAACTAAACAAATGTTCTACTCATATCTTGAGTTTAATTCATTTTCTTTTACATTTTGTTAAAGAACTAATAAAAAAAAGAGTAGCACTTTTTGAAAGAAATGTAACATAAGAAAGGTAAAGGGCAAATATTAACCATGTAGGCTGTTTATATTGCTTGCAATTTAGGTGAAGCAAGCATGTGTAAAGCATTTTAATGTAAAATTGCTTCATTTTGCTGAATTAAATACAAGTAACAAAGTAAACGAGTAACAAAAATATGAACACCACACAAGGGTTAAAACAGAAGAAAAATGAAAAAAAAAATGAAACCAAAAGTGCTTTATCTATTGCATCTATTACTCAGAATAACCCCATGCAGAAGCTCTTCTGTTAAAAATATTCAGCTTCAGAGCTTTTAATTCATGCTCTGCTTTGTGTGTTTTATACACAACACACACACACTGCTGCTGCTGCTGCTGTTACTGTGGTTGCTAGAGGCATTGTTGACTAAATGTCCGGGATTATTTATGGGTGCAGCGGCAATTACACAGTATTATGCAGGGTATTATATTGCAATAAACACAGTTCTTATTTTACATTACATTACATTACATTTGGCAGACGCTTTTGTCCAAAGCGACTTACAATATTGAAGTGCAAATAATAGAAGAGGTTAAGTACAAAAATAATAGAAGTTAAAAATAAAGCATCTATAGATAGGGCTAGATAGATAAGGAGGTCAGAGGGAAATAATGGGATAGAGGAGTAGAGAAGAGGAAGAAGGAGATGAGGTTAGAATTAGTTAGTTTGTTAGAGGTGTTAGGAGAGTAAATGCTCTTTGAAGAGCTCTGTCTTCAGGAGTTTATTAAAGATAGCGAGAGATTCTCCTGATCTGGTAGTGGAAGGTAGTTTGTTCCACCATTGGGGAACTCTGTATGAGAACAGTCTGGATTGCTATGTGTGAATGTTTGGCAAAGCGAGGCGACGTTCACTGGAGGAGCGCAGCGGCCGGGAGGTAGCGTAAGCCTTCAGGAGCGAGTGCAGGTAGGAAGGAGCCTGTACTGTCATCACCTTGTAGGCGATTGTAAGCACTTTGAATTTTATTCAAATTTTATTTAATCTTACTCAACACTTACTGTACTTATTATACCACAGCCACTTCGGAGTCTCAGTTCTTGTTCTGAAGAAAGATTTGCTATTTGTGCAATTTTTGTTATAACAGTTATGGTAACACTTCCTATGAACCCTGTATTCATAATGCATTATATGACATGCATAATACCTTACAATGACTGTAATAAGCCTGTATAATTGCTCATAAGTACTTACAACGACATTCATAACACATTATAAACTACGACGTAAAATGCCGTATAACTTATAATATCTGTTTATATGAACAATGTACAATTTAGTGTTGTAATGCACTATAACACATTTTTGGTATATTTATACATTTAAACACACTTCGCTTAAAGCCAGTAAAGAGCACTCATAATGCTCTATAAGACATTACAATGAGGCATAATAAGATTTACTTCACATTTGAAATGCATATGAAAACTCACTTCACTTTAAGTCAGTAATGACTGTTTATAAGGCTTTATAATGTGTTACACACTTTTATAAAAGCCTAATTTGAGAAATCATAGCTGCATATTATAATGCATTATACCAAAATAAACCAAATCTGCGTTATAGTGCATTACAACACTAATTTGTACATTGTTCAAAGTTATAAGGCATTATACGCTGTTTCTTTATAAACCCTTATACATGTAGTTTATGATATGTTATAAATGTCGCTGTAAGAACTTATGAGCAATTGTACAGGCTTATTACAGTCATTATAAGGTATTATGGTTTCCAAGGAAGTGTTACCAAAATTATAGTTCATTATTGTTTTTGCTGTTTTTTTTCTTTTTTTTTTTTTTTCTTTTTGTCGTCTCCTTGATACCTCCGACCTTGTTTTGGCAACAAAGCTTCAGTTACGTGTTGTAAAAAGGCTGCTCACGTTACTCCGAGAGCACCGAGCACCTTAATCTTCTTTAAGCTCCGTGTTATTAAAGAATTTGCCACACTACACTAGCTGGCATGCTGGCACACTCCCTCTCCTGGTGAATATCCGCTGTTTGTGCGGCTGACCTGCTGTCATATTCGCTGCCTGAGGCAGACGGATCGTTCCGGAACGGTTACAGTAGCTTTTATCGTAGCTTTTATCTCCTCCTCTCTCATTTCTCATCCCACATCCAGCCTCTCTCTCCCGGCTCAAACCTCGGAACCGAGAAAATAGAGACGCCGCCGACTAAAAATGTTGCATTTATGTGCAAATTGTCTGCGTGGAGGGAGAAAAATAGTTATTATGGGCGCGCAGCGTTCATTTGGAGTGATTGCACATTGCATCTCCAATCGGCATCATTGTCGCGTTTGGCTGGGAGAAGATGCCACCACTGCAGGCTGGGCAGAGCCCCAAACCAGCCGTCCTCCCACGCTCGTCTGCCTCTGTCAGACGGGCAGGTTCAAATTAGCCTCCTCGATTTCCCGGCTGCAACGACTGCATCGCCTGGACGGGGTCACCGCTTCCGTGGACTTCAGGGAAGAGGGAGTGCATCTCAAAAGTCTCGCAAAGAATCAAATTATCACAGTCGATTTCCAACGGAGCCAGAGCTGGATTATCTGCCTCGTCCTCCTGCGAGAGGAGTGAACACGGTGTACCTACTGTAGGCCATATTCCTGATCTCACAGTGATTGAAACTCATCAACACTCAGCCGAAATGGACAAAATGTCTCGAGAACTGAAGGGTTTTCCAAGTAAACACATGCAAATAGCAACAAATTACAGTTATTAAAGGCCTTAAGTACGTTTTTTTTCCTTACAGGCTAATGGTGCTTTATCGAGTGCAACAAAATCATACTTTCATATATTTTTCATTATTTCTGTACAAATTGTTCAAACAGTGCACTCACTTGATGTACTGTTAGTGCCTAAATGAATCCCTAATGACTCCTTATTGGCTCCCTTCAAAGACACAGTTTGGCCTTCAGAATCAACCTCTGTACACTCTATTTGTATTAGAGGTTAGATCGGGCCCAAAAAATCCGACCCGGCCCAGCCCGAGCCCGTGCACGTTCTGCCCGAGCCCGACCCATAAACTGTCATTATGAGCCCGAGCCCGACCCGATCCGCCCCATAAACTGGCTGTTTTTGGGCTGTTTGAATGAGCAAAATATGATCAGAATTATGTTAATTAACACTGTAACATAGAAGCATAGAACTATTATTTAATTAAAATGATTTTTAAGAACAGCTACACACAGTGCTGCAAGTCAAACGCGGAGGAGTTCACGTGTGAGAGAGAGAGAAAGAGAGAGACAGAGAGAGAGAGAGAGAGAGAGAGAGAGAGAAAAAGAGAGAGAGAGAGACAGAGAGAGAGATTTGCGTGTTCTGGTGTATGAGCTACTCACAGGTAAAGGTTCTCACGTACTGTATCTTCTGTTTCTCTTTTATCTCCTCGTGTTTATATTCTAGTCCCATACTTAATTCTGCAGCACCCTCAGTGTTTTCTGTCGTATTTTGCGGCTAGCGCGAGCGCTTACAACTAACACCGCAGACCGCGAGGTGCTGCCACGCGGCCGCTGTTGTGCCGAATCCGACTCCCTGCTAAATCCGACTCCCGCTTCGCGGACAGAATCGGCACAGCACCCCCCGCTGTAGAACTATGGGAGTGAAATCAGCGATTATAAATCAATTCGTTTTTTTCACTTTGAGTTTTCGTTATTTGGTTCGTTTTCGTTAACAATAATAATTGGTTACTTAGCAACTTGTGATTATCACACTTTAGAGCTTTATTTAAAAATAAAAATATAATTAAAAAACAGATGCCTACATCTCAGACTATTTTCTGGAGCCCGACCCGACCCGGCCCGAGGAATGTGGTGGTAAATCTCGGCCCGAACCGACCAGATTTCGGGTCGGGCCTCGGGTCAGGTCGGGTTCGGGCAGAGACTCTAAGCTCTAATTTTTATACAGACAAAGGGATTAGGATGTGCAGTGTACTTTTTATGTACTGTTTTGTGCAAAATCTTGGGTACTAAAAAAAAGTTGGCTCCACTCTCTAAGTAAGGCTTTCTAGTAGAGTTTTGCTGTGCAGATTTGATGGCATTTAGATGATACATTAATTTTACAAGATCTCCAACTTACAGTACCTTCAAAATTATTCCAAAAGTACTGAATGAACTGAGAGAACTGGATCATCCTGAAGAACACAGTTCCACTGCTCCACAGCTCAATACTGGCTGTCTTTATAACCTTCTAGTCCATGCCTGGCATTATCTAGAAGTTCCAATAGGTTCATCAGCTTTATCTGTTCCATATAGACATATTCTACTGGCAGTACATTACTACAGAGACTAGACAAGATCTGTGAGTAAATTTGCTACATTCGTCAGCAATGGGTGCAGATTAAAGAAGCTGAATGCAGCATTTATTAGAAGGGGTGTTTAACAGAATCATATTTTTTTCTCAACAGTACATTCATTGCATGAATGAACCCCTAATGACTCTATGTTGACTTACTTTATAGTTACTGTTTGGCTAAAGAAACCATTGAACTATGACCTTTAAAACAGCCTTGATACACTATATAGAAAAAGTATCGAGACGCCTGCTCATTCATTGGTTTATTCCAAAATAAACAGTTTTATAAAAGAGTTCATTCCTCTTTTGTTGGTGTAACGGTCTCTACTTCCTAGAAAAGGATTTCTACTAGATTATGATCAACAGAGTATTGCTATGATTGATTTGATAGCATTTAGCAGAGGCAAGAGCATAATTAGTGAGGTCAGGATGTTGGATGATCACCACCTCACCTCACCGTACTGGATGGAGTACCATATATTCCAAAGAAACAGAGTTCCACTGCTCCACAGCTCAACACTGGTGGGCTATATTGTACCCCTTTAGCCCATACCTGGCATTGTGTCAAAAGGTTCATCAGGTTTATCCTGTTCTATTGGCAGTATGTCTCTACAGGGACTAGACAAGCTGTGTGTACTGTATTTTTCGCACTATAGGGCGCACTTAAAATCCTTTAATTTTCCCAAAAATCAACAGTGCACCTTATAATCTGTTTTTTTTTTTACCAGTTAGGTTGTAAAGAGCAGTAAAGCCACTTCACTAAAGTACAGCATTATACAGGAGTTTTAGTGAAGTGCCTCCAGCACCAAGAATGGAGCAGTATTAGCATTAGCTGCTAAGCGCGCTAAGCGCTAGCTCTTTCACTGTTCAGAGGTGAGTATTATTGGCCTGTAGTCTGCTAATAGTCTTAGTGAAAATCTGGAAATCTATGTTTACTGTAAATAAATGAAAGCGCTTTACTCACCCAAATAAACTGTTTTCAGGAGAGAAATTTGTGTAGGTTAATGTCCAGCCCTCGTTTGACTTTAAAATATAATAATATAATACTTTTTAACTTAAAGCTTTACAGGTCTCCCCACCCAGCAGCAGTGTACGAAAATAGGCCAGAAAATTTACATTAATTGATAGTGTGCCTTATAATTCAGTTTGCCTTATAGTGTGAAAAATACGGTATGTGCTTTAGCATGTCTGTGTCAGGTCAGCAATGGATTCAACGTAAAGTAGATTCATTAAAGCATTAATTAGAAGGGGTGCTATCATTCATTAGGCTGTGCACCAATATTTGGACGTAGACAGATACACACTTGTATAAGTTCTGAGGTGTTATCTTGTTTATTTTTGGCAAGACACCATAAATTATTGGAGTTGTTGTAAGCTCCTTTTTGTGGATTCCAGATGAATAATGAGAAATTCCATTCTGAAATTTTTAAGTGAGGGTATTTAGCTAGCTGTGAGGGTATTTAGCGTTCCACAATCCACAGTGTCACATGTGTACCAGAAATACATAATAGTAGGCATTACCACCCCCGGTGGACAGTGCAGTGGGTGGAAATGACTGTGACTGGCGGCGTCTGGCTAGAAGTATGTATGGGCATGGTAAAAGTCATGGACCACAATCTATTTATCTAGAATATATGAATATTTTGCTATTGACATTTTGTAAATTTGTATTAAAGTAAGTCAGGCAGTAGTATTCTTATTTAGGTAGGAATATTCAGTCCTCAAGTGAATGTACTCTGTGACACTGAAGCACTGATTAGAGCATCAGATAAACCTCATCCCAGACTGACTGGCTGTGGAGATGAGCTTGTGTTGTCTCTTTTGATGAACTGTTTGGGTTACCTCAAAGCGACTGGAGACTGAGAGCTTCTGGTTTTGGGACACTCTGTGAATGTCGCCTTCCTCCGGTGCCTCCATTCCACTTCAAGGTTAAGGAGCATGCAGTAGTTCCACGAAGGAAACAGAAATTCATGGAATTCATAAAGGAAACTGGTCCAAAGCTCAAACACGTTATCACTGACAACAAAACTACAGATAACCTAAACATACACAAACACTAATTCCCTGATAGCAGAACATTCCGTGCCAGAGCGGCAAGCCCGACCCTTAAGATAAGGCTAATAGTATGACAAAGCATTTTCATTATTTCTGAGTGTGAGGCGTAGAGTGACCTGTCCTGATCTTAGGTTTGTACTTAAAGTCCCTTAAGGTAGTCAAATAATGTTATCTCAGGAAGTCGTTTTATCTCAATAGCTACAATATTAATAGAAAAAGGTATGCTATTGTAAAAGGGTCATAAAAGGATTTATGAGTAATATGTCCAAATGTTCTTGTACACCCCTTTCAAGGAATGCGTTCAGCTACTTTGGTTCAGACCTTTAGACCTTTCGGTTTGGGCTGAACCAACATAGCAGGTGCTGCAACCATGGTCCAAACCAAAGAAACCAAATTGAATTCGACCAAAACGGTTAGCTTCAATCATTCTTATTTGATTTGGACTTTATGACCAATTGCAAAAAGTTGAGGCACCCAACTCGCAGTCAGACAGCAGTATGCATACCACAGATTATGCTGGTGTTTCTCGTATCCACTGTAATTGTACAGTGGTTGGAAAATGAAACTGAAACACCTGGTTTTAGACCACAATCATTTATTGTCCCGACTGACAGTTCTGGTGGAAACAGGAGAGTTGAGGTGCTCATTGAATTCTGCCATGATTTGAGCATTTGAGTCGTGGTTTTATGTTTTTTGGATGCAATCCGGGTTAGCAACCGAACATCCCTTTCAGACAGCTTCCTCTTCCAGCATCCACAGTTAATCCTGTTGGATGTGGTTCGTCCTTTTTGGTGGTATGCTGACATTACCCTGGATACCGTGGCTCTTGATACATTCCAAAGACTTGCTGTCTTAGTCACAGATGTGCCAGCGAGACGTGCACCAACAATTTGTCCTCTTTTGAACTCTGGTATGTTCCATAATCTTGTGTGCATTGCAATATTTTGAGCAAAACTGTGCTCCTACCCCTCACACCCTGCTCTTAATGGTGCAATGTGCAATTAATGAAGATTGGCCATCAGGCTGCTCCAATTTAGCCATGAAACCTCCCACACTAAAATGACAGGTGTTTCAGTTTCATTGTCCAACTTCTGTAGATGAACCCTTATTTACAAACAAAAATTAACAGAATCCAGGGTTAATCTACAGGAGTTGGTCTTTTCTTAGGCTTTTCTATCCCAGCCTAGAATAACGCTTAGGCTTGTAACACCTGCGTCTGACCTCCCGGACATGCTTGATCACATGAAGCTTTGGCGTTCTAACTCGCCGGCCTTCTAATTAGGTTCACCTGGTCCTCCTTGTATAAATAACCCCCTGTTTCAGGCCTATCTTACCCGGTATTGAACCTTTTTCCATGTGTTTGGACACCATGACAGTAGGTGTTCCAATACTTTTCGGTTACAATAGTCGACGTGCAGTAGTTTAGCTAGGCTACAGAAATGTATTTAAAGATAGAACATAGAATTCATGTACTAAGTATTGTAAGTTGCTCTTTCATATATATATATATATATATATATATATATATATATATATATATATATATATATTTATATGTATATATATATATATATATATATATATATATATATATATATATATATATATATATATATATATACATATAAATATTGACTGTGGTTGGGGTAATACATGCTGTATTTACCACCCTATTAATTTGCCTCAGGATAAAACACACTGATCTACATTTTATGGTTGGCTTATGCTACAAAAAAAACTCTTAGTTTAGACTTTTAGCACTGTTAACTCAGCTTATAATTGTATTTTTCCTTGCTTATGAGGTCTGAAAGGGACTGACATCAATGTTTTGTTGCCTGTTGTATTTTCTACCCGTGCTTAAGCATACTTCTGTAGCACATGTTACCTGTATGGACCTGCAGATCTGGGTGTGGGACCCCTGATCATGAGCTTAATGCTCCCCTCATTATCGCTGTGACTGAGAGGTCCTGTCACAGGAGCCGGGAGTCTCGGTATCTAGGCCACGGGGGACGTCCTCCCTCTCTTTCTCGTCCTGCAGGAGCCAAAAACTGGTCCAGGCTTTAATCTGCTGTGTTTGTGGCGTATTTCCTTTTGCCGCTGTCTGGATAAATGCGGGCCAGAACGCTGCAAATGCCAACCCTTTATCAGGCTTAAACAGCTGCACTGCCCCTGGGAGAGAGAGAGGGATGAGGGGCGAGAGACACAGACAGACAGATAGATAGATAGAGAGAGATAGAAGTGCAGTGAGAAAAGGCAAAGGGACATCTCCAAAAACAGGGAATCCTAGGGAAAAATCCTTTCAAATTCTGTCAGGATTTAAAAATATACAATTTAAAAAAGTCAGCTGCCTTTGAAACATAACATTTTATGGTAAATTGGACAATAAAAAACAAACTGTTTTGGTTTATTGAAGCACCATGCAAATAGCAAAGAAAGGCCAAGTCAAGACAAGTCAAGAGGCCAAGTCAAGACAAAAATGGGACACATTGAGTCTAAATCAAATTTAGCTATCATGTTTGAGTCAAAACTTGGCTTTTATTAGTCCATCTAAGTCAAGACAAAGATCAGAACAAACCAAGTCTAAGTCAGAACCAGGACTTTTAGTTGTCAAGTCCACATCAAGCAAGGTTGTGATACACTGAATCTAAGTCAAGATCAAGACATTTAGAAGTTGAGAAAGGGGTGACGAGCCAAGGTGAAGGTGAAGACCATGATCGAGACACATCAAGTCCAAGACTTGACAAGAGTTTTTAGGCAGTTGACTCAAAGGCAAGACCAAACATTTAGGTAAGTCTGAGTCAAAACCAAGATCATGGCACATTGAGTTTAAGTCAAGACCAAGACTTTTAGTGTACACCCTGCACAAGAGTTGTGGCAATGCTCTTTGCTACCTTACGTCCCGTCAACAATCTATTTTCATGCCTTGCACCCCCTTCTTTAAAAAAACATCAGAGTTAAGGAATAAATCTACACTGATGGGCATGGTGGTCTGGAAATGTGGTATGTTTAGGTAGATTTCTAGATTTCTTCGTATTGCTATTTTGGCAGAAGAAAGCGCAGGTGCACGACTGACTGAAATCAACCTAGACAACAATCAATCATTAGACTCCATTCCTACAGGTGCACCATGCGTGCTGCACACACTTTGCGCACGAACACCATGACACAAAAACCTGACTTTTAAGTCAACAGTAAACAGAATAAAGAATATAATAACATCGCTGTTGCCTAAAATTAGCTCAGTTTCCTTAAACGAGGTCAGTATCCTCTGCTGAGATGGACAAATCGCAGTGCTGTTAAGATTCAAACGCGCCAAGTAACACATTGATTGGTTTATTTCAAGGTATGCTCAAAACACCCCAATGATTAATTAAAAGAACATAACACCAAAGACACACCACCTAGTCAAGATGAAGACCAAGACATTCAGCAGTTGAATTAAGGTATAGACCAAAATCAAGACACATCTAGTCAAGAACCAAGACCAAGATTTTTTTAAGCAGTTGACTCAAAGGCAAGACCAAAACATTTAGTAGGTGAGACTTTAACTGATCAATCAAGTCAAGACAAAGATCCTGACAAATCAAGTCTAAGTCAGAACCAAGACTTTTAGTTGTCAAGTCCACATCAAGCAAGGTTGTGATACACTGAGTCTGAGTCAAGCTTAAAACATTTAAAACTTGAGTTAAGGTGAAGACCAAGATCAAGACACATCTAGTCAAAAAACAAGACAAAGGGTTTTTTAAGCAGTTGACTTGGCACGATCAAAACATTTAGTAGGTGAGTCTGAGTCAAAACCAAGCACATTGAGTTTAAGTCAAGACCAAGACTTTTATTGGTCTTATTTTTATTGGACACATTAAGTCAGAACATGGTCAAGATTTCCAGATTTCCAGGAAGTCCAGGTAGAGATCAAGATTGAAAAAAACATTAAGTCAGAGTCAAAACCACATTCAGGATAAAGACTTCAGTGGACCTGAAGTGGGCCATGACTCCTACCTGGGTCCTGAAAACAAAAACTTATTGGTATTAAACCATAATAAGCAGAGAAAGTGAATGAAAGTATTGGAAGTCTGAGGAGAAAACTGTAAGCTGGGCTTTCAGATTGAAGTTTTTCTTAAGATCAGCTTTTCCTACTCCAGTAAAATCAATCTGTTTCCATTGGACAGTTTTCTGCTTCATGGTCTACTTTCAAGAATTTTCCCCTTCAGAATCTGGTGAATCAATCTTATACGGTGACAGCTACGACCCCTAAACAGCAGTCCTGCAGCAGGGTCACGGCCTGCTCTAGTAGACCACAGCTAGCCCACCTGCTCCAGATAACCCAGAGGCTGAGGACCGGCTGATCAGATGATTGGGGCTGTTATCACTGGAGGAGGACCGCTTTGCACTGCGGTTCTTCTGCTTATGCAAGAATCTTATAAATGTGTGGTCTCTGACATCCTGCACACATAGTAAACACATTCCAAAGGTCTCTGTGGGAGCGTACGATTCTTTTCTAGTGTGTGTGTGTGAGTGTGTACTCATATGACACAGCTTTGTGACTCGTTATCTCCCTGTTCGCTAGCTGAGATAAGACAAAACTGAAGACATCAGCAGCAGCACCTGCATTCCTTCTGTATGTTTTAGTTTATTGTTTTTTTTACTGCCTTTTTTTTTCTTTGTGTGTCAATGGGTTCACTTTGGACACTCTAACAATCATTTTTATTAGTGTTTTAGGTTATTTTAAGGATGCACCTAATATCTGGCAACCAGCAAACACAAGCTACTATTTTTCCTACCTCGTCATAAACTGGCTATTTTTATTATTATTATTATTATTATTATTATTATTATTATTATTATTATTATTATTATTATTATTATTGAATAGATACGAGCTGTACTGTGCTCGGATAGCAACATTAGTTGAGTACTTTGTATTTTCTGTATATATTTCACTCTTGTGACTTGAGTATCTATAGTGAGGTACATTTAAAATTGCACTGCTGAAGTAAATCCATGATTAAAATTGCGCTGCTGAGGTATATGCATTGTGCTTTGTCAATAATGATTTTAAATTAGAGTTTTATAATTGATTTTTCTTTAAAAAGTGGTACACAAAAAAATGCTAAGTTAAATAATAACCTGTGGGGGAAAAAAACGCTGTTTTTCTATTTCATTTATATCATTTCATTTATGCAGCTCCAACCTCTCCAGCACTGTCAGCATTTTGCAGTTCACACATGGCTTCTAAGATTTTCTGATGACAGCAGAACATGTTGACAGCCCCAGTGGTAGAGGGAATATATGAACATATGAATATGAAGTGACAGAGCCAGAGCTGTCTGAACACTAAAACATGTCAAGCATACAAGCATTTTATTTAAAATGGCTTTTTGTGTAAAATAAACTGCATATGAATATATGATACACAGTTAAACAGTATTCTATACTATTGTAAATACAGTGCCATAAAACATATTTTTATTTGTCATACTTGCATTTTTTTTTCAGATTATCAAACACACTTTAATAACAGACAAAGATAACCTGAGTAAATAAAAAAGCAGTTTTTAAATTATGATTTATTTTATTAAGGAAAAAGGAACCCCTCTCCCCTTAAACCTAAATAAATTCAAGAACAGATGAGAAAAAAAGTCCTTGACATTGTTGCCCTAGATTTAGGGGACAAATACTGTTTTTACATAGAGCCAGGTAGGTTTAAATACATTTTAGCCTTAATAAATTAATTACATTTATTCGTTAAACACTGCTTTTCATATTTACTCAGGTGATATTTGTCTAAATACACAGCTCTGGAAAAAAATTAAGAGACCACATCAGTTTCTGAAAACAAGTTCATATTCATAAAGTTTTAAGAGCTCAGAAATCAATATTTGGTGGAATAACCCTGGTTTTTAATCACAGTTTTCATGCATCTTGACAAGTTCTCCTCCACCAGTCTTACACACTGCTTTTGGATAACTTTATGCCTTTACTCCTGGTGCAAAAATTCAAGCAGTTCAGTTTGGTTTGATGGCTTGTGATCATCCATCTTCCTCTTGATTATATTCCAGAGGCTTTCAACTTAGTAAAATCAACGAAACCCTGTATGTCTAAAACACTATACATTCATTTCTCCCCCCAGTTGTTACCATGATGGTGCCTACCTGTTAATAAATATGTTTTTCAGCTTAATTAATTAAATCATTTGATTGGTAATCCTGGGTAGACCAGCATGGTCATGGTAGCCATGCTTGTCAACCAGGATAATCAGACTAATTGATCAATTTGGTCAGATTGATCATAATAACATACCTTTCAAAAGAAAATCAGATCAAACCTTCCTCTGTATGTATACCCTATGTGCAGATAAACTAGGATATTTTAGCAAGACAAAGTAAACAGCTCTAATTAGATAATTTATGTGTTTGGATAGCACATTACAGCGAGTTTCTGGTCTGTGTGATCTGAGAGCAGTGTGTGCTGGTTTGAGGACTGGTGTGTACTGTACGTGTGTTTCTCAGTGTGTGTATCCCTGCGCTGGTGCATGGTGGCCTGTGTTAGTCAGGCGGACCCCAGCTGTGAGCACTCAGTGTACTGTGTTCTCTAGGAGAAATGCAGACTGACAGCTCCTGCTCACTGCATTCATTTACCCAGACTTGTCCCCTCCCAGCCAGCGACGACAGGACTCCTCCACACCCGCACACACCAGCACACACCCGCACACACACACCCTGACTCTGTTAACTGGGGATCAGCACACTCTGTGCCCCCCTGCAGGAACATCTACAGACAGCGAGGTCCTTCAGCTTGACAGCCTCAATTGTTTCTGTTTATACATTGTCCTCAAAAGAGAGTATGAGAGAATTTTTCCCTTGAAGGCTTATATGTAATATTACAGAAAAATCTCATGAACTAAAAGAAGTTTTAATGTATGACCAAAATCAGACAAAAAAAAAAAACTGTTTGGATAGTATAGAAAATGCCATAAGACAGAATGAAACCAATATATTTTACGTTACAGTATTTCTGCTCAAATTTATTTTCTTTGGTATGATACATCCATTCCTGCATTACAGACCTGCAACCCACTTCAAAAAAAGTTGGGGCAGCAAAGCATTTACATTTATTTTTTGCATAACATTACACCCCATTCCCTTTGCAGTCATTACTTATAATTAATCTATCTAACTATCTATCCACCCAAACACCCATCCACCCATCCATAAACCAACCCACCCATCCATTCATCCACCCATCCACCTATCCACCCATCCATCCACCCACCCATCCATCCACACATCCATAAACCAACACACCCATCCACCCACCCACCCATCCATTCATCCAAACACCTACCCACCAATCTACCCATCTATCCACCCATCCATCCACCCAAACACTCACCCATCCATCCATAAACCAACCCACCAATCTACCCACCCATCCGCCCATCTATCCATCCATCCATCCATCCATCCATTCATCCACCCAAACACCCACCCACCAACCCACCCATCTACCCATCCATCCATCCACCCACCCATCCATCTCTCCCCTCCACCCATCCATCCATGCACTCCACCCTTCCATCCATCCATCCACCCCATGAGGTAGAGTCACCTGGAATAATTTTCTTAAAGGAATTTCTGGAGGTGCTGAACAATATTTGCTGCTTTTCCTTCATGCTGGGAAGCTCCAGATCATCCTAAATCACCCTCTCATTTAATTAGATTTAGGTCACCTACTGTCTAATTATGTACTGTTTACTACATAATTCCATTCAATTAAACAACAATGAATATATAAATAAATGAAATAAAGAAAAGCACTGAATGAGAAGACGCGTCCAAACTTTTGACTGGTACTGTAAACTATGATGTAATAAGTAATGATTTGAAGGAATCTGTAGATTTAATTTGCATGTTTCATTTTTATTTTTTTATTTCCTTGCTTTGGAATTCTGCAAAATTCATTCTTGCGAACAAGGAGTCGTATCGAATCCCTAGACAGAGGGGGAGGAGTCATGAACTGAACTGACCTTGTATTACCAGGCAGTCTCAACATTTGGCAGCTTGTCAAGTCAGCTCCTAACAGCTGTCAATCAAATCACTCCTGGAAGATAAGTAATTAATCATCTCCATCCATAATGAGTCAACAATAGGGGTAAGGGAGGGGGAAACGCCCATCCAGTTCACTTCCAGTCCATGCTGATCTATAATGATCTCCTGTCCCCCGGGTATGGCAGAGCGCCAGATCGTGACAGTATCTTGTCATGTGGAAGGGCATTATGGAAATGGCATGTTAGTGAGTATGCGGGTGGACAGTGCTGTCAGCGTGAGTCTTCATTAGATTCACCTCGTGTTCTGCGCTACTCTTGCTGTCCAGACTTATTAAGATTTTGTCTTTGGTGGATCTGCTGATCTATAGATCTTCGGAACAAACACATACAGTCATGAAAAAGTTTGGGCACCCCTATTAATCTTAATCATTTTTAGTTCTAAATATTTGGGTGTTTGCAACAGCCATTTCAGTTTGATATATCTAATAACTGATGGACACAGTAATATTTCAGGATTGAAATGAGGTTTATTGTACTAACAGAAAATGTGCAATATGCATTACACCAAAATTTGCCCGGTGCAAACGTATGGGCACCCTTATCATTTTATTGATTTGAATACTCCTAACTACTTTTTACTGACTTACTGAAGCACAAAATTGGTTTGGTAACCTCATTGAGCTTTGAACTTCATAGCCAGGTGTATCCAATCATGAGAAAAGGTAATTAAGGTGGCCAATCGCAAGTTGTTCTCCTATTTGAATCTCCTCTGAAGAGTGGCATCATGGGCTCATCAAAACAACTCTCAAATGATCTAAAAACAAAGATTGTTTAACATAGTTGTTCAGGGGAAGGAGACAAAAAGTTGTCTCAGAGATTTAACCTGTCAGTTTCCACTGTGAGGAACATAGTAAGGAAATGGAAGAGCACAGGGACAGTTCTTGTTAAAGCCAGAAGTGGCAGGCCAAGAAGAATATCAGAAAGGCAGAGAAGAAGAATGGTGAGAACAGTCAAGGACAATCCACAGACCACCTCCAAAGAGCTGCAGCATCATCTTGCTGCAGATGGTGTCACTGTGCATCGGTCAACAATACAGCACACTTTGCACAAGGAGAAGCTGTATGGGAGAGTGATGCGAAAGAAGCCATTTCTGCAAGCACGCCACAAACAGAGTCACCTGAGGTATGCTTTTGCTTTTGCATACCTCAGGCGACTCTGTTTGTGGCGTGCTTGCAGAAATGGCTTCTTTCGCATCACTCTCCCATACAGCTTTCTGATATTTTTCTTGGCCTGCCACTTCTGGGCTTAACAAGAACTGTCCCTGTGCTCTTCCATTTCCTTACTATGTTCCTCACAGTGGAAAATGACAGGTTAAATCTCTGAGACAACTTTTTGTAATCTTCCCCTGAACAACTATGCTGAACAATCTTTGTTTTTAGATCATTTGAGAGTTGCTTTGATGAGCGCATGATGCCACTCTACAGAGGAGATTCAACAACTTGCAATCGGCCACCTTAAATAACTTTTCTCGTGATTGGATACACCTGGCTATGAAGTTCAAAGCTCAATGAGGTTACCAAACCAATTTCGTGTTTCAGTAAGTCAGTAAAAAGTAGTTAGGAGTATTCAAATCAATAAAATGATAAGGGTGCCCATACTTTTCAGTCACGTCCATTTTTCCCATTTAATTTTTCTCCTCTAAACTGTCTTTCCATCTCCAGTGTTTAATTCTAAAAGTTAGTTTTCCCTGTGCTAATACTGTCAGTTCTTTTATATCCCCTCAGAAATCGTTTTTCTTGGCAGGAACAGACGGTTTGCATCACATGGAATAAACAAATATAATCTAATCCAATGTAATCTAATTATCTGTTAGCCAGACAGTTCATTTTAGTGTAGTTAGTCATGCTGGACTTGGTAGTATTTGTAGCAACTGTCACGCTTCCCTTTGTCTGCCAAGCTGGTCCAGACTCCATTTCCCAGAATGCCGCTGGCACTCACCTTGACTCCTGATCATCACATGACACTCACTCGTTCTCAGTCATCGGACTATTTACTGTTTTCACTTGTTTTCCTGTCTATATATGTATATACACCACTTTCTTTGTTCAGTTAATTTCCAAGTTTTGACTAGCCACCTAGCATAACTAGCATTTTTGTTGCTCTTGTTTTATTTTTTGTGAATAAATTTTTGCTACATTATTTCGATTCTGACTTTTGCCTAGCTCTTGTTTGCTCAGTTTTCCGGCATTGCATCTTTTGGTATGTACCTCTTTAGCCTGTGTCCTAGTCTTGTAATAAAAGTATATTTCCTTTTTTAAAGGACTTCTTTCGAGTTCTGACAGTAACTCGTGGCTAGAGCTCTAGACACACTTATTTTCTTGTCTGAACTGAGTTTAAATGCTGTTGAAAACGTGATGTTTTATTTTTATTTCTTTTTAAAAATGGATCATAAACACCAGTAAACTAAGATAATCTATAGTTCTGTAATCTGATGGAAATGGAAATGTTTTGTAATAAATCACATTACCTGCACTTTTACTCTCTCTAATACACTTACTGGACAAACTGGGTATTCAGTGGAAATATCCACTCTGTCTCTGGTTTAGGATGCACTGTAAACTCAATGAGGACAGTCTGAGATGCTTGTTGGTGACAGGCTGACCAAATAAGTAGGTGAGTCTGGCTCCATTGAATGTAAATGCAAGATTTTATGAACAAAGAAAACAAACAATAAACCAAACTAAATTTAAAACAAGATTTACAAACAGACAGGACTACTAGAATAAACACAGAATAAACTACAGACAGAAAACCAACAGTTACAAACACTTACAAGAACTGACAGGGGACACTGAAACAAAGGAGCTATACATACACGCAGTAAAGAGAAAACACCTGGGCATAGGTAACGAGGGGGTGGTGTAATGGAATTAACACGGGTGAAAACACTAAAGACTGAGGCGGAGACAGAGGAGGAACACACAGGACCATGTGTAGGGGGGCATGTGTGGAATGAATACACAGGAAAGCCAGAAAACACAGCAGGATGAGAATGTGACACGTTGTTTGCAAACTAAACAACACGGCGGACATTTTTAGCTTCATGGGAAAATTAATTAATTACTTTTCCACTGGAATAAATTGTTGAAGTATATAGTTTAATGCAAATGCTTAGAAACCTGAGTGCAAATATCATATTTTGTTGATACTCTGGGTAAAAATAAGTGAATAAATTCTCTACAGAAACCACTGTTCCAGACAATTGAAAATTATTTGCTGCATTTTGGGACTGTAAACTACATCAATTAACATTATATTGTTAAACAGCAACATAAGCTATCAATGTGTTTGCATCTGTGTTATATATATATATATATATATATATATATATATATATATATATAATGTTTATATATATATATATATATATATATATATATATATATATATATATATATATATATATATATATATATATATATATATATATATATAATGAGGATTGGCTGCCTCACCCTCCTTTTACCTTCAAATTTACTAACACCTTTTATGTTTGGGGTCAATTTCACCACAGCAATTTTAAACTATAGAAAATGATTATATAATAATAACATTTTTACCTAAGTTTATGTCAGATGCTATATTTGTTTGTTGACTACTTAAATAGCCATATACAAAATTCTACCCCCCTCCCCCCCAATCAACATGTTATCCGTCTATGGACAAATATACAAATCACCATAAAATCTCATTGATTTAACTAATATTGAAAATAAAGATCTTATTGGTATTGTTATGTTTTTATTTCATTTATAAGTATTTTTTTGGTAATATAAAACATTTAGAATTAGAAATATTTAATGTTATCAACAATAGTTAAACATATTTTGTTTGACCCCAGCAATTTCTCATTTGTCATGTAAAGTGCACTTTTGCCACTAATACAGTTATAAGGGTACCACTTTAAAATAAGACTACCTTTATAAAGGGTTTATAAATGGTTTACAATTAGTTTATTAATGGTTACTAATTAGGTTGTAAATGCCTTAAAAATCACTAATAATCAGTTATAACACATATGTAAAAAGGGCAACAATGACCTGTTGTTTGCCAAATAGTGAACCCACAGCCATCTATATTGTTGCCCTTTCTACGTATGTGTTATAACTGATTATTAATGGTTTTTAAGCCGTTTGCAACCTAATTAGTAACCATTAATAAACTAATTGTAAACCATTTATAAACCCTTTTATAAAGGTAGTCTTATTTTAAAGTGGTATCATTATAATGATGTTATTTTAGGGCTCTAAATGTTTTTGAAGACTATACAATTGGATGTAGTTATAGTGACCTTCACATCATTTAACACAAATGTGTGTAAAATTCTGAAATTTAAAACAGCCTGCGGTCAAATTGAACCCAAAGAACACTGATGTAAACAAAATGTGTACAGGACACAAAAAACATATCATATCATTATTTTTTTTTGCCCAGATGTCACTAAATATGAAGTAAATAAAATTATACTAACTGCTTATTTAAAGGCGTTAAACATTGAATGGGGTTAAATTGACCCCAAACATAATAGGAAGGTTGAGGTGGAATTGTCTCAGTTAAATCTATTTGGTTTTATCAGGCGTGAAGCACTGTCCATCTTTCCAATAGAAACATACAGTATTACAGAAGCTGCAAAGATTTGTCAGATTCAGCATTTTCATATAACGTGTACCTCTACTGTCTTGGTCTAAGATAAGAGAATTTTTATATCACTCCGCCGCCGCTCCATAAGTCCATGTGCTGCCTCTCGCTAATGACTTATGGCGGCCTGGCACTTGTGCATTCCTTAAATTTCCAACATGGCCTGGGAGTCCTTCGCACCCTGAAGACAAATGAGCTCAATTTTATACGTAGCAGCTTAATCCATGTTCCCCGCCGCCTGCGAGCCAAGCAGGGCTTTGATCAATTGCGCTGGCAGCCCCTTAGGCCCCCGCGCCGGCTCCCCTGCAGCGCCTGCAACAATGCCTGCGGTGGACGGCGTAATTGGAGGTCACAAGCATGATAGATACGACGACATGAAGTGATATTAACAACATACATCCATTTCCCAGCGGCTGTGTGGGTCTGAGGGTCTATGGGTTTGTAAAACAGGTTGGTTCACACCGTCCACCAGGATGATAGATTCAGATAAATGAAGGAATAAGGTGGGGAAGTGAGGTGTGGGTTTGTGGCACAGTGACAAAGTAACACTGTGCTCTATCTTACATCCTGTGCAAGGCACGTCGTAATGCTCATTGCTATCTTACACCCCACGAACACTCCATTTAAAAAGTGACAGAGCTTACAAATTAATCTACACCAATGTGAGTGGTGGTCTGGAAGTTAAGAAGTGTGTTCAGGTAAATTTCTGGTAACGTAAAACACAGGTGCGCCACAGACTGATTAAAACGGATTAAAACAGTCAAACGTCCAACGTTCATTGCTATCTTGGCAACGCAGGTACGCCATACGCTCTATGCATGTACACTCCAGCACATTACAAGCACAGACACACAATGACACGCAGCAACTTGTAAACCCAACTTTTACATCAACTATAAACAGAATACAAATAAGCATTATGCATTGAACCAATAGGTTCATATTTGTCTGCTCCAGAGGGTCCTATTCATTTGGCAGCAACAAGTGCAATTTAAGGCCAATTTATCTCATGCCCTAACCACCCAACACCATCACTCTGCAACTATTAATACAACATACAACAATAGCAACACATTTAGAACCCATCAAAAACATACAGCTCTGGAAAAATGAGACCACTTCAGTTTCTGATTCAGTTTCTCTAATTTTGCTATTTATAGGTATATGTTTGAGTAAATTGAACATTGTTGTTTTATTCTATAAACTACGAACAACATTTCTCTCAAATTCCAAATTAAAATATTGTCATTTAGAGCATTTATTTGCAGATAAATGAGAAATGGCTGAAATAACAAAAAATATGCGGAGCTTTCAGACCTTAAAATAATGCAGAGAAAAAACAACAACTTTAAATTCATATAGTTTTAAGAGTTCAGAAATCGATATTTGGTGGAATAACCCTGGTTTTTAATCACAGTTTTCATGCATCTTGGCGTGTTCTCCTCCACCAGTCTTACACACTGCTTTTGGATAACTTTATGCCACTCCTGGTGCAAAAATTCAAGCAGTTCAGCTTGGTTTGATGGCTTGTGATCATCCATCTTCCTCTTGGTTATATTCAAGAGGTTTTCAATTTGGTCAAATCAAAGAAACTCAATTTGGACACATCTCTTTTAAATACTAAAGTAAATTGCATTATGATCAAACACAAGATAAACAACAGCAAAAAAAAAACCAAAAACAAATTGCACATATTTTCATTAATATTTTTTTCTGTTTAGCTATGCTTGTGATTGTTGTTAAGAAATAAATAACTAAGTTTTATTAGTTCTCTGAAGATAGTGGTTGTGGCAAGCCAAAAATACTTCTTATACTTATAAAATACTTATACTTCTGCATTGAGTCAATGCATTGTTCACAGCAAAGCCTGTGTGAGTGCCCTATGCAGCTTTCCATGTTTATAGCTCAGCATCGCTCTTACATGTTGCATTTCTAGGGAGGTGCCAGTCAGGCTATGATGTAGGGTTTATGGCTATACGCAGAGTATGATGCAGGAGTATAAATTGGTCTTTAGGGTAGATGAAAGCAGAATTCAGTCGAAGGAGTTTTCACAAACATTTGGACATGGAGTATAACCTCAGTGTTCCATGTTCTCTGGTCTTGCTGGTGTACATGTGACACCCTGTGAACCCGGCCTGTTCATCACTTCACACCCACTCTGGCCAGAAATGCTGATAGCAACACTCTGCTGCAAGCACACACACACACACACACACACCTACTGAACCACAGCTGCCAAAAATACCACGGCATCACTGCACATGAACTAACCTCTCTGGCCGAGAGCGGAACCCCCATGCCGAGAGCTATTCCTGACCTCTCAGAAAGTCGTCACTTACTGTGGAATGCAGAAACGGTGAGCTCCCGGCAGGGACTCATTTCAAAGCATAGGTGATACTGGGTCAAGCCGTTTACGTAAAAAGCCGGCTAAAGTTACACCGCAGCAGATAACACCTTCCCCAGCAGCTGAATCTGAGAGCAGGAAAGTGATTGGGCGAGCAGAATGCCTCGGATGACCTGTGTGTGAAGTGTTTCTCTGTGGAATGTGAAATTAGATCAGTTGGCGGTGGCAGAGAGAAACGGTTAGCTAAGCTCATTCATAGTGGATCATGTCACTTCGACTTTTTAATTCAGTATCCGGCATCAAGTCCCACCATTTTTGTTGGTTTTGTACTTTTTGGATATGTGTGTGGGGCCTCCTGCATTGAATGTGAGTGTAATTTCTGTCACTTGTCACACCTAGAGTTTACTTACTAAGTCACACAACCAAGGAGACACCTGTCATGGCTGGGCAGAACTCAGACACATGAAAATGCACATCGGCAGGGAGTAAGTGAAGTAAGTGTGTATGTATAGCGAGTGTTACAGGTGAAATCATAATTTAGGTGATATGGTTTCCTGGTGCAGTTTCATGTTATTATGAACGGGAATGCTGTCAGTGTGTGGTATTGCATTCTGGGTATTGTAGTCCGGAGACTGAAGATCGCAGGTAGAGCTGAGAGTGAAAGAGACAGCAACGCCTTTGGCAACAGGCACGATAGCACCAGACGTCAGAAAAATGTTGGATTTTAGTTAAAAAAAAAAAAAAATCAAGCATGGTACAAGCATTAGGCCATAAATATTAGACAGAAATGTGATAAAATTCCAACCTTAGACAGATGTTGAAAACAAACACTGTGTTAAAGTTCTGATGTAGCACAAATGTTGACTACATGTGGTTACTTAACCCTATGACTTAAAATATACAAAATATATTTGTTAGGCAGATATTGAATTGTGGATGGAAGTCATTTATACATCAAGAAAACAACATTGACTTAACATTAGACAAACGTTAAATGTAAGTTGTATGTAACACAAAATGTAACACAATGGATTAAAACCAACAATGTATTAATGTCTTGCAACAGAATTTCAAATTGTGTGGGTATTACCAATATGACAATTAATAGACATTGGGCCCTATCTTACACCCTGCGCAAGGCACGTCACAATGCTGACTGCTACCTTACACCCTGTCAACTGTCTATTTTCACACCTTGTGACCGCACCGTTAAAATACTGAGGTGCAGTCTGGAGTGAGGTATGTTCAGGTACATTTTTGCCATACTGTTTTCTTGGTTGGGAAAAACACAGGTGCTCCACTGACTAATTCAAACCCTGACAACAGTCAGACACCCACTGCAGGTGATCCATGCAGGCTCAGCACGTGTACACCAGCGCTCATTACACAAACACAAAGACACGCAGCAGTGCACAAACCTAACATTTACATAAATCATAAACAGAATACATAGAAGTGTTGCACCATTAAAATTTAAATATGCCAGTCAGAGCACACCTGGAAAGTGACACATTGATTTGTTTATTTTACATAACGCCCCAAAACACATCCATGATTAATTAAGAGAATTGGTACATGCCTTTTGTTTCAAGCTGTGCAAGGCTTATTTTTTGCATCTTTAAGATACCAAGACACCTTAAATGCAGCTGTGTGGTGCACAGTTGACTTCTCGTCTATAGATATATCACTAAAATAGGGCCCATTGGGTTTTGTTCTTCTTTACAACTTACAGCTGAACAACAGTGTATCTACATTTAAATCTACATGTACATGATGTTTCATATGACATTTAGAAGATGTTGGATCTTGGTTTCTTAACATCACAACCTACTGTACATTAAACCAGATACCAACACCAACCAGACAATGCCATAGGAGGCCAGCTGGGTACAACAAAAGATCACCATCAGATTCTTCCTTATTGTACATCAAACTGATGTTGGCATTTGATGTTTTTCTGATCTGTTGTTCCGGTCAGTCAATATCAAAACGACATAAAACCACAGGAATTGGTGGTGATTGATTGTTGGTGGTCAGTTTGGTACACAATCTTCACATATTTAGACTGTTAATGCTGAAAACGTTATGTATATCTGCTATTCATCTGATTATGTATCTGATTTGAGTTTGAGTGTATAAATATTGTAACATTTGAATGGTTTAAATGTGTATTAGACTTTATTCTTTTGTAATTTTTGTCATATTTGTCATGTCATACTGGAAGTATGTGTGTCAGCACAGATTTATATTTGTGTGTTGGTGTGTGTGTGTGTGTGTCTGTGTGTGTGTCAGAGAGCGAACCCTGTGTATAACAAAAGCACTGCAGCTTTTGCAGCCTTTAGCCGCCTCTCTGTATGATTTCCAGAACACTCTGTCCTCACGGGGAAATGTCACGCTACTCTGACAGTGTGCTCTCTCTCTCTTTCTCTCTCTCTCTCTCTCTCTCTCTCTCTTTTCCAATCCCACTCACTCTCTCACTCTCTCTTAGCCTCTCTCTCTGATTCTCTTTCTACCTATTGCGTTTTATTCTCTCTTCCTCTCTCTCTCAGTCTCTCTCTCTCTCTCTTACTCTCTCTTTCTCTCTTAGCCTCTCTCTCTGATTCTCTTTCTACCTATTGCGTTTTATTCTCTCTTCCTCTCTCTCTCAGTCTCTCTCTCTCTCTCTTACTCTCTCTTTCTCTCTTAGCCTCTCTCTCTGATTCTCTTTCTACCTTTTGCTTTTATTCTCTCTCTCTCTGTCTCTCTCTATTTCACACACTTTCTCTCCCTATCCCCTCTGTCTCTCTCTACCACTCTCATCATTTACTCTCTCTCTTACTCTCTCTCTCTCTCTCTCACTCTCTCTCCCTCTCCTGTCTGTTTTTTTTCTTTGTCACTTTGTCACTCTGTCTCTCTTTTTCTTTCTCTCTTAGCCTCTCTCTCTCTCTTACTCTCTCTCTCTTTCTCTCTTAGATTGTCTCTCTGATTCTCTTTCTACCTATTGCTTTTATTCTCTCTCTCTTTCTCTCTCTCTCCCGTCTGTTTTTTTTTCTTTGTCACTTTGTCACTCTGTCTCTCTTTCTCTTTCTCTCTTAGCCTCTCTCTCTGATTCTCTTTCTACCATTTGCTTTTATTCTCTCTCTCTCTCTTTCTCCCTCTCCCATCTGTCTCTTTTTCTTTGTCACTTTGTCACTCTGTCTCTCTCTCTTTCTTTCTCTCTTAGCCTCTCTCTCTCTCTCTCTCTCTCTCTCTCTCTTACCTTCTCTCTCTGATTCTCTTTCTACCTTTTGCTTTTATTCTCTCTCTCTCCCTTTTCCCGTCTGCTCACACTCCCAGACCGGGGACTGAAGATGACCTGTCAGGTTGACAGGAACGTGTCGCTCCTGAACTTCAGTAACAGAAACTTCTTCTGCGGCTCTGTATGTCTCGGCAGTGGTGTGATGCTGGTGATGGTGGCGGCGGTACAGTTATTCTAGTGTTAGAGGGTTCTGTGCTGTGTGTTCTGTATGTTCTAGAACGTTCCCTTCAGCCCTCAGTGTGCTGAGATGATGACTAATGACTGCCACTGCAGTCTGCTGTAGAGGAGGAAAGTCAAATGGCTATGTTGGACATGTGTGAGCTTTTGTGTATGTGCTGTATGGAAAGACCTGTCCTGTTTTATTTAGGATTTGGCGATGGTCAGGCTTGAGAATGCATTATGCCAGTCGGTCACCCCTTGTAGTGATACCAGACCAGACCAAACAACTCAGCAATATGTGCAAGACCTCCAACTGGCATTTTTTCAGCAGGATAATGCTCCTCTACATACAGCAAAGGAATGTCTTTGCAAGATTGCAACATTTCCTTGGACTGACCGGTTGCCATATTCATAACAAGAGAAGCATTTTTGGGATGCCAGCTTTGGCAAACTATGAGTGTTCAGGATCTACAGGCCCAGCTGCAACATCCATGCGTAAATAAGCTGCAGGATGCCATACGGGGTCTGTATGACTCTGTATATCATCTTGTATCCAGGATAGAGACATATCAAACATGGTTCTACAGTCTATTTTTAATTGCACAGATTTTTTTTTCACAAATAAACATATTCTTTTGCATTAATGTTGTATTTTAACTGACATATGGTTGCATTACACTGACATATACAAGTGTGTGTGTGTGTGTGAGAGAGAGAGAGAGAGAGAGAGAGAGAGAGAGAGAAAATTTAAGATTTAGAGGAGCTAAATCTCCTGTCTGTTTTTTTTATTTGTCACTTTGTCACTCTGTCTCTCTCTCTCTTTCTCTCTTAGCCTCTCTCTCTCTCTCTCTCTCTCTCTCTCTCTCTCTTAGCCTCTCTCTCTCTCTCTTTCTCTCTCGCTCTCTCCCTTTCCTGCTCACACACAGGCTGACTGTCTGCCTGTGATTCAGTTTTTCTAACATATCACGACCCAAAGCTTTCGCTTTCTTTCTTTCCCTCCCTCCCTCTCTCTCTCTTTCTCTCTTTCCCCCTTTATTTCTCTCTTTTCCACTTTGTCACCCTCGTTTCTTTTTCTTTTCTCTCTATAATAATGCTCTTTCTGCTCTTATTCTCTCTCTCACTACAGCTCTCATCTCCCTTTCATTTTTACAACCACTCTCTCTTTTACTATCTCTCTCCCACTCTCCACCCACTCACCACACACTCCACTCACAGCCAGGTACTACAGGGACTCACTCACTCTCACACACACACACACACACACACAAATAGATCCATGTAATTACTATTACACTGCCAGACGGCAGCAGGCGGCTTCCATTGGACTTCATTAGTTCAGTATATCACACACACACACACACACACACACTCACATAACACACACTCTCATACTCACATATACGCATATAGTACAGTATATGACCCCATTATATTCCCAAACACACACCGTGATCAGCATTACACACAGTCATGGTTTTCTCTCTCTCTCTCCCTTTCTCTGTCTCTTTCTCATACACACACACACACTCTCTCTCTCTCTCTTTCTCTCTCTCTCTCTCATACACATACTTTCTCTCTCATGCATCATCCTCACCATTATACAGGGGTCTGCATTTCACTCACATGTGTGCACAACCCCCCTCACACACACACACACACACACACACATTTGTGTCATGTGTAACTGCTTCTGTTGCCATGTTTGGAGTCATGCGCTGAGCAGCTGTGCAGCTTTCCTTCCATGGTTAGAAGGCAACGTGTGTGAGTAAGTGTGTGTGTGTGTAGAGTGGACAGAGGGGGTTGAAGAGGTGCACGTGACTCTTCTGAACGTGACTGGCTAGTGTGTGTTTATAGAGGTGTGTACTGTTGTGTGTGTGTGAGGAGTGTAGGCTTAGTGGTTCTCAGATCCACTTTTCAGCCACTATGATGACTCAGGGGAGGGTCTGTGTGTATGATAATGAGTAGTGTGTGTATGTGTGTGTTTCTGTAAATTGCATGTTTTTGTGTGTGTGTGTGTGTTTGTGTGTATAGTACAGTACATTTAGAGCATTACATAAATATTACCTGCATTCAGCCAGGCATGGAATTGGCCTGTATCTGACATTAATTTAATCAGATATACTATATGCCAAAAGTCATGGGATGGCAGTTGGCTTTGGAAAACTCTAAACATGCCTGAATCCACAGTGTCATGTATGTACTGGGAATACATTACAGAAGGCAATGATTCTCAAGGTTTGGTTAATGGGTACACATTTTTTTTTTTTTTTTGCTGCAATCTGTACTAATCATGAAAAGAACACCTTTCCAACTGTTAAGCATGGGGATGGATGTATCAGGCACAATTATATATAATTTTAAAGGCTTTTGTTGCAGCTAGTGCCATAAGAAAACACAAAAATGTCAATTCTACAGTAAATCGATTTTAATAATAGGATTAAATATGTTTCGGAAACTCCACTACACACACCTATGCTAAAGTGCTTATAGATTAGCTCTTAAGCTAGCATCTTCTCCAACAGCATCACAGCATCCAATACATCTGTGCCACTGTAGTTTTATAATCAGGTTTCCCCACTAAATATTAAGAACGTATGGACGTTTTACAATTTTTCATAATACTTTTTTCACTATTAAGCGCATTTCCTCCTTTAATTTTCCTAAAAATAATCAATGAGCCTTATATAAGAATTTTACCAGTCAGGTTGTAAGGAGCAGTAAAGCCACTCTGCTAAAGTTATACAGAGCTAAGCAGGTGTTTCAGTTTAGCCTGAGGCACTGAGGCTGGAGCAGTATTAGCAGTAGCCGCTAACTTCGCTAAGCGCTAGAGGTGAGTATTATCAGACTGTAGCCTCCTGCTAACCCCAGCTAGCAGTGCTAAAGCAACATTAGCTGCTAACTGCCCTAAGCGCTAGCTCTTTTGCCGCTTAGAGGTGAGTATTATCAGACTGTAGCATGCTGCTAACCCCGACTAGCACTGCTGGAGCAGCATTAGCTGCTAACTGGCCTAAGCGCTAGCTCTTTTGCCGCTTAGCTCTTTTGAGTATTATCAGACTGTAGCCTGCTGCTATCCCCGACTAGCACTGCTGAAGCAGCAGTAGCTGCTAACTGTGCTAAGCGCTAGCTCTTTTGCCGCTTAGAGGAGAGTATTATCAGACTGTAGCCTGCTGCTAACTTTGGCTAGCACTGCTGGCGAAGCATTAGCTGCTAACTACGCTAAGCGCTAGCTTTTTGCCGCTTAGAGGGGAGTATTATCAGACTGTAGCCTGCACATTTACCTTGTTAAAACAAGCTACATGGGACAAAACATTAACTAATATTGCCCTGGCTTACCAGAACACTAAGGATTCTTTAGTGTAGCGCTGTCAAGCAGCATTAGATGCTAACTGCTAGCAGTTAGCAGCTAATGCTAATGCTCATGCTTTAAAATCTAAGCTTACTGTGAATAAATGGAAGTGCTTTACTCACCCCAAATAAACAGTTTCCAGGAGAGAAATCTGTGTAGATTAACATTCAGTGCTTATTTGACTTTGAAAGAAAGTGTTTTTTTTATAATTACGGTTTTATTTAATTTAGTTAACTAGCTATGTGGTGACCCCACAGCACTCCTATATTTTGTGTTGTGCATGAAGACTAGTTTGAAAAGTAGTTTTATCTTGTAAATATCTTTAAATAATATTAAATAGGCTTTTGTAATGCATTTAGTTTTATATAAGATATGACCGTAAACCATTATTTATTAACTGTCCATAAATTCCAGCACTAAAGCTTCAGAATAAGGTGGGTAATTTAGATTATTCCTGTTACACCACCAGACTATGCACACAAATTAAACACGAGACTGTAATGTATACTGTGTATACTTAAACACTGTTAAATGTTTCTCTTTCTTTATTATGAGCGTGTCTTCCTAGCGGAACCTCTTGTATCCGTCCTGCATAATAAAAGCATGGTGGCTAAACTCATTTACGCAGATCATGCTCTGCTCTAACAACACGGTAGAAACAGGGTATCCACACGGGCGTACTGTAAGCTAAGACGAATTTGCAGCAGCTTGTCATAGATCACTACTCTAATGTACAGGGTTACAACCTTCAGCCTTTTCCATGCAGGCTCATCATCAGAGCAGGAAATGCACACAGAGCTGGAGTTAGCATGACTCACTAATTCAGTGCCCACAAATAGCGCTCATATTTACACGCTAAGGTGCTTAGAAATGTATTAAGCATGCCTGAGCCTTTCTTGTCAACATTGCATCTGTCTAATGGTGGACACATGACACGCATGACCACGGATAAGAGAGAGAGATAGAGAGAGGGCAATACAGTCATTGACAAATTAATGTATTGGTTGTCCATATGGGACTTTTTAAAAAAGACAGAGAGAGAGATAAGCAGTTGAGTTGTAATCATCTGTAATGTAAAATATTCAGCTACCCCTAGTCATCCTAGTATCGTATCCATGACCAATGAAAGTTAAGGAACAGAGTAACAGAGAACCATTCATTTCCTGCAGGAGGACACAATTTGTATCTACAATTTCATTGGCTATTTTTTATCTATAAATCACTCTCTGGGCATTTGCCATCCTATATATCTTTACTGATCTCACTTAACAATACTAATAATAATACGAGTTGTCCCCCTGTCACAGGGGGACGTAGGGCCCTCGCACAACAAATCGTACCGGGCCAAACCGAGAAACCGGTAAAAGTAATTTTAAGGTCTTGTTGAGTGTGCCAATTTTCAAGAGTTTTCTATCCTGTTAAACATGTGAAATATCCATTTAAAATACAGGTGGCGCTATAGCGCTGTTAAAATACATGTTTTTTAAATTCTAATTCTACATCAAACAACAGCCTCAGATAAGCAGGTTGGTCAAATTTTGTGAGTTTTTCCCCGTTATAACCTCCTCAAAACACCTGGCATTACCTAGGTTTTGACCTCCTGTTTTGATGTGGCATCTCACAAATTCAACCATCTGCCATTTCGTCCTCGTTTGAGATATCGACTATTCCTTCACAATTTATCATCAGATATGTTCAATGTTTATTTTTACCAAATACCAAGAGAATTCAACAAATTTGCTAGGAGTAGTTTGACAATATACACAAAAAATGTGTGTAAAATGCAGATATTTCAAAATGGCCGACTTCCTGTTGGGCGGAGTCCTACCAATGCTGAAAATGTGTGTAATGATGTCTTTTGTGTTTTTGCCAAGTTTCATGAATTTTCAATAATCTGTTTTCTGACCGTGTCATGGTTTCACTTTGGTCTAGTGTTGCGTCTCCATTAAATTAATTGCCTGCCATTACGTCATCGTTTCAGCTATCGACTATTCCTTTGCAATTTATCACCATGTATGTCTGGAGCCTATCCACGCCCAATTTAGAGATAATCTGACAAAGACTCTAGGAGGAGTTTGAATGAGTTTGTGAAAAATGTGTAAAAATTCCACAAATTTCAAAATGGCCGACTTTCTGTTGGGCGGAGCTAATACCAGCCAATAGGTAATATGTGTGGAATGATACTTTCTATGTTGTTGCCAAAAATCGAGAATATTGGAAAAATTTTGAGACAGCTACAGCTAATTTAATGGCCTAAATAAAATAGGGGGCACTGTAGAGTCATCTAGCTACACATGAGAAAAAAGACAAAATATTTCTAAATCATTTTAAAGACTTATTGAATCTGCCAATTATCAAGAGGCTGAGAGCTTTTCATACATGTGATATAAAATAGGTGGCGCTAGAGAGCTGAAGAAACACGAATTTACGAAATTCCAACTTACGGTCAAAGTTTGGCCTAAGCCAAATAGGTCTGTAAAATTTTAGGAGTTTTCAAACATCTTAACCCCTCCGAAACCAGGAAACTTTTTATTTTGCAACTTCCTGTCAAAATGGCCGACTTTCTGTTGGGCGGAATCAAATAAAACCAAGTGATCCTTGTTCTTTATGAGGAGGTCAATGAGCGTACCAAAGTTGGTGTACATTGGACAAACTTCATCCCAGCCACTGCCGACGTTTGGGGGCGCTATAGAGCTCCTGAACCACGCCAAAGTCCAGCCTCTATGGAACTTTAAAATTTTCGCCGAGTTTGAGGCCTGTGCCAAAATGTGTGAGTTTTCGAGTATCGGAAATGCCTCAAAAATGGACGCAAAGAGGCATAATAATAATAATAATAATAATAATAATAATAATAATAATAATAATAATAATAATAATAATAATAATAATAATAAACGGACCAAAAACAATAGGGCTTTGCCTGCGCCTTCGGTGCTCGGGCCCTAATTAATGAATTTTTATTTTATTTTTATTGTATTTTAGAATTTTCTGTTTTACATACAGTATATATTTTTATTAAATATTGACTTAAAATGAGTACTTCTTTTATTTATTTTATTATTTTTTACTATTTTATTTCTTATTATTTCTAAATTATTATTAAATATTAAATGTGTTCAATCCCTTTGATGTTATAAAGGCTCAGCAACACTGTAAATGAGGGTCACCCTTAATGTTTTCTCCCGAGTGAAAATAAAGGGTTGATTGATTGATTGATCTACGATTTGACGACAAGCGCAGGGCCGTTGCAACAAGGCAAGCAAACCAATCCATTGCCTAGGGACCCAAGTAGACTTTAAGCCCCCAGACAATGATTGGTTATGAATTTATGCAACTGCAAACTGTGTGACTAAATGGTAAGGTTTTTGTTAGCTACCTGCCTGGAGGTCAATGCTAGTAACAAACTAGAACAGTTGTCGAATTGCCCGATAATATGGCTACACACTGTACCAGGAGTGGCGGCATAAAGTTATCCAAAAGCAGTGTGTAAGATTGGTGGAGGAGAACATGCATGAAAACTTGTGTGATTAAAAAAAATAAATGACCCCTGCATAAAGTCTTCTCTATCCTGCACATCCCAAAGATTCTCAATGGGGTTATGGTCTGGACTCTGTGGTGAACAATCCATGTGTGAAAAAATGATGATCTCATGCTCAGAGAGAGTCAGAGAAAGAAAGAATGTGTAGCAGGAAGGTCACCGTGTTATTAATGGTAGTAGCATGTGATCAAAACACAGGTCACATGGGCCTACCTGAGGCTCTACCCCCTCATGACTCAGCTATTTCCTGTGTCCCTGGAGCTCTGTTATAGATTGCCTTTTTATGAGGCGGTCATGTGACCAGCAGGCAAAGGTCTCTGGCTTTCCCTGAGGCAGCCCTGAGCTCTGTGCTCTTACCAACACAGCTGACATTTCAGATGTCCTTTACACACACACACACACACACACAGGCACACAAACCTCTGCCACTGCTTATGTGGGCACTGTCAAAATGCACCCACTGCAGGGCTGAATCACTGCAACCTCACTGGCATGGACAATGTAGCTACGCCCAAACACACACAGAAAAATAATATATTATATAGGTTATTAACTACACTATACTTACAGTTAGGCCCATATATATTTGGAAAATCTTCTTGATTTGGGCTCTGTATGCCACTACACTGGATTTGAAATGAAACTAATGAGATTCAAATAAAATGTAGACTTTGAGGTTTAATTCAAGGGATTGAACAAAGATATCAAATACAAAAATCATCATTTCAGGGGCTCAAAAGTAATTGGTCAAATTAGTTTTACCATAAATAATAAAAAAAAGAAAGTGTTCATTTGTAATACTTTGTTGAGAATCATTTACAGGCAATGACTACCTAAAGTCTGGAACTCAAGAACATCACCAAACACTGGGTTTCCTCTATTATGATGCTTTACCAGGCCTTACAACAGCTTATTCAGTTGTTGCTGGTTTGTGTCTCTTTCTACCTTTTGGATTTGGATTTTGACCCAGTGCCATTAGAAACCATGCACACCTATGCCATAGAGGATGTGGTGAGCTTTGTGTCGAGGTACAGGTTGAGCATAGATTTATCAGTCCAAAGAATGATGTTCCAGAACTGATCTGGCTTTTTAAGGTGTTCTTTGACAAAGTGTAATCTGGTCTTTCTATTAAAGGTTTTTACCTTGTAGTGAACCCTCTGTATTCACTCTCATGATGTTTTTTTTCTGTATGGTAGACTGAAATACTGATAAACCTACTTCCTGGAGAGTGTTCTTCACTTGGATGGATACTGGTATTGTCTTCCATGAACACCTAGTCCTTTTTGATTTCCTGAGCTCACCACTGAGCTCTTTTTTTCCCAGTATGTTCCAGGCTGTTGATTTGGTCACTCCTAACAGTTCTACTATTTCTAAGGCTAATTATGATCTGTTTTACTTCTATTAAAAGCTCCTTTTTGTGGGTTTTTAGCAACAGCTTCCAACAGCTTGCAGAAGGGGTACCCATTATATTCACTGCACGCTACTGTTTAAAAAGTTCTCCCAATAGAATAGGACGCACTGGAGCAAATAAACTAAACTAAGCATGAACCAATTAGCACCATTCAGCAAGGTAAAACAGGGTATAAAATCCCCACAACCTTACAAGTATAGACAGTTACTTCAAGAAAAGCAGAATATACTATGTTTAATGCTCTTGATTTTGGAAGAAACAATGAACAAGGAATAAGTGTCCCAATACTTTTTGATCTACGCACTGTTATTACAATGAGCTATAGGTAATGAGGCCAGGAATGCTCACTAAAACTCAAGTTCTCAAGACAGTTCTTGTTGGCATACACTCCAAAAGTGTCCAAAAGGGTTCTATTGGGATCTCAAAAACTTCAGAGGATGGCTTTTTTTGGGTGGCTTGAGCAGTTGTCCAAGTGGACGCCTTAATTTCAGTAGCTCAACCCCTCACAAAAAAAGGAAATAAGTGTACTGTATCTCATTATAGTCAGCACTTGCATGGGGTCAAGACAGCAGGTTCATGTTTATCTGCTTCAAAGAGTCCTATTCTTTAGACCAGGGGTCTGCAATAGATGTCCTGCCGGCCATAAGCGGGCCTGTAAGCATGAAACGTTTGGCCCCTGAGGTTTTTTGAACTATAAATATAGCGATAATGGAAAAAATACAAAATAAAATGTCTTTCTGTCGCGCTCAACATGACTTTAGTTTCCTCCCCTGTGCCAATTCACTAGCCGGGGCAGCGTTAGTGTATTGGACCGTGACCGTGCCAACACGGATTCATTCCCGCATGAGGGGCATTGTGTTTATTTATTTATTTTTCCCTTATTTCTTGGGTTTACCTGCTTTGAGATTAACTGTTCTGCAATTGGGTTCAACAACCCTCTGGGCTGGAGAGCTACTAGTCCTTAGCACTCCATCCCATTACACTTCTTTTTCCAAAACATTTTTTTTTGTGACCCACCACATAATGGCTTGGAAAATATCTGGACCGCTGCCAAACTTAATTGCCGACCCCTGCTTTAGACGATACTGCACTACAGGGACTAGACAAGCTCTATTTGTGTGCATTTGCACATCTGTATCAGCAATGCATGCAACATATAAAAGTAGATAAATGTCGCTTTCATTAAAGTGGGTGTCTACAATTATTTGGCCATATAAATATTATGCTCACATCTAAATATGGGTGACTAGGTGTCCTGCTATGAACCGTCCATGAAGTCCAACACGCCCTGGAATATTGTTCTTAAATTAGACAGAGAACAGCATCACACTGAAGAAGTATTTATTTAGCGTGTCGGGCTCTATTTAGGGCTACTGAAGGTGCCAAGCATGTGCCAGCCATCAGAACAGCTTGCAGAAGCACACACAGATCAGGGCCTGACAAACCTTGGCTGGCCTCCTCTGAAGGTCAGAAGGTAAGAAGAAGGCTTGAGCCTGAAGTTTTGTTTGGCCTTGTTTTTGCTCTGAGGTAACCTGTGTTAATCCATACCATATTCATACATACCAGCAACTGGATGCTACTGTCTGTGTATCTAACTGAGACTAATTCATTCGAGTAATTGGTTCCTGGTTCCGTGCCAGACTGTACGGTTACAGCACAGACCTGTGAGAAAGACCTTTCACCTCTGAGCGTGGTGAAATGGCCATTAGCTGTTGGGCCACTCTTTTTCACACCATTTTGCATGAATTGCTCACAGCTCATTTAGCTAATTAAGGTGCTAAATGTTAATATCTGTAGTGAGTGGTGGTTTTTAGTTTCCACTTTTACTGCACAGTTTTTTTTCTGCTCTAACACTAACAAACCTGATTAAGATCAAGAAGGTCAATTCTGCTGGAAAAAGAAAACAAAAAAACAGCATGGACATCTGAAGCTAGTCAAGCACTATTTCAGACTATTTAAGCTCTTGGCCAGCATACAGTGGGTGTTTTATATCTGACTTTGAGCTGATTTACAATCAAGAAAATCCTTTCTACATTCTGCACCACCAGTATTACTACGTTTGATCATGCTAGTTGCCCATCAAGACCGCCAACATGGCCATCCAGACCAAGTGTAACAGAATGCAATGCCAAGTCCATTGCACAAACATTAAGACAGTAAAACAAACTAAAACAAAAAAAATAAAACAAAGACTATAAAACAAACTAAAGATATTATACCAGAAAATTTGCAGACAAAAACAAGGCAGGACTATGGCTCAAACAAACAGCAATCAAACAACTAGACAGAGTCTAACTAACAGGGTCAAACAAAATGCATGACAGAGAACAAAGGAACACATGGGATATGCTAGGAGACTGGGAACACCTGGGACAGGAAACAAGGGGGCGGGGTAACATACAGGACAGGTGGGAATACTAATGAATGAATGGGACTACAGCATATACAAGACTAAGAATAAAACAGAGCCATGTGTTAAAAAATACATATGGCAAAAAAAACACATGACACGCAAAGGCTAAGGTTTGACACCAAGCACGACCAAAAAAACAAATGCAGCAATATAAATTAATGCTATTCTCATTCATTTAGTCTCATCATGTGGGATACTGGGGTTTAATTCTCGTTCTGGCTGGCTATGAATGCCATAAATGTAAATGTATTCTGGTAAAGACTTAGTTATCCAGCTATCTTAGCCATAGTAAAGGGTAAGTTTTGAATGGATTGACCACCTAAACCACCAAAGACCAGCATAGACCAATATAAACCAGCTTCAACTGGGTTTTTTTTTAGCAGGGCAGGTATTAGTGGACATGGACTGTAAACTGTAGACAGATAGAAATTATATTGATCCCTAAACAAATTAAAGAATTTGACGATGGTCCAGGTGTTTAAAAAGCTGGTAATCCATGTGAAAAGATGCCTTATACTGGTAGCAAGCTGGGTAATTACCAGTGTATGATGCTGACTAGTACTGTTTTAGCTTGGCAAACTAGTATTTCTAGCTTGGTCAGGTTGGTCACCTTTTTTAGACCAGCTAAACCAATAAACTCAACCAAAAAAACATCCTTCATGCTTGTCAAGAGCTAAGCTGCTCAACCAGCTTAACCAGCTTGAGTAAATCAGGTGAGCTGCTGGTGGAATTGGCCAAATCCCAATCCATCCACCCTAATCCAGTGTCTTGAGTTCTTCTAAACCACTGTAACACACTTTGCTGAGACATATTATCAGGATTGCATACGACCCAGATGGCAAGACCAAGTTGTTATCCACTATATTATCCAACCACCAGATGTTCTAATTGCCGTACTCCAGACTACAGTGATGTTAATGCTTACTGTTAGGCACCACAGCCACCAGACCTTCTTCAGATCACTTCTTCTTCTTTTTCTTTTTTTTTTTGCTTCAAAATGGAAAATGAAAAGTAAACACTGAGGTCCCCAGAGCAGAAATCACAGCACCTGAGTCCAGACCACTGTTTGGTTTAGAGCAATAGAGAACGGCTGTGCGGGAGAGTGATGTCATTGTGAGTCAGATTCTCCAGCGACGGTGTGGGTCTGTCTGGGTCTGGGCTGCTGCTACTGAGCTGAAGCTTTTCTTCTGGAGTGAACACCAACTCTGTAATCAGTGTCCAGCGGGGAAAATGAATTTAATCAGCCTGGACACGTCCAGCGATGCAGCCGCACTTGTGGGGATGACTGACGTAGAGTCATGGCCAAAAATACTGCTACTTTTTGAAGTTCTTTCATGAAATGCTCCAATTCTCCCAGAAATAAGATGCATTTACAAATAATTTGATTTCCACGTGTTATTGGAACACCAACACATAAAAGACCAAAAAAAGAAATCTAGCTTATCTATAATGATACCATTCAATACAGAAGTCCAGAAATGGATTAAACCAAATTATTGGCCTTATTGGCATTTTTGCTTTAAAAGAAATTGAATTTTAATCATGTGAAGCATGATTAAAGGTGTTCAAAATATAGAAATCACATGTCAGCCAGTTAAATTTAAAGTTAAAATGGCTCAGTTAAAGTTGAGCCAAGCTTTGTGTTTGTGTACTGTATACTATTATGTCTGAATTTGTTCAGTGTTTCTACTGTCTACTAAATTGCAATAGATGAAGCGATGGCTAAAGAACCTCAATCAACTTCCAAACAAGTTCAAATTGACCTGCAGTACACCAGTACGAGACCTAGGAGGACACTCGAGGAATGCCTTGTGAACAAATGAGATCAAAAGAGCCTTTTGGTAAAGCACATCATTGTATAAAAAAACAGGGTGGAGTTTCAAAGATGTTTTGGGGTTGTTTTGCTGCCTCTGGTACTGGATAACTTGACTGGAAAACATGCACATGGCATTACTAAATCTGAAGCTATCTGCTAAATATGGAGTATAGTAGAATCTAGGCCCCATTGTCAGAAGCTGGGTCTTCATCAGACATCATGGGTCTTCCTGCAAGACAATGACCCAAAAGCATACTTCCAAAAAAAAGTACCTAGTACTAAAGCGTGTAAAACAAAGCCCGTAGTTTGACATTGCTCTTAACAACCATCGTTTTCTTTGTTATTGTTTAGGGATTGGAATTCCGAGGGGTTCGTTTTACCCCAGATGACGTCGCTTAGACCTATTTTGGCACCTGTCATCAGCCCAGTTGTTCGCTAGCTAAAGTCAGAGTGACCTCACTCAAACTTTGAGTGTTTCTTTTCCGCACCAAACATGGAGTCCTTGGAGTCCGGTCCAGCCTACAGAAATGCTTCTCCTGACATCATTGACTCTGTGCCAGAGTCACGGAGGTCGAAGCACTTGACATACAAACACACGAATATACACACTGTCCCTCCATTGCCCTGGAGCACTGACCCTCTATTGAGCTGTCCTCCTCCTCGCTGCCATCTATAGACACAGCTATTCGTGCCCCATGCCAAGAATCACAGCTCCTCCTGCCATGAATGCAGTCAATGGTTGGATGGACCCCACGGGCTCAGATAGCTTGGCTATCGTTTTAGCGGAGTACAGCATGTTAGCGCTCGGTGTTCTCTGCGACTAATTCCCTCTGGAACATCTCATCACCCGATGACATGCTGCTGGATCGGAACACATGCCTTTATTCTCGCTGTCATAAATCGTGCTCGGCACACAGTGTAACACAGAGTTGAATGGAACAGAGATAGAACCATGCCCCAAGTACTTGCTGGCACACATGTGCAGTTAACCCTTAGAAATCTAAAGATGGTAGTGCATTTAGTTACATCTGATATATACAGTCAAATGTTGTTATTGGAAATGAATACAGAAGTCATATAAACTATGAAGGAACATATAAGGAATCATAAAGTAACTTAAAAGTGTTAAACAAACCAAAATACTCAGTTAACTTGCAGTTTCTAAAGCTGGTAACTCTAATTAACTAATCTTGTGCAACTTCCTTTCATGGGGCAGTCCTGATGAAGGCCAGTTTCATCATAACATTTCTGAAGGGCTTTTCGACTGTGCTTGAGGATACTTTCAAAGTTCTTGACTGACCTTCGTCAAGTTTTTTTTCTTTACTTAATTGAGTAAAACATTACTTAAATAAGGATATTGACTATAACCATCTCTAACCTCTTCACATCTTTACAACTAATGCTCTCAAACACATTAAGAGGCAAGAAATTCAAGCAGTAAACTCTTTACAAGTTTAGCACAGCTGTTAACTGAAACCTATTCCATGTGACTACCTCATAAAGCTGACTAAGAAAATCCAGCCAAGAGGTGCCTAGTTTGAAGAATAGAAAATCTAAAACATATTCTGATTTGTTTAACACCTTTGTATCTTTGGGGAAGTGATGCGAAAGAAGCCATTTCTGCAAGCACGCCACAAACAGAGTCGCCTGAGGTGTGCTTTCCCATCACTCTCCCATACAGCTTCTCCTTGTGCAAAGTGCGCTGTATTGTTGACCGATGCACAGTGACACCATCTGCAGCAAGATGATGCTGCAGCTCTTTGGAGGTGGTCTGTGGATTGTCCTTGACTGTTCTCACCATTCTTCTTCTCTGCCTTTCTGATATTTTTCTTGGCTTAACAAGAACTGCCCCTGTGGTCTTCCATTTCCTTACTATGTTCCTCACAGTGGAAACTGACAGGTTAAATCTCTGAGACAACTTTTTGTCTCCTTCCCCTGAACAACTATGTTAAACAATCTTTGTTTTTAGATCATTTGAGAGTTGTTTTGATGAGCCCATGATTCCACTCTTCGGAGGAGATTCAAATAGGAGAACAACTTGCAATTGGCCACCTTAAATACCTTTTCTCATGATTGGATACACCTGGCTATGAAGTTCAAAGCTCAATGAGGTTACCAAACCAATTTTGTGCTTCAGTAAGTCAGTAAAAAGTAGTTAGGAGTATTCAAATCAATAAAATGATAAGGGTGCCCATACCTTTTGCACCGGTCAAATTTTTGTTTATTGCATATTGCACATTTTCTGTTAGTACAATAAACCCCATTTCAATCCTGAAATATTACTGTGTCCATCAGTTATTAGATATATCAAACTGAAATGGCTGTTGCAAACACCCAAATATTTAGAACTAAAAATGATTAAGATTAATAGGGGTACCCAAACTTTTTTATATGACTGTATATATATATATATATATATATATATATATATATATATATATATATATATATATACATATATATATATATACATATATATAAATACATTATTTGATTTGGCTATTGCTATATGTACACAGCTCTGGAAAAAAATGAAGATATCACTTCAGTTTCTGAATCAGTTTCTCTGATTTTGCTATTTATAGGTATATGTTTGAGTAAAATGAACATTGTTCTTTTATTATATAAACTGCAAACAAGATTTCTCTCAATATTCCAAATAAAAATATTGTCATTTAGAGCATTTATTTGCAGAAAATGAGAAATGTCTGAAAGAACAAAACAGATAGAGAGCTTTCAGACAAGAAAACAAGTTCATATTTATATTCATCAGTTTTAAAGGTTCAGAAATCAATGTTTGGTGTAATAACCCTGTTTTTTAATCACAGTTTGTTTTTCATGCATCTTGGCGTGTTCTCCTCCACCAGCCTTACACACTGCTTTTGGATAACTTTATGCATGCACTCCTGGTGAAAAAAATGCAAGCAATTAAGCCATAAAGTTGGTTTTATGGTTGTGATCATCCGTCTTCTTCTTGATTATATTCCATAAAGATTATATTTAAAGAATCTTATCATTTTTAAGGGGTCCAGAGCTTATATATTATGTATATATTTTATACTTGTTGGGAGATGGACCTTGTACATGGTCAAACACAAAAAAACGAGCAGCTGCTATAAGTGACTTATCGCCTACTAGTGTGAACGCAGGGTAAGGGTGAGGTCAGTGCTAGTGCATAGTTGCTCCTGCCCTCTGTGACCCTTTTTATATAAACATATAAAAACACCAGTAGGATATAAATAGAGACTTAAAGACTTATAATATACAGTATTTAATGCAACAATAAAGCTGTTTGGACAATGTTTTCTGATTAAAACAAAGCTTCAAAATTCAGCTAAATAGTGAGGACTTCCCTCCAGGCAGCAGTCCACCCCTCACTGCGATGTGGTCTCTTCCATTTGGACTCAAGCAAGACTGACAACTGATGAAATAATAATGGGGTCTCTGATGGGTTTTGGCGATGTTTGATGGGTTAATGCACTAAACCCTTTGATGTTCACCATCAGCAGGGAATACAAAGACATCCTCTTCACTGTTGAAGCAAACAACAATTGCTTAAACACAGGATGTGCTTTTGTTAGGGTTTGAGGAGTCCTGGGGAGGGAATTTCACGCTTGATTGATGCCTGCTGTCAGAATTTGTGTTGTAACAAAGCGACACTTCACCAATAAAATGTTACGATGGCTATGATTTCATTATATTGTTGTATATATATATATATATATAAAGTTACATAACGCAATTAAAATACCAGTCGGTGATTATAAGTTATGTCACAGCTCAAGAGTGTGTGTCTATATTTAATGATAGTAGTTTAAGGAGGATACAAATAAAGATTACATAATGCCTACAGAAGACTTACATAAAATTACACCCACTGGGCAATTTTTAGGAACGCTGCCACTACTACACTGACATGCCACAAGTCATGGGAAAAGAACTACACTGTAAGCCTGGATAAGTTGAATTTACTTTAAAAAAATGGAGGAAACTGCTTGCCTTATAAAGGTTAAGTAATGGGTAATGTAAACTTAAGTTAGCACAACTTAGAACACCAAGTTATTACAACTAAAGGGGAAGTTGATTTAACTTTTTTATTTTTGTTATACTGTAAATGTATTTCTGGGGTAGCCCAGGGGGAATCACTACACACTGATGGTGAGCGTCAGAAACTGTTGGACACACCCAGTATGCAAATAGATAATGGCAACAGACTAAACTCAGTTATTATACGTTGATTCAACTTAAAGATCTCAGTTTGAATGTATATATGTACCCACAAATGTTTAACTAACTCGAAATAGTTGAGTATTGTTTAGTAATATCCAATTTTATGTAAAACAGACTTAAATCGTTTAAGTTTTTTTTGGAGCAGTCCTGATGAGAGCCAGTTTCATCATAATGTTTAAAATTTTTGTGAATGCTGTTGAGGACACTTTCTTAAAGTGGCAGTATGTATTATTTTGTTTATAAACTGAAAGCAGAAGCATTTCTGAGTGGAGAAGTGTTAAAATATTGTGTTTAATTGTACCAGTGTGCTGAAATGACCGTCCCTGCTAAGCCTCATATATTCATTCTAAAAACTAGGATGTCGGGTCGCTTTTTGCGGGAGTCCTTTACATACTTACATCACATGTACAGCCTCTAAAAGAGAATCCGGCTCAGTTTTACTGAACGTGAGTGGCTGGTGGAGCTATGGAGACTTCAGAAGGGGAAATTCGGATTCATCAGCTCTGAAAGGAGACCGCATCACACCCGCCCAGTTTAAAATGATTCTTCCGCATTACCCATTCTCAACAGAGAGGGCCCTAAATCCCAAAACTTACAGACATCAGGTTTAAGGTTGAAATTCTTTGGCTTGAATGACCTTCATTTCCTAAAATAGAGTTTCTTTAGTTGAGTAGTTCTTGTCAGAATATGGATAAGAACATTACTCAAATAGAGTTATTAATTGTATACCTGTGACTCTATCTCTTTAAATGTATCAATGTCCTTGCTTGGACCAATCCAAGGAAACTTAACCTCCAATGAAAACCCATCATAACTATTGCAACAAATGGCACTGGAATAGGCCTTTGTAGATGCTTATCTAGGTTAATGTCAGGTGTCATGTACACTTTTAGCCTTTCAGCCTTTTAGTAAAGTGTTAGCTTTACAGTTAATAGCATTTAGTGCTAACCTTTCTGTTGTCAGTAAATATGGGCTTGTTCTCCATTAACCCCACCACTATTTACCAACAGCAATTTAACCAGTGACTGATGTTTAGCTTACAAGGGTGCTTGAAAGTTTGTGAACCCTGTAGAATATTCTATATTTCTATATTGAAAGAATGTTTTGTGTTAAACAAAGAACAAGAACATTTTGGTTTTAATTATTGAAAAAATAAAAAGAAATGTACTGCATTCCAACATAAGAACCTTATCTCATCTGTGAAACATGGTGGTGGTAGTATAATGTTTTGGGCCTGTATTGCTACATCTGGGCCGGGGTGGCTTTCCTTTGTTGACAGAACAATGGATTCTGAATTTTATAAAAGGATTTCTAAAGGAAAATATCAGGGTAAATGTCAATGAGCTTTATCTCGATAGAAGGTGGGTTATGCAACAAAACATGACCCTAAGCACACAAGTCATAGTTTTTCCAGTTTTTACATGTGTATGTAATACTCTTGTATAGCGCTGTACTTCAGTGGAGTGGCTTTACTGCAACCTGACTGATAAAATTCATACACAAGGTGCACAGGATTAAAAGGCGCACCGGCGATTTTTGGGAAAATTAAAGGATTTTAAGTACGCCGTATAGTGCGAAACATTTGGTTCTAGATTCCCAGATATGATTGAATGTAAATAGAGTTCCATTACTTCCAATTACTTTATTGCTCGATTTTACTTTTTTAGTTTTAACTTTTTTATTTTATTTTCTTGTTATTCTATCTGGATTATTTAATAATTAATTTAAGCTTATTTTTTGTTGTCTAAATTGATTTTACATTTTTGTTTTAAATTAATAATGTTTTCATTCTGTTCTTCTTCTTCTTCTTCTTCTTCTTCTTCTTCTTGTAATTATTATTATTATTATTATTATTGTTATTATTATAATTATTATTATTATTATTATTATTAGTAGTAGTAGTAGTTTTAGTTTTCTTGATTGATTTAATTTTTTCATTTTTACTTTATCATTTTATTTTTCTCCATTTTTTTTCTTTATTGTTTTATTTTAATTATCTAATGTTCTAATGTTGCTTTTTTGCTTTTTTTAGCTTCTTATTTTAGCTGTTAGTAATGAAATTTTTAGCTTTTTTGTTTTTGTCTGTTTGTAATGTTCTTATTTTTTTAGGGATTATAATACCGGATTATAAGGCGCACTGACGGTTTTGGGGAAAATTAAAGGATTTTAAGTGCACCTTATAGTGCGAAAAATACGGTACTAGATTTTCAGATATTAATAAATATAATTAGAGTTTTATTACAGCCTTTAGTAGTGTTAGCTTTATGCCATAGTGCTAACCTTTCTGTTTCTGTCAGTAAATATGGGCTTGTTCTCCATTGACGCCACCACTATTTACCAACAGCAATTTAACCAGTGACTGATGTTCAGTGCAAATGTTGGGTCTGTGCTAAAGTGCATGCTAATACGTATGTTTTGCCGCCTTTTTCTCAGATCTTACAGGACCTTTAAGGGTAATATGGCTGCAAGGTGCCCTTTGAGGATCAGCAAGTGCAAGTTTTAAGAGCACTTCACCTCGGTGCACTCTAAGAACATTGTTAATGACTGATTTATATGGTGAAATATTGGCTTCAGAGCCTCAGCCTTTGTTCTGCTTTAGCACGCTAAGCCACTAAATCAGTAATAATTACTTTCTCCATTCCAAGAATAGCGTACGACGTCTCTGAACTTCAGAGTATCTAAAGGTTGACTCAAGCAATGGGGTTGAACTTTGCCTTGTTGTCAGTGGCCGAAGCTTTTTAGTTTTATTGGGCGAGATAAAACCCGGAGACTGGACTGGACTGTTGACCGTAGTAAAATTAGCCAACCCTGCCAGCATTGGGAGGTTGAGGGAGGGGGGGGTGCTTGTTGAGGTGGTTTGTACAGAAGGTGGATTTTATTGTACCGGAGCCACGTGAAGTTGTGGCAACATTGCAAAGATTGCAGAGATCAGTTGAAGGTCAGCTGGATCAGGTTCAGATAGAGGAGCAACAGAGTGAAACAGAAACAGCAGAGACCAGATTTAAATACGATACAGTTTAAAAAAAGAAAGATACATAGATAAAACACCTCGCCAGGCCTCTCCGCTATGGCATATGCTCGTGAATATTCATAAGGAGGCGGGTTCCCACCACGACCACTGTGCACTTTTCCCTAGAAAGCAGCGTGGCACATGCCAGCCTCAGCACTGGCATGCCTGAAAGGTCAGCCACTTAAGGAATCAGAGCCGCGACGGCTCTCACACGCTGATGCTCAACAGATGCTCCACACACACACACACACACACACACACACACACAGAAATCTTCTTACTGGACACGTGCCTCTCCGCTAAAGTGTCTGATCATCATCAGTGCATATGATGAATTCATCCTGCATGAAGAAACAATGATACATTTTTAGTTCTTGCCTTTTTCCTTAATTATTTTCTTAATTTTTTTTTTACCATTTATTTCTGTTAGTACTGTTTTATTTTCATTGTTAGTATTAAGTTTTAGCTTTGTTTAAGTTTTTTTTCCCTGGGGAATTTCTTTATTATTTTATTTACATTATTTAACTGTTATTTATAGGTTTGGTTTAGTTGTCTAGATTGATTTTTCTTTTTTTTTGTTTTAACTTTATAATTCAGTTTCTTTTCTTTCAATTTCTTTATTGTTTTATTTTGATTATTTAAGGCATTATTTTAGTTTAATATTAGTTTTATTTTTTTTATTTTACTTTTTTTGTATTAACTTTTATTATTTTATTGTTTTTCCTATCTGGATAATTTAATAATTAGTTTTAGCTTAAGTTTGATTTTACAGTTTTTTTTTATGTTTTAATAATTGAATAATGTTTTTGTGTTGTTTTCGTTATTATTATTATTGTTATTATTATTAATAATATTAGTTTTAGTTTTGTAGATGGATTTTAGATTTTTTTCTTTTAACTTTATAATTAGATGTTTTGTCCTTTTTGTATTTGTTTTTTAATTATTTAATGAGTAAAAAATAAATCAGACTATGTGCAATAATTTTTAGAGACTGATTTGATCTATCTATCTATGCTTTACATTATTTTTCTACACATTAATTTTCCCCATATAGTTTTCTTTTTTTCTTTCTTTTTTTAGACTTGATTATCTACGTTTTTTTTTTTTTTTTTTTTTGCTTTACCTTTTTTAGCTGTTAATAATTAAATTACTTTATTTTACTTATGCTTTTTTGTTTTGTTTTGTCTCTTTTTTAGGGGGCATTATACAAGAAGTGCACACTCTGCTTGTTGCTCTACATAATGAAGGGGGGAGGAGTTATCAGAGTCCACTTATGGCCAGACCACCCCATACGCAGTGTAAATGTGAGGAGGTTGGCTTTGCTGATTTTGTCCTGATTTTAAAAGTCTTGCTTTTAGAAGGTCTATTTGGGTGCAATTCAATTGTTTTCACCTTTAAACCATATAATAATTCATATGTTATATAATTTATTGAGATTTACAACCCTCATCTCTCAGAGCCATTTAGACCTTAGGAATAAAAAAAAAACATCTGATGGATTCTGGAAACAAAAATTAAGATTCCCATTAATATTTTCTACATATAAGTTTTAAGTAATAAAACTAACACTAATACTAACATGCCAAAAGTCAAGGGACAGCAGCATAGTAGAACTAGTAGCATATTAGCATAAATAGCATAAAATATGGCCCTTTTATGTTACCTTCTATATCTGCTTATTTTTTAAAATAACTCATAATAATTTCATCTTAATTTCATTTTTTTATGTAAGCTTATTCTTTTATATATATATATATATCTTTTTAATGTTCTTAGCTTGCTTTTTTTCCTCTGTTGTTCTAAAACCCCTTAAAATGCCTTGTCCTGTATACAGGCTACAGGTGTAGGTGATACAAACCCCTTTTTCTGCAGTAAAATAACTTATTAACATTCTATATTCTTTAAAATGTCCAACAGGACACTTGGAGAAGCTGCCTGTTTTCTCTATACATCACTCAATAATTCCAAATCAGAAACAGGAAACAAGCCAAAATCTGCATGTTGGAAAATAGACAAACAAAACACAACTAAAAAGGTTTGGAGGACATGAACTGTTTGATTTGTATTCAGATAAAAATATAGATTAAAAAAAAAAAGTTGAGAAAAGAGCCAATATAATTTTTTTATTTATTATATTTTGACATAGATTTACTATACTATATATATATATATATATATATATATATATATATATATATATATATATATATATATATATATATATATTATTTTCTTTTACAATTTACAGTTATGCTTTTCAGTAATGTTTCCTTATCAAACATGAAAGCTGTTTATGTAATCCTTGAATAGAAATCCTTAAGATTTAGTGGTGTAATATCAGGCAAACAATTGACAAAAATCCTGGCCTGTTAAAATAATCGGCAACACTTTATAATAACTTGCATTAATATATTTTTAACTAATGATCAGTAGATGTGAAGAAAGCATTAGTTTATCAGACTTTGAATATGAAGAAATGCTCATATGTGACACTTATTTATCAGCATAGATATTCATATTAAAAATGTTAACAAATCATTAGCTCCTCAGAATTTGAACATTAATAAATCGCCAGTTAATAAAAATGTTAAATCTGACAAATGTTAGTATTTACAAATATGTTAACAACTTTTTTGTTAAAATGTAATAAAATTACAGCTATTAATCAATACTTAAAGGTATATTAATGAAAGTTATTATAAAGTGTTACCAAATAATCAGTTTTTTTTATACCTGTTTACTGTAAATGCTTAAAGATACATTTAAACCTAAATTTCCTTCGGGATAAATAAAGTATCTATCTATCTATCTATCTATCTATCTATCTATCTATCTATCTATCTATCTATCTATCTATCTATCTATCTATCTATCTATCTATCTATCTATCTATCTATCTAAATGTGGGTCACCCTCATTGTATCTTAAAACAGATGTTGATTGGTCAATTAATTGATAGATTGATTAATAAAAAGCAGAGAATCATCTTTTTTTTTTCTTTTGATCAGAAATGGAATAGAAATCCTTTGCTGGGCTGTATGTTCCGTGGTGTTCCAGTCACATGGATCTCCCACAGAAGCGTCACTCAGCGTTCAGCTGATTCCAATTGAGTTATGTAATCGTCATTATCATTTATAAACGCAGGGTGCACGTGCCGATCACAGCGTAAGTCATGTGTGAGCTGAAGTGAAGCAAAGGAGGGGAAGAAAGGCTGCCATTGTCACTCCAGCAGAACTGTTGACTCCAAAACACAATCTGACTAATATAAACATCATGAGGCACTATATGATATGACTCACATATTATTATTATTATTCAGATCTGATGACAATGGAGACAGATGATCAGAACCCTGGCATTTTTTGTTGGGTAAATAAATAAAGAGTTAGACCTAAAAGACTACATGACTACATGTCTACATTTGCTCAAGCAAGCCCAGATGCCCCCTCCCCCTCCTATTTTTTTTTTCTTTTTTAGCAAAAGAAACCATTTTAACATAAATTTGAATGATAAAATTCAGGATTCAGTCATTAACAGGGTTCAGAGTTCGGCCCAGTCTCATTTCACCCCTTGGCTCTACCACTTAGCCCTACGCCTCTGTTTTGTTTGAGCATGCCTTGGGGTAGGGGGTCCCAATTCTTGTTAGGCTGGAGGGGTAGGGGGAAGTGTTTGGGGTAAATGACCCTTCAAATGAAGATTTTTCAAAGGCACACTAGACATGGTGAGCTATGAGAAGCAAGCAAGATGGCGGCACAAGCTTTAAAAATTAAGATAACCACTCGCTATATTACCATCGTTTATTTAGTGTGTAGATTCCGTGTTTTATGGATTTTTTTCTTAAAAACAAGCGTAAAAAAATCACTAATAGTATTCTTACGTTAGCTAACTTTCTGGTTCTACCTTAATTGGTACAAAGACCATAGACACAATAATCGTAAACGCCTCATTACGGGCTGGAGCGTAATCCAACGTCGCCGCCATATTGGTTGGGTCTCCTCACTCTAGGCTAGCACCATATATGCCATTATAAGCACCATAGCACCATTATAAATGAGGAGTTGAAATAAAAGCTTGACTTCCTCTCAGAGAAAATAAATTAATAACACTTGGAACTTGAAATTGATGTTATGTTATGTTTTCACTATTTGTCAGACTTTAATTTAGATTCAAATCAGACAAAGAGGTGTCTCTTCAATTTTACACAGCAGATAAAATGATAATAAACTCTTAAAACTGTTGAACAAACTGTTATTCGGCATATTTTGGTGGTACTTTATTCAATTACATATATTCAAACTATTTCTCTAATTGGTTAGATCTTCAGAAGCTGAACAAAAGCTCTAAAAGTGGATTCCACATCCTACCTCCATGATTTACAGTATTTGTAAGCTTTTAGCGAATTTTCAGGAGTACAGAGAGGAATGATGAAAAATGAGGATAAAGAGGCACTTATTGTATCCATATCTGTATTTAATGTTGTGCATACAGTAAATAAGCCTCAACTATAGAGGGATTTGCACTAAATATAAAACCACTCGCTGTTTTACCATAGTTTGATGTGTAGTTTTAGTGTTTAATGGCCATTTTCTTTAAAACAAGCATAAATCATTAGTAGTACGCATCAGTAGCTAGCTAGCTAGCTTGTTAGTTAAAATTTCCGGTCCACCTTAAATGATGCAAAGACCATAGACATAATATTCGGGCTGGAGCGTAATCCAACGTCGGCGCCATATATCTAGGCTAGCACCAGAACCTTATAAATGAGGAGTTGATAAAAAAGCTTGACGTCCTCTCAGAGAAAATAAATTGGTAATACAACTTTGAAATTGATGTTATGTTATGTTAACACTATTTGTCAGACTTTATAAAGGTATTATAAAAGTATTATATCTTATTTCAAGAGAACTTACTAACTACTTTTTATTAACTGAATTTCAGATCTTCAGGTAGGTCTATTTTCAAAGTGTACACTACATACTGAAGGCCCAGAAAACTGTAAGCATTGTTTAAGTGCTGATAACTTCATACCATATTAATTACTTGCATGATACATTTTTAGATGAAGCATAATAATGATAATAATAATAATAAGGCAACTTAACAGGATTAAGCTCAAAAATCAATTGTTTTTCCTTTTTTTTTAATAGCTAATGCAGGAAGTCAGCCCATCATATTGCTGCATATACTCCATTTGGGTTAGTTGGCTTTGACCTTTTTCCTAATGTTTAAATGTCTGTTTAAAGGTCATTTGAATGTGTTTCAATGGCATTCACCTTCTAACCATATATGACTGCACTAGACACTGGTGGACGTTATGTAAAGAGTGCAAACTGCCTGCTGCTCTACATAGTAAAGGGGGAGGAGCTATCAGAGTCCACTTATCTCCAGACCATATCACCTGACCACCCCTGTGCTGAATAGATATATATGTATGTATGTATGTATATAAGGTGGTTGGCTTTGCCCTTTGTCCCATTTTTCCCCATTTAACAGGGTTTAAAGGTCATACAGATGATAATGCATATGTTATGAAATTATTAGCATTTAAACAGCCCTCAGGAGCTGCAATAACAGCATTTTTAACATTTTTATTTCATAAAAATAAAGCAGCATTAACAAGATAATTTCATTATTACTTTTTGTTTAGAAAAAAGTAAGAAAAATCTTGAAACTCCAAAGAACAAACTATTCAGTCAGCATATAATTAAACTATTTCTCTAATTTGTTGGGCCTTTAAAAGCTAAACAGAAGCCTAAACCTGAATTCCGCGTCCTACCCTCATGATTTACAATATCTGTATTTAATGTTGAGCATAAATTAGCCTTACATATAGAGGAGTTTGCACTATTGTATAAAAGTATTTCATATAAAGCCACTAACAAAAAATAATAATATCACAGGGGTGAGATTTTCGCTTTTCGTAAACAGATTTGGACATTTCTGGTCTAGAATAGGGAATTAGCTTTAGTTTACTTCATGATTTTTAAATCCAATTTACAGTTTTATTACTTGAAACATATATAATGTCATTTGATAATCATTTGATTTTCTTTTTTTTTATATGGCTCAATTCTGGTGTATATATATATATATATATATATATATATATATATATATATATATATATATATATATATATATATATATATATATATATATATATATTTCCTAATTTTGCCATACAAATACTCCAAATTCCAACAGTAATATTTTACAAATTTGAAACTGTGAATTTGAAAAATTTTAAACCGTGGAAAGTGTTTTTCAAGACATAAGTGTTTTTTGTTTTTTTTGATGACACCTTAATTTTACACACCTTCTTTAATAAGACTTCAAATTGTGGTATTTACATAACATCATATTTAAAAATAACCTGAAAACAGATGTAATTTATTTTTTAAGAGAAAGGTCTGCATATACAAAATCTTACACTGTTCTACAGATAGATGGTTGTCTTTCTTCTTGTATATTTGTTGATAAGACCTAGTTAAATTATGTTTTTTGAGCTATAAACTAATATCTGTTCCATGTTCAGTCTCAGCACGAGAAGCACCTGCTGTCACACCTTAGCCCAAGTCTGTCTTGTGTTTTCCCCATGTGCTCCTGCCCTCTGTTTACCTGTCATGTGTTTCCCAGCCATGTGCTACTGTTGTGTTTTTGTCCTGTCTCCGCCCTAGCCCCACCCTGTCATTAGTTATTTGTAACTCCGCCCCCTCGTAACAGATCCTCAGGTGTTTCCAGGTTCCTGTTCCCTCTTCGTGTATATAAGCCCCTTTGTTTCAAGTCTTCCTTGTCTAGTCTTTTGTTTGCTGTCTGTGGTCTTGTCAGGTTTGTTACGTGTCTCATGCTGCTTGTTAGGTTCTTGTTTTTTTTTTAGTTAAGTCTTGAGTTTTGTTTTCCGGTACCACTTAAAATAAGACTACCTTTATAAATGGTTTATAAATGGCATAAGTGATGTCAGTACTTAGTACTTAGTAACGTGTTACTGTAATCTGACCCTTTTTTTCAGTAACGAGTAATCTAAGGCGTTACTATTTCCAATCCAGTAATCAGATTAAAGTTACTTATCCAAATCACTGTGCGTTACTCTCTCTCCACCTCACTCACACACACACATACACACATACACACACACACACACACTCTGCTCCCTTCCCCATCACCTTTACATTCCTCCCCTGTCTCTCTCTCTCGCGCTCGGCGTGTCTTTAGTTTCCGCCCGTTCTCATTTTTCCGCCAGTTCTCGGGCTCCCTATCTCTTTATAAAGAGATTTGATATTTTTTCCGGCTGTGTCCCAATTCACTAGCCAGGGCAGCGGTCTGCACAGATTTGATTGGCAGAGGAGAGCGTTTGAAGATTTTACAACACACGCGATTGGTCTGTGAGTTTACTGTGCAGCAGAGTGCGTATACCGTAAAGACAAGAAAAGTTCTCCTTTTTAGTAGTTTATCGGTTTGGGTCCGTATTAGACAACATCTGGGTCCGGACCCGGACCCCGGTCCACATATATATGTGATCCCTGGCCTCAACCACATACACGGTTTTGTTTTATAAAACCACTCCTTGCTGCCCTGCAGAGAACAACAAGTTCAATGTTCAGTTTTACAGTGTTAAATGTGTCATACAACTAATAAAGTAACTTGTAAAGTAACTTAGTTACTTTTAAAATCAAGAAATCCATGAAGTAACTAAGTTACTTTTTAAAGGCATAATCAGTAATCAGTATTCGGATTACTTTTTCAAAGTAACTATACCATCACTGATAAATGGTTTATAAATTAGTTTATTAATGGTTACTAATTAAGTTGTAAATGACTTAAAAAACATTAATCAGTTATAACCAGTGTTGGGCATGTTACTTTGAAAAAGTATTTAGTTATAAGTACTAGTTACTAACTGAGTTACTCCACTATAAAAGTAACTACTTACCAGTTAAAGTAACTATTGCGTTACTTTTGTGATACTCACTGATTACATCACTGGTTATAAGACATACGTAGAAAGGGCAACAATGACCTGTTGTTTTCCAAATAGTGAACCCACAGCCATCTATATTGTTGCCCTTTCTACATATGTGTCATAACTGATTATTAATGGCATTTTTTTAAGGCATATACAACCTTATTAGTAACCATTAATCAACTAAATGTAAACCATTTATAAACCCTTTATAAAGGAAGTCTTATTTTAAAGTGGTACCAGTTTTGCTTGTCTAGTTCTCATAGTTTAGTTATACTAGTATTGTTTTTTTTTTGTTTGTTTTTGGGGCTGAAAAGCCGAATAGCCCTGCCCCCTTCTTGCTCTTGCTCCCGCTCTCCTCGTCCACAGCAGCAGCCCAGGCCCTGCTTCTCTTCCTGGCAGCGGGGCTAATGAGCAGGAGCCGAGCCCAGAGAGCGTTGGGTGACTAGAGCATGGCGGGCAGAGCCGGGCACAGTGGGCGTCTGGGCAGGAGCCAGGCACACTGCAGCTAAATATGTCCATTCTGGACAGACAGAAATAGCGGCGACGGGTCAGTTCGGGACAGCCGCCGCACGCTCTCTCTGTCTCTCTCTCTCTCTCTTTTTCGCTCTCTCTCTCTCCAGCTTTATTTGTGTCACTCGCAGCTGCTCTCTGAACACCACGGGCCAACCAGGGCATGTGTGTGTAAATGTCTCACCACACCAGCGCTGGCACCAGCCTCCCCCGCACTGGCCCTGTTTCAGACACTCCTCAAACCCAGAGACTCACACACACACACACACACACACTCACACAAACACACACACTCCCTGCATCCTTACTGACCCGCCGCCGTGTCCTCAGCTGTGCTCTAGAAGATGCTCCTCAAACCAGCGAGCATAAAACTCTACTGTATTTGCAGATACTAGCAACTAGCAACATGGTCCTGAAACAACATACAGTATGTTATAAAACCAACATCACTTCCACAGCACACTTCATTATGTATGTTATGTTGATTTTTGTAGAAGCACTTTTTTTTCAAATAATTACAGCAAAAAAATAAATAAATAAATAAATTGTAAATCTGTAAAACATGGTGGTGGACGTATCTTGGTTTGTGCTTGTTTTGCTGCATCTTGGCTAGTTTTGATTGCCGTCACTGATGGAAAACAATGCTGAATTGCACCTGCAATTTCCATAGGAAAAAGACAATGACCGTAAGACCATGAGCAATGTCCTACCAAAGAATTGTTGAAGAAAAATAATTAATATATTTACAGTATACAGCTCTGGAAAAAAAAATAAGAGACCACTTAAAAATTATGAGTTTCTTTGATTTTACCAAATTGAAAACCTCTGGAATATAATCAAGAGGACGATGGATGATCAAAAGCCATCAAACCAAGCTACATTGTTGTGAATTTTTGCACCAGGAGTGAAGGCATAAAGTTATCCAAAAGCAGTGTGTAAGAATGGTGGAGGAGAACATGCCAATATGCTTGAAAACTGAGATTGATAAAAACAGGGTTATTCCACCAAATATTGATTTCTGAACTCTTAAAACCTTATAAATATGAACTTCCTCTGATTATATTCCAGAGAATTTTAATTTGGTAAAATCAAAGAAACTCTTTAAAAAAAAATTTAAAGTGGTCTCTTATTTTTTTTCCAGAGCTATGGGCAAAAACATATATATTTTTTGTAAATCAATAAATGTGCTTAGTTGCCTGAAACATTTGTACAGTACATTTAGTTCTTGTCACAACAAATCCAGCACACACACACACACACACACACACGCCTTCACTCACTCAAAAGAGCAATGTGCAATCTCTGCTATATTTGCTGATGGTCTTCAGGCACTGGTGGTCCTGATTTGGTGGTCCCTGATCCCACAGCCTCTCAGGAAATATGAATTCGGTGAGGTCAGCGTGGCGCGTGTTAAGTAACGATAACAAAAATAAGCCGTATCAGAAAGCGCCGCTCGTGCAGCCGCCGCATCTGCAGCCTGATTATGAAGCGAAGGAGCTGCAGCATCACAAAGCCCGGCACCTTCCAAAGGCCGTGCCATCGCTGCAGTTTCCCGCCATCAAAGGGCACTGACCCATTTCCCCAGTGCAGAGGTGGAGAACGCAAACACGGGAGCACAGCAGTCCAAAGTCTCTTTCTGTCTCTGTAAATATTGTGAAGCGCTTTTGAAATTCTTCCAGTAAATCAGAGGCCTGCATTATGAAAGTCTGGAGAGAGCCGCGCTTATCAGCCGCTCCAGATGACCCGGACCCCTTTGTGTAAACACCATCTAACCGGGCTTAGCATGCCAACACTGACGCTAAAGCAGAGCCTGTGTTCTGCTGTTCTGCACCGTTTTCCTGGACGTGTCACTCAACGAAATGCTGTAAATGACACATTGTCCATTTAAAACATGCTTGAGCTGATGTTAAAGTGCAGAACATTCAGTTTTTTTACCTTTTTTTTAGGAAGCCAGTCATTTAAAGGGTATCCAAAACAATCTGATTATTTTAGCTGACTCCATCCTCAGCTTAGAGTTGCAAAAAAAAAAAAGGCAAAAAAATGGTAGGGATAGTTTGGGAGAGGTATTGGGTGATGTATGGGTTTAGGGACAGGGTAGGAGGGAGAGCTGATTGGGCTGAGCTTCTGTGGGTTATAGATGAAAATTGAAAGAGTAAAAAGTAAATAAAACTTGCTAGCTAACTGTCTTTTAGCTAATCTTTAGCTAAGCTAGCTATTTGACGCAGGTTGGCACCTTTCCTGTAAAATACAGAGCGTACTTTATTTGGCAATCAATTTATTTCCATAAATGTCCATATATATATATATAATTACCTATATGTATATATACATATATATTCTTAATTATCATTTTTCATTTATTTGGTGGGCATCCCTTATTTTAAATTATAAAAGGTGGCAACCCAACACAGACAGACACATAAACCCCGCTTATTGCACAGTTCAACCTGCGAAGGTGCTGCACAGAAAGAATCATTAACATTTATCTGATAATCATCTGTGAAGCATGGTGGTGGTAGCATCATGGTTTGGGCCTGTTTTGCTGCGTCTAGGCCAGGAAATCGTAAAAGTGAAAAGTTTCATATTCAACCATGTTCTGAACAGTGGTGATTGCTCTAAGACTGCAAGGGAAGCTCAGCTTCCCCTAAAATGTACAAAAAAATAATTGATTAAATATATACTATTGTGTGTACATGTCACTTATTAAATATGCGCTACAACGCGCTGAACTTAGTTCAGAATAAGCTTTCTATCACTGGTATCGCGCGGCTTTCATTGGATAAATGCTGGGCTTTGTCCCGCCCATCGGACGCTCAGCGTCTCTGCGGGTCTATGGGGCAGTGGGCTGGCCTCGGCCGGCCCGGACACTCAGCTTCTGCATGATGATTGGATGATCGGCGGAGTCCCTTTTTGATTGACAGCGAAATGAGCGAATCAGCGATCTTTTAGTGTAAAGATCACCCTTCATATCACCGTGTGGTGTTCATATTTTTGTTACTCGTTTACTTTGTTACTTGTATTTAATTCAGCAAAATTAAGCAATTTTACATTAAAATGCTTTACACATGCTTGCTTCACCTAAATTGCAAGCAATAGAAACAGCTTACATGGTTAATATTTGCCCTTCACCTTTCTTATGTTACATTTCTTTTAAAAAGTGCTCCTCTTTTTTTTATTAGTTTTTTAATAAAATGTAAAAGAAAATGAATTTAACTCAAGATATGAGTAGAACATTTGTTTAGTTTCAAATTTACAAATGAAGCAATGTTTATTAACCCTTGGCCAAACATACTGTATGTAATATACATGTGTGTGTGTGGGGGGGGGGGGTGTACGGTGTGTGTTTATCAAAAATGTGTTTTGATATATGTTTTTCACAAAAAATGAGCCAATGCCAATGAGTTCGAGTTCGAGAGTTTTTAGTATCATTTGATGAAAAATGAAAACGGGTCCCACAGACCCGAACACCACACAAGGGTTAATATTGGACAGTGACGATATGTGGAAATGCAACAACAAAAACCTCATAATGTTGCACGACTTAATACATGTTTGCAGGAAGAATAGGACAAATCAACACCTACAGTATTAACAGTATGTCTAATTCCAGGTATGTACTATGGGGACATAACCACCCCCAGTATTGAGCTGTGAAGCCGTAGACAGAAATATGTTCTCTGGAATGATGGTGCTCCATCCAATACATTTGGTCCAGATAAACCCCAAACCCATTAAAGCCTTCTCTGGGCAGTAGAGACAGGTACTCCAACAAAAGCAGATCAAATTTTTTTTTTTTTAAATACTCTTGGAAGAATTTTGAAGAAACAGTGATTGAGCAGGTGTCCCAAAACTTTTGTCCACAGAGTGTGTGTGTGTATTTGCATGAGAGAGACTGAGAAAGAGAGAGAGCATGCATTTTTCTGTCTGTCTGTTCCAGCCAATGGTCGCTTTGACGCATGAAATGTGTATATATTAGCATTTCATACATTCTAAGCAGAATGCCAATGTGAGCAGCCTGTGCTTGATGGTCCGTTGGCTCTAGTTCTCTCTCTCTCTCTCTCCTGGCTGAAACACTGGGCTGATTGGGATGATGGCCTTGTTGTCTGGATGCCCATTCGCCCCCTGTTAGGGGGTCTACGCAGTGCCCAATGGCCTTTTGAATGACATGAGTAAGGGAGGTCAAACACTCGCTCCATTGTTGCTGGATCAGAATGAAATGCTGTTTTGTTTTTTTTCTGCTGTAGAAAGGAAGCGATTGTAGCCTCAGTGAAGAGGTCACAGGCATTTGCATTAGCGTTTGGAAGTAAATCTATTATTCAGATTCTGTAAAGAAGCCTAGGGCTTCGAGGCGTGAGCGCGCACACACAGACACACACTTTTTTCTCACTTTGATGAAAAAAAGCTAGATATCTTTAGATATTTCCAAAGCAGTAGTCTGGACCAAGCCCTTGCTCTGTTGTTTTGCTAAACAGTCTTAAAAATAAGGAAATTAGACAGTTTTTATTTTGAGAAATGCCATAGAAATTAAGGTTCAGTAAACCTTTAAAAAGGGCAGAAATTTGGAGAATGTAGTGTCTCCTGCATTGAAGTGGGACGTCATTTCTGACAGAGTTGCTTGTCTTGTCTGTCCACTGTCAGTGAAAAGGCCTTCAATGACGTATTTCCAGTACACAAATGAAACCAAGTGGTTGGTTGGGTGCTATGTTGCTGGGTTTTTTGTTGTGATGGCTACCGGTTTGGCGGGTTGATGGTTGATATGGTTGCTGGGTTAGAGAGTTGGTTGCTGTAATGTTTGCTGGGTGGCTGGATTGGTTGTTGGGTTAGAGAGTGGGTTGCTGTAATGTTTGCTGGGTGGCTGGATTGGTTGTTGGGACGGTTGCAGGGTTGGTGGTTGGATGTTGAGATGGTTGCTATGTTGGTTGTTGAAATGGTTCGTGGGTTGGTTGTTGAGACGGTTGCTGGGTGGTTGGATGGCTTGGTTGTGGAGATTGACACTGGGTTATCAGATTGGTTGTTGGGATGGTTGCTGGGTTAGAGAGTTGGTTGCTGTAATGATTGCTTTGTGGCTGGATAGGTTGTTGGGACGGTTGCAGGGTTGGTGGTTGGATGTTGAGATGGTTGCTGGGTTGGTTGTTGAAATAGATACTGGGTTGGTTGTTGAGATGGTTGCTGGGTTGGTTGTTGAGATGGTTGCTGGGTTGGTTGTTGAGATGGTTGCTGGGTTGGTTGTTGAGATGGTTGCTGGGTTGCAGGTTGTTTGTTGAGATTGTCACTGGGTTGGAGGCTTGGTTGTTGAGATGGTTGCTGAGTTAATGAGTTGATTGTTGTAATGGTTGCTGGGTGGCTCGGTTGGCTGTTGAAATGATTGCTGGGTTTGTTGAGACCATTACTGGGTTGTGAGTTGGTTGTTGACCTACCAGAGGTTGTTGAGCAACTGGCGAGTTATTTGTTAAGACAGTTGGTGGGTTGGTTGTTGTGATGGTTGTTTGGTTGGTAGTTGAGACAGTTGCAGGGTTGTTGGTAGGATGTTGAGATAGTTGCTGGGTTAGTTGATGAGACAGTTGGTGGGTTGGTTGTTGAGATGGTTGCTGGATTGTTTGGTTAGAGGGTTGCTGGATTGGTTGTTGGGACGATTGCTGGGTTGGCAGGTTGATTGTTGAGATGGTTGCTTGATTGGTTGTTGAGATGGTTGTTAAGATTATTGTTGGGTTTGTTGTTGAGATGATTACTGGGTTGATGGGTTGGTTAGTGAGGTTTTGGACATACATTTTAAGACCAAAATTACCAGAATTCATCCTGCTTTTATGGGAGTAACTTTCTCTACTGTGCAGGAAATGCTTTCTGATAGATTTCTAAATTCAGCCACAGGAGTGAAGTCAAGATCAAGATTAAGTTAGGGTACAATAGTGTCAGTATTACTATCTGTTCAAAAGGCATTATCCATTCTTTTCAGATAATATAATCCTTAGATATGCCCTTAACAGCATTAGCACAACTGAGATTAATATATTATAGACAGCACAGTCTGTGTAAATGGAATTAATCCATTTTATTGTTTCATTCATTTAGAAATCTTATTTTGAATTATTTTCAGAATGAACCTACTGTTTGTTGTTTCATTCCATCTCTAAACCCTCTTCACAAAACACTACAGAAAGTATTCTGTGTGTAACCTGCGTTTCTCCACCTCATATGTTCAAAGTTACCAGGATGTTGTTGTGATGTTCTATTAAAATAATGTTTTGAATTGTTTGCGACTATTTTCGGCTGTTTTGCACCTAATAAAAGCAGCGAGCGCGTCTGGGTTCCGCAGGATGGAGGCATCCAGCAGACGGCCGAGTCGTTTGTTATGAAGTGAAGAGGTTCGGATTCTCTTCGTCACGTCAAACCGTTCTAATTATACCCGCCCTCCCCATAACACAGCCAGAACTGTCTGTCTGCCGCTGGGACCACATTGACATAGTATGCAGTATTTAACAGGAAGGGCACATTTTTCATAAGGGGAGAGTTGCATAAATGGGAAAATAGTGAGTAAAGGGTGAGTGTGCTTTCCTTAACACTGTGTCCTCCTCCTGATGGGAAAAACATCGCCAAATTTGTTCGGACACCTCAAAAACAGGATACGGAACATGCAGTAAAAATAGGCTTAGGGACACTCCATTAGAAAAGAGAGAGTAAGAGAGTGAGCGAGTGAGTGCTGATCAGACAGTGACCTTTGCCACCAGCCCACAACACTCTCTGCAAAACAATGTCCATTCAAGAAGACCAATCCAGTAGACAGAGCTGCCACAAACACCCATTTATAACAAAGTGGCTGAACATTAACCCTTGATGAGAAAAACAACAGAATGATGTTTTCAGAGTTAATGATTTCTCACTCATGGCTCATTAATAGAAGAAAATACATTTACACCCAAACCATAGATATACAGTGTTAACTGCATGGAATGTATTGCATATGTCACCAAATTTGGGCACACCTCATAATTTTCAGAATTTTCCTTCATAAATCATTGGTTGCTTGGATAAGCAAATTCAGTTAACCCTCCTATTATCTTTGGGGTAAATTTGACCCTTGTCTAATGATTAAAGCCTCTGAAAATAAGGGTTGACATTAGTTTTGTGATTCAATTTTACCGTCTTCTTCTAATTTGATAAAGGCAATTCGTAAAGCATAAGATGTTTTAAATATATCAACTTTAGTGTCTGTTTTATTAGGCTGTTTTAATGGTGTACAACATAAGAAATCTCTATATTTTACACATATTTGTGTGGTAATAATGCAGAGTTCACTTTTACATTCAGATTTATTATCTTTCTTTAAACTTACCTTCAGTTTAGGCCCTGACTTAACAACACAATACTTAAAATACAAGTATAATAGTAATAAATCACTAATAATACCAAAACCACTGATAGTTTGTCAAATAAACATAAAAAACATGTTTAATTACATTACATTACATTACATTACATTACATTACATTGCATTGCATTCGGCAGTGACAATGCTTTTGTCCAAATCGACTTACAATAGTGAAGTACAAAAGTAATAGAAGTATCTTTAGATAGGGCCTAAAGTAGGTCAAGGGAAATAATGGGATAGAGGAGTAGAGGAGGGGAAGAAGGAAAAGAAGTTAGAAGTAGTTAGTTTGTTATCTGGATTAATCTGGAATTATAATAATTTTTTGGAGGTTTAAATTGCTGGGATGATATTGACTCAAATAATAAAGGGTGTTATTAAATTGGAGGATAGCAGGAGGGTTAAATGTACTTTTACATTACATTACATTACATTTGGCAGACGCTTTTGTCCAAAGCGACTTACAATAGTCAAGTACAAAAGTAATAGAAGTTAAAGGTAAAGCATCTTTATATAGGGCTTAAAGGAGGGGAAATAATAGGATAGAGGAGTGAAGGAGGGGAAGAAGGAAATGAGGTTAGAAGTAGTTAGTTAGTTAGTTAGTGTGTTAGAGGTGTTAGGAGAGTAAGTGCTCTTTGAAGAGCTCTGTCTTCAGGAGTTTATTAAAGATAGTGAGAGATTCTCCTGATCTGGTAGTAGAAGGTAGTTAGTTAGAGGTGTTAGGAGAGTAAGTGCTCTTTGAAGAGCTCTGTCTTCAGGAGTTTATTAAAGATAGTGAGAGACGCTCCTGATCTGGTAGTGGAAGGTAGTTTGTTCCACCATTGGGGAACTCTGTATGAGAACAGTCTGGATTGCTTTGTGTGAGTGTTTGGTAAAGCGAGGCGACGTTCATTGGAGGAGCGCAGCGGCCGGGAGGTAGCGTAAGCCTTCAGGAGCGAGTGCAGGTAGGAAGGAGCTGTTCTGTCATCACCTTGTAGGCGATTGTAAGAGTTTTGAATTTGATGTGAGCATCAACTGGTAGCCAATGGCGCTCAATGAGCAGTGGGTGACATGTGCCCGTTTTGGCTGGTTGAAGACCAGACGTGCTGCTGCGTTCTGGATCATTTGGAGTGGTTTTACTACACTACTGTAGCATAAAGCAGATGAACACAGTAATATTTGATAAGATAAATGGATTTTATATGATTTACAGAAAGTGTGCAATAATTCTTTAAACAAAATCAGGCAGGTACATAAATTTGGGCACCACAACAAAAAAATTGCAGAAAAAACAGCCTCTAAACGCTTCCTATAGCTTCCAATGAGAGTCTGGCTTCTGGTTGAAGGTATTTTGGAGCGTTCTTCTTTACTAAACATCTCCAGTTCAGTCAGGTTTGATGGTTTCTGAGCATGAACAGCCTGCTTTAAATCACACCACAGATTTTTAATAATATTCAGGTCTGTGAACTGAGATGATCTGAGATGATCATTCCAGAATGTTGTACTTGCTCCTCTGCTTGAATGCTTTAGTAGATTTTAAGCAGTGTTTAGTGTTTAGGGTCGTTGTCTGGTTGTAAGTACTTTCTCACTGATTCTTGAACATTGTTTTCAAGAATCTGCTGATATTGACTGAAATCCGTGCAACCCTAAACTTTATCAAGATTCCAAGAACCTGCACTGACCACACAGCCCCACAGCATGATGATGGAACAACCACCAAATTTTACTGTGGGTAGCAGTAAAGTGTTTGTCTCTGAACGCTGTGTTCTTTTTTTGCCATGCATAAATAACCACCCTCCAAATAACTCAAAATTTTTAGTTTCATCAGTCCACAGCACCTTATCCCTTACACCTTATGGCTTGTTCAAATGTGCTTTAGCTTTAGCATACCTCAAGCTGACTCTGTTTGTGGCGTGGGCTCAGAAAAGGCTTCTTCTGCATTAATTATCCTCCCATACAGCCTCTCCTTGAACGAGTTGAACGATGCACAGTGACACCTGCATCTGCAGCAAGATGATGTTGTACGTCTTTGAAGCTCTGGAGGTCTGTGGGTTGACTGTTCTCACCATGATTTTTCTTGGCCTAGAACTGTGCCTGTGGTCTTTCATCATTTCCTCACATTGCAGTTGAACTGGACAGTAAGCTATGACCACTAACCCAGTCAGGAGTCAAAAGACCCCCATGTCACACTGTGTAAAACAGCAGAGCCAGGAATAACCTACATTACAGCCGCTATAAAAGCGATCACGATTTTTCTGAATTATATTAGTCAGAATAGACAAATTACAGTGTACAGAGTGGCTGTAATGGAGGAAACTCATTTTCCCCACAGCGCCGCTTGCTCGCCTCATTCTCACTCACAGATCAAAAAGAGAGAACGTTCTGATCTAATTTAGGAAATGAATGAGTTCCAAAAATATGGAAAAGAGTCTGTCTCATCTGATATATATATGGATGAGAATCTGTTTCATCTGCTATGTTATTTTTTCTTCTTCATTTTATTATTTTCGCTGTGGTACAGAACATTGATTCATTTGCAGTGACAAGAAAACAAATCATCTTATTAGTCATCCTCAAGTCATCCTCTTCATCAACCCGCAAAACAACATCAACGATTTTCCTCTGATTTGTATTGTTTTTTCCAGGCCTTGCTTGCATATCTGGGTTGTTCATATATGGAAATGTCCGTTTTTCTGTCCCTAACCTTTTATGGTAACACTTTATTTGAAGGATATCTTTATAGAGGCTTCATAACACATTTATATGCAATTAATAATGAATTTATAAAGCATTGCAAGACTAGGTATATACTATGCATGCAAGTAAAATGCATACATGTCAAAATTCTACGTTAAATTCAGATTAAATTCATTTAAATATATTGAATTAACTGCTACATCTTTATCTATAGCAAATATGTACCACAAATGTAACAAATACAGCTTCAAGTAAAGCAAATAAAGTAGTGATTAAATACATTTAAATAACAATAAATAAGTTTCAATCCACATGAAATATTACATGTTGTAATTTTTTAAATACTAGCACAAACTATTCATACATATTCAAGTATTACTTTCTAAATGCATTATTCTTTGCTTATAAATGTGTTATGTGTTATGTGTTTATGGTATAATAATATTATAATTACCTTAAATAATATCTGCTATAAAGCATTAAAGGTTTGGTACAATAGGTTTGTTACGTTTGTAAGAAACACTATAGTGTATTACAGCTTTTAGCTTTGCTTTGTCAAATATTTTTTTTTCATAAACTATGTATATATAACATTATATTGTGCCCTGAGTGGTCCAGTGGTCTAAAGTGCTGACACTATGATCTGGAATTCGCTGGTTTGAATCCCGGTCATGCAGTTTGCCGTCAGCTGCCGGAGCCCCGAAAGAAAGCACAATTGGTCTTGCTCTCTCTGGGTGGGTAGATTGCGCTCTCTCTCCCCACATCACTTCAAAGGGTGATGTCGATCAGCACAAGGCTGTCTGTGAGCTGATGTATCGGAACCAAGTCGCTGCGCTTTCCTCCGAGTGCGCTGTCTATCTGCAACCATGCAGTTATTTACCATTATATTACCATTTACAGCATATAGCCTTTACTAATAAGACGTTAACTTAAATGTTCAAAAAATGTAGATTCCATATTATATTGTACTATATGCTTTATAGAGTATTGTAAGTATTCTACTCTATACTTTTACTTCATTAAGTGAAGTGTGTTTAAGGAAAAACTATTTAATGTGAAGTGAAGTGCTATTATATAGGTATTATGAAACCTGACACATACACTCTAAAAAACAGAGGTACGATATGAGTACTTTTTGGTACTCAAGGGTACACTCTTCATTATTGTACCCTCAAAAGTACAATATTGGTCTTTACAGGGTCAGATTTTTTCCCTCTGAAGTACAAAGTCATTCCTAGCAGCAATAAGTACAAAAATTGTACCATTTATTCGGCCAAAAGGTACATTCAGTATTCTGTAGCACTGTACTAATAAACAATATATACTTTAATTGCACATTTTTTATTTGAAAGCCAGACAATTTTGGATCATCAAGTTCTTGACACATATTTAGTTGATGATAATGTTTATAATCTTTATAATCTTTACTGGCACAAAAACCCTGGGTACAAAAAAGGACTTTCACTGAAAGGTACTTTTTTGTACCTCAATATAAGGTACAGCCCCAGCGACAAGCTTTGTACTCTTTTAAGTACAAATCTGTACTTATATTCTTAGAGTGTACTTACATGTACTTTATAAAGTATTTTGTCTACTTTTGAGTATTGAGTTATTATACAAGCTTCTGACAGTAATTATAGTATATGTATGTTGTGTGCCATATGATGCAAAGTACAGAATTAGTACACAGTATTACGATATAGCTAAAATAAAACAAAACAATATTTTAACAACTAGATATTGAGCCATCGATTTAGTCATATTTGTTTTTGTTTTGTTTTTTTCTAAAATTTTTACTCTGTCCAAACACCGCCAACCCTCTTCCCGTCCAGCACAGGTCCAGCTGTGGCCCAAGTGACCAAAATAAACGGCTGCAGGAGGGGGAGGCTTGAAAACAGGAAGGCGAGAAGGCCTCAGAATCTGCTGGGAGGTGGCGGTGCTGGGGTTTTCGGGCCGAGCGCTTTAAGGGAAGTGCACGGGAAGCCGCCTACACGGACACATCTGATTGTTTTTCAGGTTCAGAGGGTTCAGCTGAACCTCTGCTTTTCCAAAACAATAGCCCTGAAGCCTTTTGTTCCACTCGGCCTGCTGGCTGGCTGGTAGTAAAGGGAAAAACAGAGTGGTGTAGAGTAGTTTATCGCCGTGTGTGCATTGAAACGTAGACTGCTATACACATTCATCTTTGTATTGACCTCTTAGACGTAATGCAGTGCATTGTATAACAGTAGGCCTACAATCACAATACTGCATACAATGTAGATCCTATCTAACAGAATAAAATGAGAATTACTACAACATAATTGGGAATAAACTTGTATTCTTTAAATATACTCAAAACACAGAGTCTAAACAGTAATTTATATACAGTATATGAGTCATTTTCCAAATACTGTGTCTTTTGGCCCTTAATTGTTTTTTTTATTCTTTTGACTATTCATCATATTTATCAGACTACACTGACTACACTGTATTTTTCGCACTTTAAGTCACACTTAAAATCCTTTAATTAAGAAAATCTTCAAAATCACCTGAAATAAACTGTTTTTACATTCCATTGAAACATTACAAGGCTTTGTCTCTCTCCTGTAAAGTGGGTATTTTGGAGATAAGTGTTTTTCATTGGACACCAACGATATACAACGGCAAATACAGTAAGTCCTCTACATACTGTTTGTTCTTGTTCTGTATCGCAATATGATGTAAACAAAAGCAAACATGCCAATCCGATAGGTCAAATAAATGCTAAGTTCACAACAGTGCCACCACCACAAGTTAGCATAAGCGCTAATCCCCCTTTCCCGGAGGCCGCCGCCCCCTGTGTTTGCTGTCCGCTGGTTCGGGGTCAGCCAGAAGCTTGTGTGCAGTAGCGCTGCTGTTTACGATGGCGAAGAATGAAGGAAAGGATGACGTGAGCTATCAGCCCACTGACTCGCAGCTCTGTGTAAGCATGGAGGTGGGATGGGTTCTTTTCCAAATCAACGGTGGGGTTACAGAGTTCCCTGCTCGAGCTCCTGTGCCACGAGTTCTGTAAGGATGTTGAACGACAGGAAATTACAGCTTTAGATTTGAATAGACGGGATCTGATTGGATCTCGTGGCTCCCATACACTTCAGGTACCTCCCAAAGAGCCCATCCCTCCAAAATCCCCCCATAGTGAGCAGCCAAGACTCATTTTCATCACAGTAAAGATATACAGTATATAAAAAAAAGATAAGATCAGCTTCACAACAATGGCTCACACTAACCAGGGAGCACTTTGCTAACTCACTAACTCACAAAACTGGGTGTAAAAACAGCATTTTAAAGAAGCAGAGCCTACCAGAAGCAAAGACAGATAGAGGAGGGCAGAAAATATGATGCTGGTGATCTTTGGGCCCTCAGGTCTGGGAATATGTCTGGAATATGTCAGCAACCACATAATGCATCTATCAATACAGCCATGGCTGGACTACAGACCAGGCCAGTGGGGCCAGTGCCCAGGGGTCCTTGAGGTCAGGGCCCAAAAAGATTTGCAATGACCTTTTAACATTTATGATCCAATTTTTTTTTTTTTTCGAGGGCCCTTGATTTTAAGGATCCAATGACTATTAGGGACTTTGACCCCAGGGCCTCTTGTGGGGTGTAGCCATGTTTTTGGGGGCCCTAGCCATGCTTTTGGGGGCCCTAGCCATGATTTTGGGGGCTCTAGCCATGATTTTGGGGGTTCTAGCCATGATTTTGGGGGCTCTAGCCATGCTTTTGGGGGCCCTTGTCATGCTTTTGGGGGCCCTTGTCATGCTTTTGGGGGCCCCTGTCATGCTTTTGGGGGGCCTTGTTATGCTTTTGGGGGTTCTAGCCATGCTTTTGGGCCCCTTATGGATGGATGGATGAGGCATTGTGGCACTGCTCTGACTTTGACTACTGGCAATAAGGAGAGCATATTTTTAGAGGGCCCTGGTTATAAGAGCCCCTACCAGGGGCCCCTAGAGAAGAGCAGGGCAAACCATTAGAGGGCCCTTGACCACGAGGGCCCCTGCTATGGGTCACTTGACTTTCATAGACGTCATTTACCATGGCTCCTTGACTTTCTAGGGACCTACAAAGAACCAGGCAAGCTACCATATTTCATAACAGACGACAAATATGCGATTCTGGCCCTTACCTAACCTCTTAAGCTCCAAGCCTATTTTTACCAATTTCCACCTGAAATTACATCCACACATTCAGAGGCAATTTTATGAATTAATATTACTTAGAAGCCTTTACACAATTCATTTAAGACACTTTAATTCATTCAATTGAGCATGTAATGGCCAAAATATGGTAAAAACCAGGACATTTTTTAGGCGCTTTTCACATTTTAATTTTTTTTTTCAGACACATAAAATTAAATATTTTTTATGGAAGACGTGTTTTGCGGCTCTACATTTTGCTATAATGTGTTTACATTCATCATATAAAATTAGAAACTGTACACAGTTCCGTAATCCGGAGGGGCACACGGTTCGAATGGTGTATAACATGTCCACATTCGATCAAATATGGACGTAGGAAAAACGCAAATATGAAAATTATGATTCATAATTTTCATAAGTAAGGCATATTTCGCCCTAAAGCAGAGATTCTAAGCTTTAAACTGGCATATTGGGTGTCTGTATTGATCCTATAATTATTCATAAACACAGCCAGATATTAAATATTACATTTTTATTACATGTTAATGTTTCTGAATTTGTAATGTTTCAAAATGATTATGTTCAATTTCTTTAAAGCGCAGAGAAACAAAGTAATTGAACAATTTTGCAACTATTTAAATTTAAGACAAGCAATTTGTCTGATGAATGTTATACATATATATACTGATTAATAATGTGGCAACAAGTACACTTCAGTGCACTATAGCATAATAATGCTTAGTATACATTAATCTACTTTTTTTTTTAATTAGGGATACGTCCATAGATGGACGAGCTATATACTCGTAACTGTAACGAGATTAAACTGTAAGCCACATTAGGATGAATAACTGCCAAGTGCCATAAATACATGTGTATATAAATGTACTCTACTGGAGAACCTCTGGTTTATTACAGGAAGTCCTACAGCAGGGGTGTCCAAACAGGAGTGTCTCTGTAATAAAACAAATAATGAAATATACCACTTTAAATAATATTTTTTTCCTTATTATTTCATTTACACACCATTTTACTCGACTTACTATCTTTATCTTTGACAGTGTTGTGTAAACTAAGATTTTTCAAATTGATGTTTAATTTCATGATGTCTCTTATATTAAACTTCTTAATTAGGACAACTTTTAGACTTTTTGGCTTGTTTTTCTGCGCTAGAAATGAGCACTCTCTCCGCTTTTAGACTCTTTGGCCCGTTTTTCTGCGCTAGAAATGCGCACTCTCTCCGCTTTTAGACTCTTTGCCCCGTTTTTCTGCGCTAGAAATGCGCACTCTCTCCGCTTTTTGGCTCTTTGGCCCGTTTTTCTGCGCTAGAAATGTGCACCCTCTCCGCTTTTAGACTCTTTGCCCCGTTTTTCTGTGCTAGAAATGCGCACCCTCTCCACTTTTAGACTCTTTGGCCCGTTTCTGACACCTAGCGTTCAAACTTTGAATCTCACATTATAAAAACCTGCTTAACAGCAGGCCAACTTTCATTCTATTTCTAAAATACCTCGTGCTCCAAAAAAGGAAACGAGTCGCAAATGGCCCACGGGCCGTAGTTTGGACATCCCTGTCCTACAGTATATTCAGTTGCAGCACCTGTTTTACATATTTTAAATCATGGTGCGATCCCAGTTAAGTAGGCTTACCCCTCTGTAATTCAAACCATGAGAAAATAAGCGCAACCAAGCAAACCTTGTTTTGATCGGCTGAGCAGGAAAGACCATAACGGGCCTCCCACAATCAACAGTGTGGAGAGGAAAAGTGAGGTAATCAGCTCCATTAACAGTGTTGAAACAATCGTGGAGGAAGAGAGGGCCGGAAAGCTGAAAGGGGGGAGGAGATGAGGTGATAAGTGCCATCTGTGCATTATACGGCCACTATGCGTCTCTCCAGCTCGCTGCTATTGACCTGCGTTTCGGAGATGCTGGCCGCCGGTGTTGTGCAAGGTGTTTGAACTGGTGCCGGCACTGTTGGCAGAGCAAATAAACCAAATGTTCGGGAGAACCCTCACTCCGGCTCCTCCTCGGCATGGGGGAAGCAAAACATCTGGCACGGGTCTTCCTCATACTTCACACACCGGAGAGCATCAGGAAGGATGTCGGAAAACAAACAGAGAGAGAGAGAGAGACCTGCAAACAAGTGAACACTTCCACACGTGTGAGGATATCCCCCTCGGAATTTCCGTGCTCTGAGACTCTGAGAACCCATCGTTTTCCAGGTTCTCTAGCTCTAGATGCGCACATGTGGCTTTTATTTGCAAACAAGCTCAAAACAACCTTTCTTCTTCTGTTGAGTTTACTATACTCTGTAGAGAGTGTGATGTAATCTCTGAATGAGGTCAATATCAATATAATAATAACAAGCCCTTTGTGCCTTCTGTGTCCGTGGCATAGTTACATATAGTTTTAATATCATACAAACACTGTGTTACACTGTGTAGCAATACATTTTTCAAGAATCTTGAAAAAAATAAGATAAATTAATACAATTAATGATGATGTTATTCCTTGATTTTACCAAATAATAAAAAAAAAACTCTGGAATATAATCAAGAGGAAGATGGATGAACTGCTTGAATTTTTGCACCAGGAGTAGCATAAAGTTATCCAAAAACAGTGTGTAAGACTAGTGGAGGAGAACATGCCAAGATGCATAAAAACTATGATTTAAATCCAGCATTATTCCACCAAATATTATATTAAATATTTATGAATGAAAGCATTATTTGGTTATTTTGGTCTGAAAGCTCTGCATCTTTTTTTTTTGTTGTTGTTTCAGCCATTTCTCATTTTCTGAAAATAAATGCTCTAAATGACAATATTTGTATTTGTATTTGTATTAGGTTTAGAATAAAACAACAATGTTCATTTTACTCTGAATTACTGTGAATTATTTTATATATTCTTATTTAAATCTTATATTGTTTGCTTGTTTTTATAATTTAAACTTATTTTTTAGTCCCTTTAATTCTGTAAATGCTCGGCTGCATTAATAATAAGGGTTACCCTCAGTGTACAGTATTACAGAGTGGAAATAAAAGTTGACTAGATTAGATTATACTTGTGATGAAATACTTTTTGGGAGGAGAAACCTGCCTGAATATATATATAATTTTATGTATTCTTTTTTTTAATCTTATATTGTTTTCTTGTTTTTATAATGTAAACTTATGTTTCAGTCCCTTTAATTTTGTAAATGCTCGGCTGCATTACCCTCAATATATTACAAAGTGGAAATAAAGATTGATTAGATTAGATTAGATTTAGTGATTAAATACTTTTTGGGAGGAGAAACCTGCCTGAATATATATTATTTTATATATTCTTTTCTTAAATCTTTTGTTGTTTGCATGTTTTTATAATTTAAACGTATTTTTCAGTCCCTTTAATTTTGTAAAAGCTCGGCTGCATTACCCTCAATATATTACAGAGTGGAAATAAAGGTTCATTAGATTAGATTAGATTAGATTAGATTAGATTAGATTAGATTTAGTGATGAATACTTTTTGGGAGGAGAAACATGCCTGAAGCCCCTCCCTCCTCCAATCTTACATCCTATAATACCCTTCATTTCACTTAAGTATTATGGCGAATTGGCGGGTTAGCAAGCACAGGTATGGAACCTACAGCACGTCTATATGGTTTAATACAGGAAGAGGATTAAACCCAGTAATACACACATAGAGAGAGAGAGAGAGAGAGAGAGAGAGAGAGAGAGATAGAGAGAGAGAGAGCAGATTTTGGAGTCTGCTGATGGAGGACAAGATGAAGATGAGTGGGATGATGCTTCAATGCTCAGTGGAGATTCTCCCAGCCAAAAAGACGTTCACGTGGAATCAGCCTCGGAGCGCCGAACATCACACTGCCGTACTCATGGATTTGAGTATGCGTGTGGGTGGATGTGGGCGTGGATGTTCATGTGCATGTGTGCGTGTGTGTGTGTGTGTGTGTGTGTGTGTGGAACAGCTGGCAGCGATTGGCATTCTCCACTGTGTCCAGTCGGTTTTGATATCTTCACTGAAGCACTTAGAGCCTGAGGGTGTGAAGAATGAAAATACTCACTATTAATCCTGTCGAGAGTCGAGAGTGATGAAGATATCTGCACAACGTTAAAGCCTGAGGCCTCCCAGTGGGTTTGATGGGTTTTGTGTGCTTCTGAGAAAAAAAGCTTTCATTGGTTTACTGGAATTTTTATCTCACAGTCAGAAAAAATAAAGATGCTTCAAACGGGTCTTTGATTAATGCCTTGAAAGAACCACTTCTTTATGTTTCTTCTCACTGACACATCTCTCTATTACACACAAGGTTCTTTATGGAGGTAGAAGAGTTTCTTCTGTGATTTAAAGCACATATTTGTGAGGGTTTTTATCAGCCTTAGGAAGGTGTTTCACACTCACACTCTTTTATATACTATACAGCTCATTTTGAATCAGTTTCTTTGATTTAGCTCTTCATAGGTATATGTTTGAGTAAAATGAACATTGTTGTTTTATTCTATAAACTACGGACAACATTCTTCCCAAATTCCAAATGAAAATATTGTCATTTAGAGCATTTATTTGCAGAAAATGAGAAATTGCTGGAATAAGAAAAAGATGCAGAGCTTTCAAAGAAAACAATAATGCAAAGAATACAAGTTCACAAATCAATATTTGGAGGAATAAGCCTGGTTTTTAATCAAAGTTTTCATGCATCTTGGCATGTTCTCCTCCACCAGTCTTACACACTGCTTTTGGATAACTTTATGCCACTCCTGTCATGGTTTGATGGGTTTTTTTGATCATCCATCTTTCTCTTGATTGTATATAGGTTTTTAATTTAGTAAAATCAAAGAAACTCATCATTTGTAAGTAGTTGCTTTTTTTCCAGAGGTCTATATACTTTTAAATGACATATGATTATTAATCCTTATGGTTTATTATGATGTTGGCCAACCCTTTCCAGCTATTACAGATTTAACTCTTCTGGGAAAGCTTTCCACCAGGTTTAGGAGTGTGTTTATGGGATTTTTTGACCATTCTTACAGAAGCACATTTCTGAGTGGACTTGTCACACAGGTGGCATCTTATCAAAGTATCACACTTGACTGTTAAGAAAAGTATGCACCAGAAAGTAAGAAGAATGTATGTCTTAGAATTGATCTATAGAATAACGCTCACTGTACTCTATTCATTTTGTGTGAGGAAGACATGTTCAGTTTCAGCCTGTCATCTATAGACAGTGTGTGTGTGTGTGGTGTGTGTGTCTCTGCTTGCACTGGGGGAAGGAATAGCGACACTTCCCAGCAGCAGCAGCAGCACTACGAAGTGACAGAGATCAATACGGCATTAGAGCACATCACAGCCGCCTCCTGCAGCATCAGACAGCACACATAATACAATCTTCACTCACGCCACTCCTCCATCCTCTCCGAGAGAGAGAAGCGCGAGAGGAAGGGTAGAAAAGCCTGTGTTTCATTTTAAATCACAGACATATAGAATAAATTACATGCTCCAAAGGGTAGATTTCTATTTATTCACTGTAGGCAATATATCGGTTCGTTCATGCTATAAAAAGCACTTTAACCACTTTTATATCAGTCAAATGTATTATATTTGGCACAAATTGAAGCACAAAAACTATGACCCATTCATCCTTTTATCTGTTTCTTTATGGTTTATGGTCAAGGCTGCAGAGGGTCTGGTACTTTTTTTCATATATAGTAAGGCCTACAGTATATATATCTGGACAGTGACACGATTTTCATTATTTGTTCTCTGCATGCCACCACCTTCAATTTGAAATTAAACAACTGAGATTAATTAAAAGATCAATTAAAGTGTAAACTTTCAGGTTTATTTAAAGAGATTGAACAAAAATATCCTATAAAGCATTTAGGAATTAGAGCTCTTGAAAAAGTAATAAGAGATCACCTAAAATGATGAGAAAACCTCTGGAATATAATCAAGAGGAAGATGGATGATCACAAGCCATCAAACCAAGCTGAACTGCCTAAATTCGAGTGGCATAAAGTTAGCCAAAAACAGTGTGTAAGACTGGTGGAGGAGAACATGCCAAGATGCATGAACTCTATGAATAGGAACTTGTTTTGTTTGCATTGTTTGAGGTCTGAAAGCTCTGCATCTTTTTTGTTATTTCGCCCATTTCTCACACTGTCCAAATATTTATGGCCCAAATGTACAACCACCATCTTACACTCTCACAAAATAGGATTTAGCAATTTCGCAATTAAGCCTAATATGTGTTATTTTATTTTGGGGAGGTGGGAAGCAAAGGGATAATACATAGACAGTAACCAGTGCAACAAGTTTTATCAATCCAGACTAGGGATTAGAGATCAGAGACCAGATAGTGTTTTTTTTTCTTGTTCTTCTTGCTGGGCTCAATACCATTCATCAATCGTCTTTCAGTCTTTTTCAATGTATTTCTATTTTAATAAATACATTGAATGGGAAGTTGTGCCATAACTTTTGACTGGTGTTGTGTGTATATACAAGGGTTGGACTATGAAACTGAAACACCTGGTTTTAGACCACAATAATTTATTATCCCGATGGACAGTTCTGGTGGAAACAGGAGAGTTGAGGTGCACGTTGGATTCTGCTGTGATTTGGGCAGCCGTGGTTTTATGTTTTTTGGATACAATCCCGGTTTGCACCCGAACATCGCTTTCAGACGGCTTCTTCTTACAGCGTCCACAGTTAATCCTGTTGGATGTGGTTGGTCCTTCTTGGTGGTATGCTGACGTTACCCTGGATACCGTGGCTCTTGATACATCACAAAGACGTGCTGTCTTGGTCATAGATGCGCCAGCAAGATGTGCACCAACAATTTGTCCTCTTTTGAACTCTTGTGTGTCACCCATAATGTTGTGTGCATTGCAATATTTTGCCAATCTTTGCTATCTCTGCTAATTGAACCTTCACACTCTGCTCTTACTGGTGCTGTTAATGTGCAATTAATGAAGATTGGCCACCAGGCTGCTCCAATTTAGCCATGAAACCTTCCACACTAAAATGATAGGTGTTTCAGTTTCATTGTCCAACCCCTGTACATATATATACAGTATGTCTGTATTTATGTATATATTGTGTGTGGGTGTGAATGTGTGAATGTGTGTGGATGTCGATTATTGCACTGGTAAAGGGCATCAGTTGTACAAGGTTGCTGAACATCTGTTACTCCCCCACATCCCACCAACCCCCCAAACACACACACACACACACATATACACCCCCACACACTCATACACCCCCCCACCCACACACACACTATCAGTACCTACACAAAGCATCTATAATAAAGAAGGAGGAATCGGGGACTGGGAGATTAGAGTGAAGTGAGCAGGAGAACAGCGCTGGGTTTGAGGTGTACTGGTTTAGTCTGGGGATCTGATGTCCTCACGCTGACTCCGTGTCTTCCCTCTGTCTCTCAGTAAAAGACTGGAGCTTGAGGAAGATCTCCCCGGAGTGCAGGAGCGGTACGGGTACTGTAAGAAGGAGTGCGGCCCCCAGGCAGTGGATACAAGCTTTTTAAGTGTGTTTCCGTTCCACTTTACGCTTTTCACCACCATCTGTGATTCACAGCTAATGAGGGTTAGGACGAGGCCTCGCTCGCGCGTGTTCTGGGTGAACGACTGCTTTTGTCTCAGAAAAGACTCTGAGACGCTCTGTGATACTGTCTGTGGAGAAGATCCATCCACAAACTGACTGCTGTGGCCTACTGTTGGGTTTCCTGTAAGTTAGTGTAATAAAGCTTTATTTGATTTTATTTTTTTGGACCTTAAACTGAAGGTAATGTAACCTTCAGATGCAGTATACAGCACCAGTCAAACGTCTGGACACACCTTCTCGTTCAACATTTTTCTTTATTTCTTATTACTGAATTTATTTTCTACATTGTAGATTCATATTAAAGACATTCAAATATTTAACTGGCACATATGGGTGATTTAAGATGAACTGGAGCTTCACAGCATGAAGGAAAAGAAGCAACTGTTGTTCAGCACCTCCAGAAACTCCTTCAAGATGCTGAGAAATTTATTCCTAGGTGACTCTTCCTCTTGAAGACACTGAGATTAAAATACCAAGAGTGTGCAAATCTGTCCTCAATGCTATTTTAACCTTTATTTTGAAAACATTTAATAAGAAATAATAGAAATAATAAATAAATAAAATAGTAAAAAATAATAAGTAAAAAAATATGCAATTTAAATCAACATTTAATATACTGTATCTGAATAAATAATATATGTAAAATAGAAATAAAAAGTTCTAAAAGACCATAAAAACAAATTGATATATATATTAAAATATAAAATAAAGAGAAAGATAATAGTACAAGAAAAGTAAAATAATAAGAATGATAAAAAAAATATAAAATGAATAATAATGAAAATATAAAACATTAGAATAAAATAATTAGAAAATAAAATTAAGTAATAAATAAATAATGAAATAAATAAAATAAAAATTAAATAAAATTAAAACAATAATAAAAAGATAAACGAATAAAAAAAACATATTTAAAACAGTCACAGGCTTTCTGATGGTGTTTATGGAAATTATGGAAATTAAAAGTTTAAAATGGTTTAGAGATCCCAGCGAGCTGAGCTGCAACATTTCCTGTAAAAAAATAAAAAAAACAGCTTACTGGTGCTCTGTAGCTAAAAGCAGATTTTCCCAGTTCACTAAAAACTCTCGGTACCTGAAAGGCGATCCAACCACTGGAGCGGGTCTGATAATAACTGTTATTAAATGAGATTAAAGAAGAGATACAGTATAAGCAGCCAAATGGCCAGAAAGTCATTTATAAATAAAAATAAAAAAAGAGATTCTCTTCTTAAATGTGGGTACATGTGGATAATCTAAAGCATAAAACATATTCTGGTTTAACACTTTTTGCTTTACAAAATAATTCCACGTGTGTACCTGTACAGCTTTAATTTCTTCAATATCAAAATGACAATGTAAACAAAATCTTGCTGATTAGTGCTTTTTTATCTTCTGTTAAAACATTTTGTTCATGAAGTCTTGTGTGAACAGTGGATTGTGATACCTTGTTGCTGATGTCAGTAACAATATGGGTGGGTTCACAACTGTGTATCAGATCCATATATAAATACCTGGAAATTAAAGCTGAAATGTTGATAGTTTGTTTCATATTAATCGTTTAATGTCAAACCCAAATGTTTTCAATCTACAGCAGAAATAAAAGGAGTACCCCACTGTTCCAATACGTTTGCTGGGCACTGTAGATTACCTTTAAGAAGTAGAGATAATTGAGATAATGTTAAGATTTATATTAGGATGTCGGTATATATGAGGTTAGGATTAGATTTAGGTGTATTTTTACGTTTTACATTTTTTAAATTTTTTTTTTTGGTTAGAGTGTGGTGTATTAAAATGGTAAAACACTGTATTCCATATGAAAATCTATTAAGGACTCTAAACTGTTGGACTTTTGCCTGAAAAACATACATATGTCCTTTTATGGTAAAGAAATGTGATATGCTGTGGTCTGAGGTATAAAAGCCCTTGAACGCAAAGGGAAAAGGAGAGAGCTTGGGATCAGATTGGGGAAACCTCTCTCCAAGCAAAACCGGTTTGCTTGTTAATGATGCTGTTATCTTTTGTACTAATTATTCTTTTTTTCTGTAATAAATTTTCTTATATACAAAGAACAGTATCAGCGAAGACTTATTTCATGCATCTACATGGCATCACAGCTCAAGATACTACAAGAGCAACTTTCAATATGAATAATCAACTCACAATTGAGTCCACCATCTAGAGATTTATTTTCTTTATTATCTTTCCTACTAAACATAAAATTGAGCCATTTTACAATGTTTTCACTTTGGTTGCTATGATAATACTAAATGGTTGCTAAGATAAACGCTGTAGTTTAGCAACCTTCTAAACTTTCAATGGAAGTAAATGTAAAAAAAAAGTATTTATTTTAGGTAATTTTGAAGTATTTCTATTGGTCCGTTCTTAAAGAAATTTTGTCTTTTCAACTTATGTAGTAATCTATAAATTGACAAAAATTGAGATACTTGTTTTTCATTGGACAATGATGATATATTTTTTATGAATGTACTTTAGTACTTTAATAAGTATTGCCCAAAATAGACAAATCATAATATATCCATTCTGTGTGTAATTAAACAAATTGAGTATAGCAGTGTACTTAAAATAATCATATTTTTAAATGTGCGAGATTAATTAAATGAGCAAAACCTCAAACAAAAGGATCTCGAAAACTACTGAAGCGAAGCACATCTCCCGTGCAGGAGCTTAATTCACTATTAAAGTAATGATTAGGCCTCCAGTATACACGAAGCGTTCATTTCCAGCAGCCTGAATGTGCAGCATAGGGTTTGTTTAATCTAAATTAATGACATACTGTGCCAAACTAAATCTGACTAATGCCAGCGCTGACTAAGCCTGGATTACCCGTTTGGGACAGATGTCCTGCTCTTTTCTTCTCCGGTAGGTACTGAGGCCTTCTGCTCGGGACTCAGCAGGCCAGCAGTCCGTCATCAGGCAGTGACTGCGCTCTGCTGGAGTCAATCACCGGAGTCACTGGAGTCAGCGGAGTAATGGGGGTCGTTTATAATCAAAGGCTCGGCCGTAACCAGGGCCGATATTCAGGCGGAGGGGGGGGGAGGTGCGCTTATTCGGGATCAGATTGCATCGCGTTCATACATAAATCAACCCATTCTTATGGGGACAGACAAAATAATGGAAATGCCAACGAATACATGGTGCATATGGATAAATCAGCAGTGATCTGTCTTTTGTCTTTGGAGGATAAATCCTCTAGAAAATGCTGATCTGCATGTTTTGAATCATTCTAATGGAAAAGCTGAAGCATTCTTCATTAGGAACTGATTACATTGAGTAGAACAGATGCAAAAAGGGAAGGTTTTTAAGTGCTTGAATTAAATGTGACCCAAAAAATGTATATATATATATATATATATATATATATATATATATATATATATATATATATATATATATATATATATATATATATATATATATATGAATATAATAATTTAATTAATTCTAGTAGATTGCCGTTTTTTTATTAATAATAATTGATCAGTCATGTTCAATAAGATTGGGCACATAACCCAAGTAAAATTAAAATGTTTTCACTGTGAGTGTAACATAGAGGAGGAGGCAGGATGCAAATGCAAGTCTTTATTTTCCATATTTTTAACTAACAAAAACAAAACACTAAAAAAGACTAAAACAAACAAGCAAAAATAACAAACAAAGAAACAAACTACAAAAAGCAAACCTGAAACACTGAAGACAAAAAACACAGCTGGTCTGAGGTTAAACAACACAGACAAACTAGATCTGGGCAGAGTAACAAGACAAGATCAGACAAAAAGCACGACACAGAACAAAGGAGCACATGGGGTATTTATACACAGGCACACATTAGGGACACCTGTGGAGGTAATGAGGGGGGCGGAGTTACAAATGAGACAGGAGGGGTTACAGATGACAAGGCGGGGCTAAGGCGGAGACAAGACCAAAACACAACAGAAGCACATGGCTGGAAAACATGACAGGTAAACAACAGAGAGCAGGAGCAGGAAGGAACCAAAAAAAGGAAAGACACTGGACAGACACAGGCTAAGGTGTGACAGTGAGAGCAGGCTTGGTTGCTATGGTGTTGCTTAATAATTGCTAATGGCGGCACAAGAGAAACAGCGGACTTTGCGGGAGTTTCACTCTGATGCCGTCTGGCCGTCTGGCAGAAGATACTGGAGCTGTAAAATTTTCTTTTGTATGTATTGTAGTGTTATAGTTTTATGTTGCACTATTGTTACACTTGTACACATAATTTCATTACACTGTGTACTCAGATGTAATGACAGTAAAAGCCTCTTGACTCTTGATTTAACATGACTTGTAGTTTAGCACGTTGCTTGCTCTGGTGTTGCTTATTGGTTGCTAAAGTATTGCTGCTTTGTAAAGTACAACCATAGTTATTACAAAAAACATACCATGCAGTTAAAATACTAGTTTGCACCAGTAGTTGTGGAACTGCATTTTTTGACTTGGAATTATTGGCATAAATTCAAAAATATATATATTGTCTATGACTGTACTTCAGTATTTTAGTAAATATAGCCCAAAATAGACAAATCGTAATATATATCCATTCTGTGTGTAATTAAACAAATCGAGTTTAGCAGTATACTTAAAATAATCTTATTTATCAGGCGAATTAAATCACATTAGACAGCATTTCTCTTCCAATACAAGATTCTGTATTTTTAGCTGAAACTAGACGTTCAGCCAGCGGGACGTGAATTAACATAACAGAACGTAGGTCAGACCTGAACACTGGTCCACAGTCACCACAGCTCCTCCAGCATGGAGGAGGGGACGCAACTCTGGAAATTCTGTTTCAGGAGCCGTATTTATTCCAGCCTGTACGTGCAGCCAGGAACGGAGGCGGTGACTGGTGGTCTTAGTTAATACTAAGCGAGAGTGGAGAATGGCAAAGGTGGGTAAGGTTAAATCAAAGATTTAATAAAAGAAGAAGAGCAAGAATGTTGTGTGCCAAAACAATAAAAACATGGGAAGAATACATTTTTACATTTATGCACATTGTAGTGCAGTGTTGTCCACTATCTATATCTTTTGTGTCATACTGATATTTTTCTAAGTATCAAACAAATTTTAATAACAAACAAGGATACCTGAGTAAATATAAAAAGCACTTTTTAAATGATCATTGTATTTGTTATTTTATTTTTTAAAGGATAAATCTATCCAGACCAATCTAACCCTGTGTGAAAAAGTGTTTCATTCTTCTTCAGGATTGTCTGGTAAACAGCAGAATTCCTAGTTCCATCTATTACAGCAAGTTGTCCAGACCCTAAAGCAGCAAAGCAGCCCCAGACCATCACCCTACCACCACCATGTTTTACGTTCAGTATGATGTTCTTTTTCTGAAATTATGTGTTAGTTTTATGCTAATGTAAAGGGACACACACCTTCCAAAAAGTTCCACTTTGTTGTCAGGTCGGTCAATAGAATATTTACGCAACAGTCCTGGGATCATGAAGATGTTTTTGGTAAATGTGAGATGGGTCGTTGTGTTCTTTTTGGTCAGCAGTGTTTTTTTTGCCTTGTACCTGTACCATGAATACCAATTTCAACCAGTCTCTAAATGTTTTTACAGGTTCTTTGTGACCTCCTGGATGAGTTGTCCATGCCCTTTTGGAGTAATTTCGGTCGGCCGGCCACTCCTGGGAAGGTTCACCGGTGTTTCATGTTTTCTCCATTTGTAAATAACAGTCCCAAAGCTTTAGAAATGACCTTGTAGCCTTTTCTAAATTTTCTAAACATTTTCTGATCTGTCCTCACATTTCTACAGATGGCGGCATTAATGTGTTGCTTTTTGAGATATTTTAGCTGCTTCATGTTATCAGACAGATTCTATTTAAGTGATTTCTTGATTGGATTGGATATTTTTTTTTCCCTTAATAAATGAAATCATCATTCAAAAAGTGCTTTTTATATTTAATCATGTTACATTTGTCTGCTATTAAAGTTTATTTGATCATCTAAAAAATGTAAGTATGACAAAAAGGCAAAAACAAAAGAAATCTGTAAGGGGGCATCTACCTTTTCACGCCACTGTATATATGAGATGAGATTTGAGACAGTTTTATGTTCCATAACCATCATGCAGTGTTTACCCCACTTTTTCATTTTGTACTTCTATTACTGTGCTTGTCAGCTGCTGCTGTCGTAGCTGCAGGTTAGCTGGTGGCAATCTTCTCACTACAGCGCGACTGTATTACTTTCATTCCCACTGTCACCAGTCAGCCGAGCAGAGAACCCCACACACCGCCCGCCATCCCTCTTTTTAGCATTGTTCTGGCGGCAGTTTCCATTACCATAACTTTACGCTGTGCTGCTAATCTGTGCCTCTCTATTGTTTGCTGGTGAGCGATGGTTATTAGCATCTCAAAAACCTCGCCTGTACAAGGTCTCGTGTAAAACAATTTAATGAGCTAGCAGCAGCAATTAGCAACAGCTCTGTAATCTCCCCATTAGATGGCCCCATTTGGATCATTGAATTAATTGAATTAATTGTGTGATTTGCTGGTGTTTAGCATTTTTTCTCCTCCTTGTCCATGCTGTAATAGCGGGGGCTAGCTCTGTATACATACTCATACAGAGCACAGCCTATAGAAGCCAATGGGGAACTTGGGCTTTTTCATACAGCAGAAAAAATTGTCCAGAATCGAATTATTATCTTCAAGGCAGCGTGAACAGCAAAAAACACAGTATCCATATATGTTTACATGTAGCCGAATAATACTTTAGCAATCAGACTAATAGCTCAATCGGAATGGAATACATGGATTTTTGTCTTGGAATGAACTTGTCTGATGTCTATCCAAATGTACAAGGTGTGTAATCCTTTTAATAATAAATGAAATAGCCATTTTAGCCATGTAAACAAATGTTTCCAAATAAATTTTCAATCACAAAGATGAAGTACAGTCTGCGAAAGAGCCTAGCATTGCTGTTAGCATTGCGACAACACTATCTATCTATCTATTCCTGCAGATTTTGGTTGTTAGCGGCTATCCTTCTCCATTGTCCAAATGTTCAACCAGTGTATTGTATCAAAAAACTGTATTAATAGACGACTGGATGCATAAAAGACTATTTGAACAGTTGCTTTTACTTGAATATTTCATCCTGCACTGGTTTTGGGTAACCACCCTGCCCTGTACTACACCAAGCAATCATTCACCAAGACTCCTAACACTACATTGGCCAACCTGTTATACAAGTAACCTGTTATATTGTATATTGAATTAACCTATTAACAAAGTGCAAATAACAACACACAGCTTGTCTTTATTCCACTACATTTGTACCCAGAAATGAGAGAAAATTGCTCTGGCTTTTAATCAGTACTTTTCTTCTATTTGTGGTCCCCAATATCCAAAATCTTATTGTCTGGCAAATGTTTTAAAATCTGATACTCTAAATAGTTCATTTTCGTTTACTAATATTTTGCCCACTGATGTATTTCAAGCGATATCTGAGCTGAAAGTAGGTTGTTGTGCTGGTCCTGATGGATTGGAAACCAAGTTCATTAAAATAGTTGCTCACATAATAATGTATCCCCTTGCCGACTTATTTAACTTGTCCCTGTTATCATGTTCAGTTCCTCAAATCTGGAAATGCGCTAGAGTTACTCCTCTTTTTAAAAGCGGAGATCAATCTGACTTAAATAATTATCGGCCAATTTCTATTATTTGTGTTATAGCTAAAATTTTTGAGAAACTCATCTTTAATCAATTATCTGAGTATATTAATAAGTTTAATATTTTATCTTTATCTCAGTCTGGTTTTAGATCTAATTATTCCACTATTACAGCTCTCATAAAATTTTCTAACGATGTGTTCTCATCTTTTGATAAAAGTCAATATACAGGTGCAATCTTTATCGATCTATCTAAAGCCTTTGATATGGTTGATCATTATCTTCTTTTGGATAAGCTTTATTCTATTGGTCTAAGTCAAAATGCTTTACTATGGTTTAGTGCTTATCTTCATAATAGACGTCAGTGTGTGGTTTTTCAGGGAAGTCAATCTGACTATTTAATAGTTGATAAAGGTGTTCCTCAAGGTTCCATTTTGGGACCCCTGCTTTTTTCTATTTTTATTAATGACTTGCCTCAGATTTGCTCACAATGTTCTGTTCACTTATATGCGGATGATACTGTTATTTATGTTTCTAATTCGGATTTGTTACAAATTCAGAATTCATTACAGTCTGAGTTTAATTTGGTCCAAAATTGGCTCTATGATAATAAACTTATATTGAATAAAAAGAAGTCATGTTGCATGTTGTTTGGTATGCAGCATGGTTCTCCTAATTTAAGGGATCTACATATTTATTTTGATGATGGATCACCTCTTGAAAAAGTTGATTCATTTAAATATCTTGGTCTTTGGGTTGACTCTGAATTTTCCTTTAAACCCCATGTTGACTATATTATTAAAAAAACATATGGTTGTTTGAGTTCACTTTATCGAGCAATTAATTGTTTTACGTTTCATATTAGAAAAAGATTGGTTTCTCAATTAATTTTACCTATTATTGATTATGCTGATATAGTTTATATGAACACCTCTGAAATTCACTTAAGACCTCTTAATGTTGTGTTTAACTCTTTGTGTAGGTTTGTTTTGAGATGTCCATATAGAACTCATCACTGTTTTATGTTCGAATCAATTAATTGGTTGCAACCTAAATCTAGAAGACAATATCACTGGGTACAGTTTATTTTTAAATGTATTTATTTGGATTGTCCACCCTACTTAAAACAGTTTTTTGTTCTATTTAAATCTTCTTATTCTCTTCGGCATATGCAATATCCTTTTTTCTTTGTTCCTAGAATCTCTAAAGAAGTAGGGCGAAGGTCTTTTAATTACAAAGCTCCTTCTGACTGGAATAATCTTCCTTTTTCTTTGAAAAAATTAACTTCACTTCACTGCTTCAGGAAATGTTTATTTTCTTATCTTAAAACTACGTGTTTATGTTTTTAATTTATTTATTTATATATATTTTTCTGTTGTTTGTATTGGTATTAAAATAAAAGTACCGATTGATGTTATATTTGTTATATATGCAATGTTATATTTTTTTCATCTTAAAACAACTCTGTTTCTTAATTGTTTTCAGTTATCTGTATTGGAATATTATAAGTATCGAGTGATGTAATTTGATAAGTTGAGTTCTGGTGGAAAGTGAGCTGTATATGTATGTGCAATGTATGTTTAGTGTGTAAATGTTTTTTTTTTTGTTTTTGTTTTTTTTGTTTTTTCTTTTTTTTTGCTCGTTTGTTTTGTGTATGTATTTATAGGACCCCCTTGAAAATGAGATGTCACATCTCAAGGGGCTATCCTTTCAATAAATTCAAATTCAAATTCAAATGCTGCTAAATTAATGTTTAGAGTACCAAGAACATAAACCAAAGAAATATCCATGGCTGAAAAAATGCCTTTTTAATAGCAAGCTGAAACACATTTTTTGTGAAAGGATCAGTTCTCAGTCTGGAAATGCTTGATAAGATTAAACTGAAACTTTATGTAAAGCGTTGCTCTTTTGCTTATGTGCTTCAGTTTAGGAGTTTGAACTGTTCAGAACTAAATGTTGGATATGGATCAGATAAAAAACCCAGACTTATGGCTTAACATATTACCTGCAACCCTACTTTTAGCTAATGCCATGTTCACACTACCTAATTTTAGACCAGATTTTCGAGTCACTACATTTTCAGGTCAGTGCTAGCTTGGTTCCTAGCTTGGTCACCACATACAAACTGCTGCAAGATGTGTCGCTTTATGTATCTCTTGATACTAATCTCTACAAACTAGCTATGGATATTTTAAAGTAAACAACGAAGCACTGTTGTAAGTCGCTCTGGATAAGGAGATCTGCTAAATGCCTTCAATGTAAATGTAAATGTAAGATCTGATTCAAGAGCTTGATGCATTGCAAACCCCTTCACATGTACTGTATCTAGCAGGTTTAATATCTGCATCAGTTGTCGACTCTCGAAAAAAATTCTATTCCTTTTCTACATGTATAGTGACTGGAGAAATCTCTCTGGGGCCGTACACACCAGTACTGGCAGGCACGGCGGAGGGCTGACAGAGCGAGAGAATAAGAAAAAAAGAGAGAGAAGGAAGAAAGAAGAGTGGGAGGAAGGGAGGGTGGGAGGGATGAAGAGGGTCACACTGCACCTCCAGGAGCTGTTCAGAGGTGCAAAACGCCAAGAGACAAATTGACAGAGGAAGTCAGTGCGTGGAAGAAAGGACCTTGGGGAGGCTTAGGCACATGATGGCTGAATAAATTGTCTGCTTTACTGGAGTGCGACATTCATTACACATGTTTCAGGGGTCGCCGGGCTCCTCTGAGGCCATGCCTGCCGCTATGTGGGACAAAGCCGTTATTGGGCCCCGTCATGGAGCACAGATTTAAAAGACTGATAGGGGCCATAACACTCAAAGCACTTAGACTTTATACAGACTCTGGATCAGACATGTTTGTGTTTGTGTGTGTGTGTTTAGCCTGTGTAATATACTCAGAGGGTCATTTCTGCAAACTATAAAGTTGCTTAGAGAGCTAAGCCTGAAAATGCTGTATATATTTCTTTAATATTTCTGTTTTGTTAAGTGTGCAGCTGGATGCTACACTGTTGTTACACTCACTGTTCATTTTTTTATACTTTGTACAGCAGTTCTATAATTACAAACGATACAGTCCTGTATCTGTTTCTATGCATACTTTTTTATCCTCCCTTCATCCTGGTCTTCCATGATTAGGACCCCACAATACCACCACAGGGCAGCACAGCATTATTTGGGTGGTGTGTTAGTAGTGTGTGTTGTGCTGGTACAAGTGAGTGGATGAGAGAATGAGCACAGCAGTGCTGCTTGAGTTTTTAAACACTGTTCACATTACCAGGCTCAAGTGACTCAAATCTGAAACAATTTTTTTGCTCAATGTGGCACAGATCTGATTTTTTCATGGCTGTGTGAACGCGCCAAATCAGATTTATTTCAAATCAGATTTGAGTCACTTTTATATGTGGTCATAAATCATAAATCAATCCATGGACATGCGACATAAATGAGAATGGTCAATTCAAAATTTATGTGTCTTTTTGCTTTTATGCACGCTCTATGTACATCTCTTGGTGCAGCTTTGCAGCTAAAGCTGCAAAGACAGCAAAAGCAAACCACCAGGCCTTTTTTCACCTCCTCGACCTGAACATGTACTTCAGACCAGCTGTTTACTCTTTATAAAGCTTTATAAAGCTACGAGACGTCTCTCAAATATGAGGGTTTTTTTTGTTGGAGGTGATGAAGGCAATGTTTATACACGTATCAATGTGCGCAAGTGAGCTGTCTTTTGTGAATAGCACACTTCTAGTATAGTTCATATAAAAAATATATATATTAATATACTGTACCACAGTTTTTAGTGTGTTACATATTTACTTTAAGTTTTATAAATGTAGAAATTTAAATTACTTTCTAAAAAAAAAAGTTACATAATACATTGCACAATAAGTGAACTACTGTAACAGTTGTTTGCTAAAAATGTATAAAAGTACTTTATATTTGTAAATAAGGATTTTAGAAGTATATTGACTTACTAAACTAAATTAAACTAAAAGTTTACTTCATAGTAGTCTATTTTTTTAAATACACTATATTGTCCTTTTAAAAAGTATGATCAAACTTTACTTTCAAACATAAAACTGTAATTACAGCATACTTAGACATTTTTCAATATGTTTTAAGTACAATTAAGTACATTTTTTTTTCACCAAGGTACCATCTGATCTACTCAGTGTCATATATATCAGTGAACCTACTGGCACCATATCTAATGCCCCAAATAGGCTATGAGGCCTACCTACCAAACAATGCAAAAGTTGGTGTCCCAATACTTTTGTCCATAGAACGAATATATCTAAAAAAAAAAAGCAAAAGGTAATAGAATGTATAATGTGATTCTTTTGACAAGTTATAAAACAAACATATCAGCGTCTGTGTGCCGACCATTTCTCCAGCAGTTTTCTCCAGAGTGCTTGGCCCCCATTGGCTGCTCCCTCTCGCCTGCTTCCTCTCGGCATCTCCTTGCATTGATCTGTGTCTGGGGATCGCTTCATAAATCCACTGATGCCGACAAGAAAGTAAATTGCACTCGGCCACCCCTGCACAAACACCGCTCGCTAATCTTAAATCAATGGGCCAAATATTACAGCCGCTGAGCACGCGCCCTTCTCCCCTTAATGTCTACTACACCCAGTGTGTCCCATCTCATGTGTATCATGGTGACATATAATGGGAACACCTTGTTTGAAGGCTACCTACATAGGGGCATGCATTAACCAATAGAAAGCCTGCAATGAAATCAAGCAGTGTTGACAATGTAAATTAAAAAAATACAAAAAAACAACTGTCAAATATCTTATTCTTATTCTATACTGTATTTATATTCAGATTTTTAATTGTCTGTCAATAGATTTAGAACAGAATACAATATATTTTTGGTCTCTTAAACTATAATCTCATATGTGGCAATAATATACAGCTCTGAAAAGAAAAAAAAAGAGATCACTTCAGTTTCAGAATCAGTTTCTCTGATTTTACTATTTATAGGTATATGTTTGAGTAAAATGAACATTCTTATTTTATTCTATAAACTACAGACGACATTTCTCCAAAATTTCAAATAAAAATATTGTCATTTAGAGCATTATTTGCAGAAAATGAGAAATGAATGAAATAAAAAGATGCAGTTTTCAAGAGTTTTCAGACCTCAAATAATGCAAAAACAATGAATTCATTCAAGTAAGAAATCAATATTTGGTGGAATAAACTTGGTTTTATACAGTTTTAATGCATGCATGTTCTCCTCCACCAGTCTTACACACTGCTTTTGGATAACTTTATGCCTGCACTCCTGGTGCAAAAATTCAAGCAGTTCAGTTTGGTTTGATGGCTTGTGATCATCCATCTTCCTCTTAATTATATTCCAGAGGTTTTCAATTTGGTAAAATCAAAGAAATTCATAATTTATAAGTGGTCTCTTAATTTTTCCAGAACTGCAATATTTAACATGTTTGCCTTTTATATCAGTACAAGCTCATGTATTTCACCCAGCTACTTTTATACCTGACTATACCACACACACACTGTGTGTTTTGCATATGTACTTCTCTTCTACACACTCAGTGTCTGACTCCTCACATACTGAACGGTCTTTCTCTGCATTACCATCAAATCCTCTCTCTCTTCCATACACTGTATAGAAGTCTGAACAGAGGATTGCTTTGCCATCTTGAAAATCAGTTGAAAATTCAAAAAACTTTTTTTTTATTTATGAACCAAGGCCAATAAATTTTAGTTTGAAAAAATACTTATTTGTAACATTTTTATTAACCTACAAATTGAAAACGGGCCTCACAGACCGAAAAAAGACCCAATAAGGGTTAAACTCTATCAAATCAAAACTAAATTATTTGTATAGCAGTTTTAACAACTGTTGCTGAAAAGCTTTACAGAAATGTGGTAGCAGGAAAGAGAATCAGCAAAACATTGAACATACAATACAGAACCCCCAGTCAGCAATGGAGTCAAAAAAACACTCCCTCAGAGCTGAAGGAGGAAGAAACCTTGGGAGGACAAAGACTCACATATAAGGGGGGACCATCCTACAACTGGACAAAAAGCTTAGAAATGAATGGTAAAAGGAAATTTCAAACCCATATAGGTGGAATATATTCAGGTGTATCGCAACACCAGCAATAAAAGCAGTTAGAGTTCATATAAGCTTTTTTTTATATATATAATTTTATTTTTAATTTTTCCCATTTTCTCCCCAATTTACACGGCCAATTACCCAACCCACTCATTAGGACTCCCCCTATCACTAGTGATGCCCCAACTCACCAGGAGGGTGAAGACTAACACATGCTTCCTCTGATACATGTGAAGTCCTCCACCGCTTCTTTTCGAGCTGCTTCTCAGTACAAGCTCATGTATTTCACAAAATGTATTACATGATAAGCTATTCATACATATTTGAATGTTGTGTTTTAATAATGTATAATAAATTCACTATTAAATTGTGTTATGATTGTGTTGTGAAGCCAATATATAAGTAGCCTTCAAATAAAGTGTTGCCGAAAAATGTATGGCAGAACCCATAACATGACATAATCATTAAATAAAATTCAGTGTGTTAACAAGGTATCAATATATGAATCAGTATTACCTGACTGCTAAATATCATATTCACATTATTTTTTTTATAAATATGAGACCACTTCCAAATAATAAGGTTTCTTTGATTTTATCAAATTGTAAACCTCTGGAATATAATCAAGAGGAAGATGGATGATCACAAGCCATCAAACCAAGCTGAACTGCTTGAATTCTTGCACCAGGAGTAAAGGCATAAAGTTATTCAAAAAGCAGTGTGTAAGACTGGTGGAGGAGAGCATGCCAAGATGCATGAAAACTTTAATTAAAATCCAGGGTTATTCCACGAAATATTGATTTCTGAACTCTTAAAACTCTGCATCTTTTTTGGTATTTCAGCCATTTCTTTTTTTTTTTTTTTTGCAAATAAATGCTCTAAATGACAATATTTTTATTCAGAATTTGGGAGAAATGTTGTCTGTAGTTTATAGAATAAAACCACAATGTTCATTTTAGTCAAACATAAACCTATAAATAGCAAAATCAGAGAAACTGTATTTCGAAAACTATACACAGACTTCCCAACTTTTAAAACATAATCTACTGTATGATCTTTTGTCTTTCTAAGCTGTGCTTGCCTTTTAAAAATGATGTTTTATGCTTGTTTTCACTTCTTAAAGGATTATTATAGGTTATTAAAGCATTAATATTTACAGGGGATGCTCATATGAGTTTATAAAACAGATATGGCCATAAAACTAAGTGGTAGTACATTTTATATTTATAACACCTTTATTAAATAACTAAATAGAAATCATTGTACAATGCTTATGAATGTGCTATAAAGCCCATGTGTTGATACCCTTCAAATAATGTTAGCAATTATTTTTTTGTTGGTGTGTGTGTGTGGCCATGTGCTTGTGTTTGTCTGTGTGTGTGTTTGCAGAGGGTGTGGACGGTGACCAGCCCTTTGACATTACCCATAAAATCTACAGTATTACTCATAAGTGAGGTTTATGTGTGTTGACAATCTACTCAATGGAAGCCAACGCCCAGCCCAGTACCCTGCAGCACATCATCACTTAGCCCGCCTGCTGCGTGTGTGTGTGTGTGTGTGTGGTAAATCCAGCAAGCATGTGACACTCCGCTGATTTAGGAACTAGAGTATGGTCACTCTTCTGAAGCCTCCCGGGAGCTCATCTCAGCTGCCTCCAGATAGTCGCCGCCTCTGGCTTAGCTAGACCCCTGTAAGGGATGGGCTAGGCTCAGTCCTGTCAACATTCTGTACACACACACACACACACACACACATTCTTTCCTAACTACTGTTGCAGAGATACTGTAAATCATACACTGAAAAACATGCCACTGCGAATTTACATCATTCAAATGTGGCAAGTGGTTGCAAATTGTGGTTACATCAATTGGATAATTGATGTAATACATCATATTTATTTGCAACCACTTGTGAAAAAAACAACACAATCCAGCTTAAGACAGCAGCACTCACCTACGCATTTGTTAGACACGCCCCCTTCTACCAGACAAGCATCTCAGACTGCCTTTATTGAGTTTTACAGTGCAGCCGAAAGGATAAGAACCCAGTTTGTCCAGTAAGTGTAATAGAGTGTTTTAAAAGTAAGTGTAGTAAATGTATTTTATTACAATTACAATACAGAGGCTCAGCTCTGTTCAATTTTGTCACCGCTGAAATGTAACCCTGAAGCTGTGGCCACAGAATCAACACAAATCAGTGATGTCACTTATTATTATTATTTATCATTGGTGTGCAGTGAGGCCCTTCTAACCCTTCAGAGAAGGGGTGACGAAAAGTGCATGTAAATAATGACATAATTTTTTTTTCAGGAAGTATATAATATACATATTGTAAGTGTAAGCATTTATTTTATAAATTAACTACAAAAAAAAAACAGCAACTAATTCAAAGCATTAGTCTGTGTTTTTCAGTTGCAATGGGACTCTTATCTGACTGACAGCGGTACTGACCAATCAAAGCGTTTTAAAATGGCTTCTGATCACGTGTCTGCTGCCCCTTCTCCTGATTTTGAGAAGGGTGTAGTAAGGAGTCTATTAGGACAGTCATAGGACAATCGAACCAATCAGATTCATGATTTTCACTCCGGGGGCGGAGCCATGACTATTATTATTATTATTATGACTGAATATTTAATATAGGGTCTTCGTTTTTTTTGTTACACAGGAAGTACTGCTAGACTGGTGGACCCACTGCATTTTAAGGCTTTTAATTGTAAATAAATACACTTTTTTTGTTAAAATACTCAATAGATGTTTAATTCACTTTTTAATCACATTTATGAATAGAAATACCACTCGCTTTTGTGTATGTTTAAAACAAAATTATCAGCAAATGTACAATAATAAAGCCATTTTTTGAAAACGGTAGTCTCAGTCTTATTCAGTTTACACATAATCTGTGTCTGAAATACACATTAGCCCTTAAAAAACCCAGCTACTTTTATACCTGACTATACCACACACACACTGTGTGTTTTGCATATGTACCTCTCTTCTACACAATCAGTGTCTGACTCCTCACATACTGAAAGGTCTTTCTCTGCATTACCATCAAATCCTCTCTCTCTTCCATACACTGTATAGAAGTCTGAACAGAGGATTGCTTTGCCATCTTGAAAATCAGTTGAAAATTCAAAAAACTTTTTTTTTTTTTTATGAACCAAGGCCAATAAATTTTAGTTTGAAAAAATACTTATTTGTAACATTTTTATTAACCTACAAATTGAAAACGGGCCTCACAGACCGAAAAAAAGACCCAATAAGGGTTAAACTCTATCAAATCAAAACTAAATTATTTGTATAGCAGTTTTAACAACTGTTGCTGAAAAGCTTTACAGAAATGTGGTAGCAGGAAAGAGAATCAGCAAAACATTGAACATACAATACAGAACCCCCAGTCAGCAATGGAGTCAAAAAAACACTCCCTCAGAGCTGAAGGAGGAAGAAACCTTGGGAGGACAAAGACTCACATATAAGGGGGGACCATCCTACAACTGGACAAAAAGCTTAGAAATGAATGGTAAAAGGAAATTTCAAACCCATATAGGTGGAATATATTCAGGTGTATCGCAACACCAGCAATAAAAGCAGTTAGAGTTCATATAAGCTTTTTTTTTATATATATAATTTTATTTTTAATTTTTCCCATTTTCTCCCCAATTTACACGGCCAATTACCCAACCCACTCATTAGGACTCCCCCTATCACTAGTGATGCCCCAACACACCAGGAGGGTGAAGACTAACACATGCTTCCTCTGATACATGTGAAGTCCTCCACCGCTTCTTTTCAAGCTGCTTCTGATGCAGCATTGCCGAGCAGCATCACAGCGTGCTCAGAGGAAAGCGCAGCGACTCGGTTCTGATACATAAGCTCACAGACGCCCTGTGCTGCAGACATCACCCTAGGAATGATGTGGGGAGAGAGCGCCATCTACCCACCCGGAGGGAGCAGGGCCAATTATGCTCCCTCTGAGCGCCGGCAGCTTGATGGCAAAGCTGCATGAGCGGGGGTTCGAACCTTAGTTCATATATACTTGAATGTAATCAGTAGTGAAGGGTGAGCAACAAGTGCGAGGCATGTTGCAAAAACTGGATGATGGGCAGCTGAACTGTGGTGGGTGATGGGGAAGGCTGAGGGAGTCTGGGGGTCCAACATCCATTGCTATCAGTCTGGACAAGTGGGCAGTCAGTAACTCAGAGGCAAAGCAGAAAGACAGAATTAGTTTTGACTGGATTTATGGAGAACAGAACGTATGAAACATTGTGTGAAACAGAGTGTGGCTGATGCATTGTGGTGATTGGAGAGAGGATTATACACAGTTTGTAGACTGTGTGATTGGACAGGTGTTTCATCCACTCATGCATGTCTCTCTCTCTCCTTCTCTCTCTCTCTCCTTCACCGTAGTTACCGGGACTTCTTCCAGTAGAGACTGTACATCCTCCTCTTTCCTCTGGGGAGAGAAGTTGCAGCCCAGGAGCCTTCAGATTATCACGCCGTGTCCTGAAAGAGAGCTTCAGCTCTGGCTTGGCCTTTGAGGTCTTTCCAGTCCTGCTGAACTCTAATTTTACAGGACACAGAGTGTAACAGATTGGTACAATCCGCCCTGCCGTGCCCCCAGGGGATCAGTGTCCCCCTGTGACTTATTCCTGCTCAAAGAGACACATCGAGAGCACAGGTAATCAGCTCAGTGGCCACACATACCCGTAGCAGCAGACCATAATAATCACTAATCTCTAATCCCACCACTGTAGTGTCACTGCTGCTCTTCACTTACACTGTATGATGCTGTACGGATGGGAAAGTGAGGATCATATCAGCTTAAAAAAAACTGTCATGCATTTAATGTACGCCAATTCACAGTGAGCAGCAGAGCATTGGGTGGTAATGATTGTGACCGGCAGCTTCTGGCTAGAAATGTTCATGCAAACAGACAAGGAGAAATCTTTTAATCAAATCAAATCAAATTTATTGTCACTACACAAGACTACAGGTGTACAGGTGAGTGGAAAACTTGGGTGCAAATACCTATTAGTATGTAGAGAACAATATTTACAACACAGAGTAAGTAAAATAAAATAGGAAATATACAATTATCTTAAACAATATACACAATAACACTATAGACATAGTGTTGCACTGTAGATGTACAAGTGTATAACTATAAGTGAATATATAGATTTTACAATGCTATAAACATGTGAAAATAATAAGATGAGATGGCAGTGTGCGCATATAGACCAGTTGGTGGCAGAGTAACTATGAGTAAAGAATGCAGGTACAGAATGAGTTGTTAGGAAAGTATAGGGTGCAGAATGCTGTATGTGGTATAAGTATGAGTATAAGTATGATAGGTGCAGTGTGAAGTAAAGTACAGGGTGCAGTAAGTTCATATGAGATGGCATTGGGGTGGGTTGGGCAGAACACTGTTCTACTGGATGTTCAACAGCCTAGTCGCCCAGGGGAAGAAGCTATCTTGAAACCAGCTGGTTCTGGTCTTTAAGCTTCTGAGCCACTTTCCACTTGGCAGCTGTGAGAACAGGCAGTGTCTTGGGCGGGAGGGGTCCTTCCTGGTGCTTCTTGATTTCCTCATGCAGTAATTGGTGTAGGAATAAAGAAGTTTTGGGAGTTGAACCCCAATGATGTACTGCCTTGTACAGACTACCTTCTGTAGGGATTTCTGCTCGAAAGCGGTACAGCCAGTCAGGATACTTTTGGGCAGCATCACAAACGATATATCGCAACATTAATATTTTGTCCCACAAACTTTAGGCTTTTAAGCATCCTCTAAGGAGGTTAAAGAGTTTGTCTCCCATTCCAGAAGAGAGTAGTAGCTAATGAGCTGATAATCTGTGTCAACAGTTCCCATTATGACATCCTTCGTGCACTGGTGTCAGTGTTGGCACCGCTGGGTTTGTTTGCAGGGTTGTGGCTGGGTGCTACTCTGCTACCAGGCTGCGACAAACTCAGTGCCCTTTCCATCTCTCCCATCTCTCTTTCTCTCTGCCTCTTGTTCTCATTCTCTCTCTCTTTATCTCTCATTCTCTCAGTCCTACACAAAACAATGATCTCACGTCGGAAACTGCGCTTTCTTCCGTGCCAGAGAGAGGCCTTTGTGAACCGAACAGAGCTGCTCTTCATGGCCTGGAAGCTCACCTCACCCACTAGCCCAGTGTCTGAGACACAGAGAGAGAGAAAGAGAGGGACAGAGAGAGAGAGAGAGAGAGAGAGAGAGAGAGAGCGAGTGAGTGAATGGGTTGAAGAGGCATTGGGTATACAGTCCTAACTCATGTCAGTAGTCAGTATTTGGGCTGGAACTGATTTATTTAGTCCTTCTTAGCAACAGATGCTAAATGCTTAAAAGATGTACTTTTAATTTATTACCTTTTGGCTCAATCTGTGCAACTAAAACCCTTAAACTGTCTCTAAATGCTTGTAACTTTTGTTGCACTCTCTTTTTTTCTGACTAAACTGCCATTTAGGGCGCTTTTGCACCTGACTTGTTTAGTCTGGACCTTGGACTTTTCAGTTTGGTGCGAACCAAAAAAAAAAAAAAAGCAGGTGTGCCGGTTCGGCTGGTTCGTCTGGGTTAGCCAGTATGTTTGCAGTATAAAAACTCAACTTTTTGCATGGTTCAGACTTTTAGACCCATCACAGGAAGGTGAGGGAGGCTATTGGACTTTTGTCACTAAATAAACAACAGAAGAAATCTGACTGTCCTTTACATGAACATGCATCACACAGCAGTACAGATTACATTCATTTATAGGTTTTGATGTGTTATCTTGTAGGTGAGCAGTGGCAGTGTTGACTCAGTGGTCAGAGCACCAGCATATTGACAACAAGGGTTTGGTGGGCCACCACTGTTGGACCCTTGAGCAAGCCCCTTGACCTTCCATGCTTCTTGGGCACAACAACCACATTGTATGTCCAGCAATACCTCACTATGTGTGTCTTCTGAGCGTACTCACTAGTGTGTATACCTGTTTTCACTGCACAGATTGGGTAAAGGTTCGGGTAGCTTCTGCTTTGTGGAGGAAGGCTGGAACCCGCCTCAATGAGCAGGATTAGCAAAGACTAAATGATATGATGAGTTGATGTTGCAGGATGTGACAGGGTGGTAATGGGTTGTAAAATTAGGGAAAAGGGTGAATTTCTGGGACATAAAACTACAGTCATGTTCCTCCTCCAACTGCTGTTGTAGAATTTTCTCCACATTAGGGTAGATTGATTTAGTTTATTTGTTCAGTGTTATGCTTGTCAAGCTTTTAAAATGTTGTAACAGTTGCTATAAAGCGACACTTTTGTTGGACAGCAAGGACAAGGTCCACTTCGCTGACTGTGACGTCAGTATTATGGCGTCACTGTTTTTTGCAAAAGCCGTTTCGCATTAATTTTCTTCTCACAGTGTGTTTTCTCACAAAAACAGGAGCCCGGTTGCTTAGTGCCAGACCCAAAAGCCGTCTGCCTGGAGCCTAGATGTCTAGGTCGCCCAGCAAAGGAACAAGACGCGATTCTCAGCCGTCAGGTCCTGTCTGGCCTGAGAAATAAGGCCCCTCATCCATCACACGCTCTCTTAGCCGTGGGTTTTTGGGACAGGACGGGGGTTGTTCGCAGTACCCCATCCACAGTTACTACCCTGTTTGTTTGTTTTTTTCTTTTTTTCTTCTTCTTCTTCTTTTTTTTACTCTGGTACTTTCACTTCACAGTGGTCCTATTTATAGAGTCCCATCTGAGCTCATAGAAAATGTGAAGTAGGAGCCGAAATGTTTCAGATGGAAGAATAGTATTACATTGTTAAAAGTTCTGAAATAAAAAATGATAGGAGTTTTATTTAAATGCTTTTACCTTTACTGATAAGTGCAAAACAGTGGAATTTGTTAGTAATTTACTATAATAATGGGAAAACTCCCATAATCTCTCAGAATAAGAATATTTTAAAACAGCAAGCCATATAGATATTTATTTGCTATAGCTAGCTACAGTAGTTAGTGGTAGTGGTACAGTGGTAGTGCAGGGGTGTCCAAACTTTGTTGGGGGCCAGAAGGAGAAATATTTTTGAAGTCACAGGTCAACGACTCTGTAATAAAACAAATAATGAAATATACCACTTTAAATAATACGTTTTCCTGATTACTTTCATTTACACACCATTTTACTTGACTAACTATCTTTATCTATATTTGACAGTGTTGTGTAAACTAAGATTTTTCAAACTGATGTTTCATTTCATGATGTCTCTTAATATTAAACTCCTTAATTACGGCAACTTTTAGACTAATTTGCCCGTTTTCTGCGCTAAACCTGCGCACTCTCTCCGTTTTTAGACTCTTTGGCCCGTTTTTCTGCGCTAGAAATGAGCACTCTCTCCGTTTTTAGACTCTTTGGCCCGTTTTCTGCGCAAGAAATACACACTCTCTCCGCTTTTAGACTCTTTGGCCCGTTTTCTGCACAAGAAACACGCGCTCTCTCCGCTTTTAGACTCTTTGGCCCGTTTTTCTGCGCTAGAAATGCGCACCCTCTCCGCTTTTAGACTCTTTGGCCCGTTTCTGACACCTAGCGTTCAAACTTTGAATTTCATATTATAAAAACCTGCTTAACAGCGGGCCAACTTTCATTCTATTTCTAAAATACCTGCGTAGTTTGGACACCCCTGCACTAGTGGCTTATTTACAAATTTAGCAGAGTGCACAGCAAAGCACACTTCACCCAAAACAGTACTAATACTCTTGCTAAAAGCAGAAAGTTGTATACTGATGGAACGGGCACTAATTTGTTAGCTGTGTAAAACACACATCCTCCAAATGACAAGAGGACTTAAATTTAAAGCTGCACCCAAAACTAAAAGTAGAAATGTATTAGCTTTCTACTGGTGGAATGGGCACTAATTTGTTAGCTGGGTGGGTATCTAAGCTATGCTAATAGCTTTGCTAATCATCTAGATAGGATTTGAGCCAAACAAGTAAAGCAAACTGTAAAACACATCCCCAGAAACATGATACCATTTGGAATTAAAAACTTTATTCTTGCTGAAAAACGGTATTTGACATGGATAAATTTTTTTTTGTACTGGTGGAATGATTGCCAATTGTTAGCTGGTAGCTGCGATGCAATAAGCTAATCATGTAGATGGGATTCGAGCTGACCAAGCAGATTACCCTGCAAAACACACATCCTTTAAAACACAATGGGGCTTTAAAAACAAATAAAATCTGCATACAGCTTTTTACTGGTGGAATAGTAACTTACTTGTTAGCTTACGCTTAGCTAAGCAACTAAACACATATTCTCCAAAGCACAAGGGGACTTGGAATTAAAAGCTACATACGAAAAGTAAAAGTTGCAATAGATAAGCTTTCTACTGGTGGAATGGGCACTATTTTTTTGTTTGCTAAGCTTGTTATTTAGAACTATGCTCAGATTATGTTAGTGCTAACTAGCTAGCTAGCTAGTCCCCGATTTGATCCTGAGCTAAAATGGCTATATACAACTCTGGAAATAATTAAGACACTACTTTAGTTTCTGATTCAGTTTCTCTGATTTTGCTATTTACAGGTATTTGTTTGAGTAAAATGAACATTGTTGTTTTATTCTATAAACTATGGACAACATTTATCTTAAATTCCAAATTAATATATTGTCATTTAAAACATTTATATGCAGGAAATGAGAAATGGTTGAAATAACAAAAAATATGCAGAGCTTTCAGACATTCAAGTTCATATTCATAAAGTTTTAAGAGTTCAGAAATCAATATTTGGTGGAATAACCCTGCTTTGTTTTTAATCACAGTTTTCAATCACATGCATCTTGGCATGTTCACCTCCACCAGTCTTACACACTGCTTTTGGATAATTTTATGCCACTCCTGGTGCAAAAATTAAAGCAGTTCAGCTTGGTTTGTTGGCTTTTGATCATCAATCGTGCCGACGTGCTTCAAGACGACTACCATCGTCCCTGTGCCGAAGAAGTCTCAAGTGTCCTGTCTTAATGACTACCGTCCCATTGCACTTACTCCCATCATCATGAAGTGCTTTGAGAAGCTGGTCATGAGGCACATCAAAAAACAGCTCCCGTCCTCACTGGACCCTATGCAGTTTTCGTATCGTCCAAACAGATCAACAGACGATGCCATCTCTACCGTGCTCCACCTGGCTCTCACCCACCTGGACAACAAAGACTGATATGTTCGAATGCTGTTCATCGACTTCAGTTCAGCATTCAACACCATCATCCCTCAGCATCTGATCGGAAAACTGAGCTTGCTGGGCCTGAACTCGTCCCTCTGCAATTGGGTTTTAGACTTCCTGACTGAGAGACCACAATCAGTCAGGATTGGAAACAACACCTCCAGCACCACCATACTGAGCACTGGCGCCCCCCAGGGCTGTGTGCTCAGCCCACTGCTGTTCACTCTGCTGACTCATGACTGTACTGCAAAGTACAGCTCAAACCACATCATCAAGTTCGCTGATGACACAACTGTAGTTGGCCTCATCAGCAAGAATGATGAGTCAGCATACAGAGAGGAGGTGCAGTGGCTGACGGACTGGTGCAGAACCAACAACCTATCTCTTAACGTGGATAAAACCAAGAAGATGGTTGTTGACTTCAGGAGAGCTCCAGGTGTCCACCACCCGCTGAACATCAACGGCTCTGCTGTGGAAATTGTGGATAACACCAAGTTCCTCGGTGTTCACATTGCAGAGAACCTCACCTGGTCCCTCAACACCAGCTCCATAACCAAGAAAGCCCAGCAGCGCCTCTACTTCCTGCGGAGACTGAGGAAAGCACATCTCCCACCCCCCATCCTCACTATGTTCTACAGAGGGACTGTAGAAAGCATCCTGAGCACCTGCATTACCGTCTGGTTTGGGAATTGCAACACCTCAGACCGCAAGTCCCTAAAGCGGATAGTGCGGACAGCTGAGAAAATCATCGGAGTCTCTCTTCCCTCCATCACCGAGATCTACACCACACGCTGCATCCGCAAAGCCACCAGCATTGTGGACGACCCCACCCATCCCTCACACGGACTCTTCGCTCTGATGCCGTCCGGCAGAAGATACAGGAGCATCCGAGCCTCCACTACTAGACTCTGCAACAGCTTCATCCACCAAGCAGTCAGACTACTCAACGCACAGAGACAGAACTGAACCCCCACCCCACCCACCACTCACCCAACACACTCACACAAAACTAAACTGTACACCCCCCCCCCCCCCCCCCTTTACACTCACGAGAACTGAACTTCACCCACACACACACACCCAGTCAGCACACAGAGGCTGACATGACTTTATTTGCTGCACTCTTAAAAACTATAAACTCTACCTCAGTAACTGCTGTGATTATATATGTTCTATATGTTACAGTATGTCACACATCTCTGCACCTTACCCGCACTATACACTTATTATACCGTATCGGTACTGCACTGTCCTGTCTTTAAATTGTCTCGTCCTTTGTATTTATTGTATTTATTGTTATTTAGTGTTTATAATTTTATAATTTTATGTTGCACTGTCGTCACTCCTGCACTTTATGTTGTCTATTGCTTGTGGTTCTATGTTGCACCATGGTTCCGGAGGAACGTAATTTCATCACACTGTGTACCTGTACTCAGATGTAATGACAATAAAAGCCTCTTGACTTGACTTGACTCTATCTTAATCTTGATTATATTGAAGAGATTTTCAATTTGGGAAAATCAAAGAAACTCACAATTTTTAAGTGGTCTCTTATTTTTTTTAGAGAGCTGTATATTACGATGTCTAAGATTTTTTTTGTTTATATGACTACTTGAATAATCATACAACTGTAAACACTCTCCATTATGATGCCTTGCAGAACCTATGGCAAAACATCACCCCTAATCTGCTGGTTTCCTGGAAGAGGAGAAACCTGGTTTCCTCTTTCTGCACATTGGAAAGCATGTGAATGGATGTAGGTGTTTCCCTGCTTAGCCGGACCTGAGCCTCTTTAGCTGGCCGCTACACCAGGTTGTGTGAGGTGACCAAGTCAACACGTAGAGGGTAAACTTCACCTCACGCCAGAGGAGGACAGATAAGAAAAGCACAAACCAGGTCAGCTTCAACTGACCTGCAGCTTTCTGCAGGCTAATGGAACACTGCTATGCTAATGCTGTCTGTTTAGCGCAGCTGCTATCTATAAATATGGTTAGTTTAGCTAGTTTTGCTAATTTTGCACATGCTAATATTATTAACTCAATACAACTGTCATGTACAGCTAGTGCAGCAACTAATAATAAGATCAAAATAGCACTGGAGGTCCAACTAAAATGTGTGTTTAGTTTAGCTAGTATTGAAAAGTGCTGAATGTGACATTACCCAGATTCTGAGGTAAATAGAACATAGCATAAGCTAAAAAATAAAACAGTAAAAGCTAATGTCACATGTTTAGTTCAGATAACATAATAGAGATAACAGATAACATTGTGCAGCTACTAAATGCTAATAACTTATTGTAATTTAATGTAGCTTGCAGTAATATTAGTAGTACAGCTACCAAATGAAAAAAAAATCAATATATTGCTAACAATGCACTATAATGTACATTTAGTGCAGCTATAAAGATTGCACAGCTACCCATTGCTAATAACATCTGTTCACTGAAGCTACAAAATGCTAATAACTTACATTTAATGTTGCTAGCATTGGTTGTACACTACCAAATGAAAAAAAAACTGCATCATTTACCTCAGCTACAGAATTTATAATGACCTGTTAAGTACATCTGAAAATGGTTTTGTACCTACCAAGTTCCATAATGTACATTTAGTACAGTTAAAAAAAAGATTGCATAGCTACCAGTGCAAATGATGTGCCTAAGTGCAGCTAACAAATGCTAATAACATCTGTTCAGTGCAGCTAACAAAGGTTGTGCAGCTACTAAATGCTAATAACTTACATTTAATGTGGCTAGCATTGGTTGTACAGTTACCAAATAAAAAAAAAACTGCCAAATTTACCTCAGCTACAAAATGCTTAATGATCTGTGTAGTGCAGCTAACAATGGTTTTGTATCTACCAAGTTCCATAATGTACATTTAGTACAGCTAACAAAGGTTGTACAGCTACCACTGCTCATGATGTGCCTAAATGCAGCTAACAAATGCTAATAACATTTGTTCACTGAAGCTAACAGATGTTGTGCAGCTACAAAATGCTAATAACTTACATTTAATGTAGTTAGCATTGGTTGTACAGCTACCAAATGAGCTAGAATAGTCTAATAATATTGTGCATTGACTGCAGCTACCAAATCTTAACACTATCTGTTTATTGTAGCTACAAAGGCTCTACAGCTACCAAATTTACATTTTCTAAAGCTAACAAAAGCTAATAGTATCTGTTAATAAATGCTAATAAATCATATTTTGTGCAGTTCAGATTGGTAATGCAGCTACTAAATGCTTACATTGTACATTTGATGCAGTTTATATGTGTTCAGACAACAAGACATGGTTCTAGTAATCCATGCTTTTGGACTGCTCTTGGTCTTCAGCAAACTGTTTGCTGGCTTTATTGTTCATCGGCTTTGGAAGAGGGTTTCTTCTAAGACAGTGACATGTAGACAGTTGATTCAGTGTGTTATATATGGACTTCTTCAAGCTCTGCAGCAATGCTGGCATCACACGTGTTTCTATTTTTTAAAGACATCCTCTGGATTTTATGCTCAACACAATGACTCAACTTCTTTTTTGTTGACCCTGGGGAGGATAGTTCTGAAAGGAACTTTCACATCTATTTCCCATGAAGTGCCACATTGAATGTCCAGTAGCCAGTATGAGAGAATTGCTCTTCATTCACGCCTGAAACTTTGTTACACTAATGAGTCACAAGGAGGGAAAATGGCTAATTGGCACAATTTATCACTTTATTTGGATGGTCGATTGGAGAAGCCTAATAGATGCTCAACTACCATTCAGCTTACATTCAAATTTGTCTCTATTAGATGCAACTGAACTCTAAGGTGAAAATAAATTGCACTATTGCACTATTGAATGTAATCTAACACCCAACAACTCTAATCTCAACATTTCAGGGTTAGATTTAGCATTAGATTTAAAGTTTAGGTTTGGGTAAGGGCTGGATTTTAGGTTTAGGGTTGATTTATGGTTGAAGTAGATGTTATTAGAGTACCTAATAACATAGGCACTTTTTTTGGACCATCCAAATGAAGTGTTACTGAAAGTGATGAATTACATCAAAAAGCATGTAATTAATTCGAAAATATTGTTTTTTAATCGCTTGGAATGTATTGCCTTCTCAAATGAAGCAATGGAGGTTCACATGATGCAAGAAATATATTTTACCGCTTTCTCCTCAGTGACTCCTCAGTGGTACGGTACAGTAATGGTGGTCAGGTTGACTTGACTTGACTGTAACCACCCCCCTCCAACCCTTTACATCTGGAGAACCAGTCACTTTATGGAGCCCAAACCCTTCATCTGGGACCAATTTCCTCCTCACACAACAGCTGGCCACTGACTTTCATGTGCAGAAGCCAGAGCGAGGAATTCGGAGGACCCCGTCCATCTAAAAGTCCACGGCGGCCTAATTACAGACTCGGGGCGCTGCCATAACTCGGGAGAAAATGTCAGTGGCCGTTCTTTTTGCGAGTTGTGGCGAACGTCGGTATTACACGACCACTCAGCCACTCCTGCTTCTTCTTTTCTTCCCTCATATTCTGGCAGGCTGAAAACCCATCATTAGGATGTCAGCGTGACACACACACACATATACACACACAAACGTGCTATTCATCACATACACACGTTTCCTCACATTCAGAGAAAAGAAAGAACAATGGAGTGTCTGCAGCTGAACAGCGGGGTTTTCGTTAGTGTGCTCTCAGGCCGTATTGCCTATTAACTTTAGCCGTAACTGGAAGCTAATGGAGGTGTCAACATTGTAAATGTCAGCGCTGCTTTAACCATGATTGATATCTGAGAGATTTCGTAGCTGTGCATTTTTAGCAAATGCTAGGTTTACTGACAACTAACCAGTGGGGGCTGTGATTGGTAGAGTGTGTAGAGTGTGTTGATCTGTGATTAACATTGTGGGTTCTCTTACGAGGGTCATGATCCGGTGGCGGAGTGGTAGATCTTGCCTTAAATGTAAAAATGTACTGTTCATGTTGGGCTGAACTTATTTTGGACTAGGACTAGGGCTGCACGTAATTGGAAAAAATTGACATTGCAAATGTTTTTTTGTTTTTTTTCGATGATATATATCGCAATATTAAACAATGCAGAGCCCATGATGTCGCCAGCCCCGCATGTACACAGTCTCGCATCCAGACAAATCAAGAGCTGAGTCAGTGTGGAGTACTCAAAACCCAAGGAAAACAGCAAAACGTGTAACAAAAGTAATCAGCCCTTTAATCAGGCATTTAAATGTCTTTTTAAAAGGGAAATAAGAGAGCTTTTCTGGGATTAAATGCGTGAATTCAGCTGTAACTGGAAATATTTGCGCTAAACTGTGCTGGACTGAGGAGCACAGCTTTCGACACATGCATTTACAAGCACATGCCCAACCATGTGGATAGAGGCCATGCAGTTACCTCATATATACTCCTGCCCCTCCCCTCGTGCTCCCCTTCTCCTTTCCCCTCAAGCTTCTCAGGCAGCAGCAGCCTATCACTCACACAGACACAGAGACAGCGCTGTGTATCTGCTTCTTGTGTCAACATTCAAAACATTGCAACATCGCAATGACGATTCTTAAACGATATATATAATGCAGCCCTACTGTGTAATCCAACCAAACATTTGTTTCCAAACTTTTTTTTTAGTTTATCTGGACTGAGATCTCCTTTTTTCTGGTCAGCTCAAAGCTTAGAGAAAGTTTAGCCTGCAAGGTTCCAGAAATAACATGAATGAAATAATGGTTTGCAACACAATGTTATATTATAGACTTGTTTCTTCCATAACATTCCCAGCTAGACAATACTAACATTATGTAAATGTTTAAAAGCAACATTCCCAAAACTAAAAATAAAAATCATTGACATAATAATGTTGCAACAGTGTTACTACAACCCCTGGCAAAAAGTATGGAATCACCAGTCTTGGATGAGCACTCCTTCAGACATTTCATTCTGTAAAACAAACTCTGATCAAAAACATGATACAATAATAAGGTCATTCCAAAGTGCAACTTGTTGGCTTTCAGGAACACTCAAAGAAATGAAGAAAAAACATTGTGGAAGTCAGTGAATGTTACTTTTATTGACCAACCACAGGGAAAAAAATATGGAATCACTCAATTCTGAGGAAAAAAGTATGGAATCACTCAAATTGAAGGTAGAAAATAAGGACACACCCAGTCAATTTCCTTTCCCTAAATGGACACCTGCCTCAGATTAGATCTGCTCGTTAGTCCGCAGTTAAAAACACCTGCAGTCATGACACCTTGGAGGGCTGCTGGACGAATTAGAGTGGCAAGAGAAATGTCTCTTTAAACAAAAGAGAGGATTGTGAAACTTCTTGAAGAAGGTAACTCTTCACGCATGGTTGCTAAAGATGTGGGCTGTTCACAGTCAGCTGTATCCAAGATATGGACCAAATACAAACAGCATGGAATGGTTGTTAAAGCCAAGCGTACTGGTAGACCGAGAAAGACATCAAAGCGTCAAGACAAGCAACTTAAGGCCATTTGTCTTGAAAACCGAAAAAGTACAACTAAACAGATGAAGCATAAATGGGAAGAAGCTGGAGCCAATGTATGTGACCGAACCGTAAGAAATCGCCTAAAGGAAATGGGATTTCAATACAGGAAAGCTAAAAGAAAACCATCATTGACACCTAAACATAAAAGAACAAGACTGCAGTGGGCTAAGGAGAGGCAATCATGGACTGTGGATGACTGGATGAAAGTTATCTTCAGTGATGAGTCAAGAATCTGCATTGGACAAGGTGATGATGCTGGAACTTTTGTTTGGTGCCGTTCCAGTGAGATTTATGAAGAGGCCTGCCTGAAGAAAACAACCAAATTTCCACAGTCCTTGATGATATTGGGCTGCATGTCAGGCAAAGGCACTGGGGAGATGACTGTGGTTAATTCTTCTATCAATGCACAAGTTTACATTGACATTTTGGACAGTTTTCTCATCCCTTCAGTTGAACAGATGTTTGGAGATAATGAAATAATTTTCCAAGATGACAATGCATCGTGCCATAGGGCAAAAACAGTGAAGGCATTCCTTGGAGAAAGACACATTCAGTCGATGTCATGGCCTGCAAATAGTCCAGATCTCAACCCAATTGAAAACCTGTGGTGGAAATTGAAAAAAATGGTCCACAAGAAGGCTCCGACCTGCAAAGCTGATCTGGCAACTGCTATCAAAGAGAGTTGGCACCAAATTGATGCAGAATACTGTTTGTCACTCATCAAGTCCATGCCTCAGAGACTGAAAGCCGTTATAAAAGCCAAAGGTGGTGCAACTAAATACTAGTGATGTATTTTGAATCATCTTTTGTTTATCTGTTTTTCATGATTCCATACTTTTTTCCTCAGAATTGAGTGATTCCATATTTTTTTCCCTGTGGTTGGTCAATAAAAGTAACATTCACTGACTTCCACAATGTTTTTTCTTCATTTCTTTGAGTGTTCCTGAAAGCCAACAAGTTGCACTTTGGAATGACCTTATTATTGTATCATGTTTTTGATCAGAGTTTGTTTTACAGAATGAAATGTCTGAAGGAGTGCTCATCCAAGACTGGTGATTCCATACTTTTTGCCAGGGGTTGTATAATGTTTAAAACGTTAAATAAATGACAAAATAAAAGCATCCAGACAATTTTACAGATTTCATGTTCTAAAAATGTTAACTGTAACCTTCAGAAAATGTTATATTAACTAAATAATGTTATCTGCACTATCAGGACCCTCTTTGCCCAATCCAGGATCCAGGAAGTTTAGGTAACTGGGTTTATGCAGTGACGCTGAATGTGTAGTTATGTAATTATTAAGCACAACTCAAAACAATACATCAGCCATTCCTCACCCAAAAAAAGCTTACAAATGTGAATAATCTGTAAACCATCACTGTGCCTCTTATGACGTCACACCAACCATGTGACCGGGCCTCTAATTCCTAACTTCCCAGCCCACTTCCCTCCTAAATATAGCGGTTAAAGTGAGAAACAGGGCGAGGAAAACTATTGAATTAATATTAATCAGCTTAGCTTGTGCAATGGTGTGTAACTTTGTGTATGTTCAGCTGTTTAGCATGCCTTCGAGCTCTGAGCTGGATTATCACACAAACACACAAAACTTCCCTTCTTTCTCTCTTTCTTTTATTTCTTTATTTAGAGAGAATCAGAGCTAGAAAGAGAGATAAAGGGAGAGATGAATGGTGAATTGGGCTTTATTTAGCAGTGTAGGTGGGTGTATTTTGGCCTGGGAGCGTGAGTAGTGTTACTCCACTGCATCGTAGAGCTTCAGTAGCACCAGGTTTTACTGCTTTATGTAATAAATGATCCAGAGAGATGGTGAGAAAGAAAGAGGGAGCTGGAGAGAGAGAGAGAGAGAGAGAGAGAGAGAGAGAGAGAGAGTGAAGAGCAGTTCACGGGGGCTTTTTATCTTTACGCAATCTCCTCTTAGATTCATTATAAGAGCTACAGAGACTACAGAGCTGAATGCGCGATGAGCTTTTTTGTTTGTTTGTTAGTTTGCTTGTAATAAGTTATGCAATTATGAAACAGCGCACACACTTTGTCTCTCTCGCAGGTGCAGATTCGGAAGTGAAAGAAGTGAACTTTAAAATTTGAAAATCTGTGCCCCCACACTGCTGCTCGCTAGGATAATGTTATGGCAACATTGCATTAGCTTGAGCACTGAGGAAATACATCTATCATTGAGTGCAGCTCGAAACCTGAATCATTCTGCTTGGCATCAGCAGCCGGAGTCTGAAAGAGCACAGTTGGTCTCGGTGGTGCTTTTTCCCTATGTCACTTCTAGTGTGATTCTGGCTGGCACAGGCATCTGTAAGTGGATGTATAAGAGCTGGAGATCTGGCACTTTCCTCGATTGGCTACTCAGTTGGAAAAGAGGCGGAGTCTGACTGCACATGTATTGGAGGAGGCATGTGCCAGTCTTTATTCTACTAGTGTTGGGGGTATTATTGGTGATAGGGGTCATTTTTTAAACAGGGTTGACATTCCATTTGATATAAAAAAAATCTATGTGGATTAAGCATGAATTGTTTGATTTATAGCTATGAGATGGATAGCTTAGCGTGGGTAGCGGGTAATGCAAATGCTGCTCCAGCATTGCTAGCTGGGGTTAGCAGCAGGCTACAGGCCAATAATACATACCTCTGAACAAACAGGGAAAAAGCATTTAGCGGCTAATGCTTATGCATGACTGGTAAAATTATTATATAAGGAGCACCAGATTAAAATGCGCACTGTCAATTTCTGGGAAACTTTAAGGATTTTAAGTGTGCCTCATAGTGCAAAAAATACAGTAGCTAAACAGTGGAGTGCAAGTATTTTTGGTGTCCACTAGCTTTTGACCAAAATGTGGGATGTCAAAACACGATTGGTTCAAAAGTTCAAAAGTTTAACTGCAAGCATTTTATATGGATTGACTATTTTCTAGTAATTCATCTTTTTTTGCTCCCAGCCTTTTCCTATAGTCAGGGAGTATAATTAAAGGAAATGTTTTACACATGCATTTCTGGACAAGCTGAGAGATAAAGAGTTGTCACAGTGACCGACGCATGTGGACTAATGTAGTAGAGTAATATTACAGCTTTTTATTCTAATACTGTAGGTCTTATGAAGGGCTACTTAGTGGCACTGCTGTGATGCGGTCGTAGGCACTCTTTTCAGGAGAGAAATCTGTGTAGATTAAAGTCCAGCGCTCGTTTGACAGAAAGAAAATGTTCTTTTTTTTAAGAATTAAAGTATTGTTTACTTCGGCGCCCCCCAGAGCCAAGACCTGCGGAATTACAAGAGTTCACCTTACATTCAGCTTAAAATACCCTATATTAACTGGAAAATAAATACACTTTAGCTTTTATTTTAAGAAAAACAACTCTTAAACTGATATTGGTGGCTGATAATGTGTGTAATAATGCGTATTTTCGAATCGCTGGGCTTATTTATTTGTGGGACCGAGTCTTTGCCTTCGCCGCCTATTGAAGACATGGTGTTTCTGCACTGTTCCTATGGGATCCAGTGTCTCCCGGTGGTGTATAATGACATCGCATTTGGTTTGTATTTGGTTTGTAAGCGCTGCATCATTGCTAGGTTACCTGTATGTGGTGGAGTAATGCATGGAGAGCTTTGGTTACAGTGCATTACCGGCTGATAATGTCATAAAACATAAAACGCCTCTCAGCCAATCACATTGCAGGGTCGGAACTAACTGTCGTATAATGATAGCTATATTGATCTCCCTAACATACTGACTGTAAAGCATTTACATGATTCTGAAGCTATTTTGAAGTTATTGTAAGAGATAAATGCTACATAATGGTGCTTTTCATTTTAAATAACCGTGCAAGGTAAAATATATAGATCATATAAATATTGGTGTAGAATATATTTAATCTATGAAAACATTCAGACTTTTTAAATGTATTTTTTCCATCATTACTGTCCAATTTCTTATAGGCTGCACTGTGTAGCAGTAGTGCACTGCAGTGTTGTGACCGGTGGACGGGCTCCGCAGTGCCCTGCTGAAATGCAGTGGCAGCATTACATGCAGTAAGCATGCACTCACTGACACTTAGCATAGGAAAGAAACCTTGCGTATGCGTGTGTGTGGAGGGGGTGGGGGGGATGGGCGGGGTGTATGCATGTGTGTGTATTCTGCATGCTTCAGCAGTATGGCCCACGGCCCACAGTGATCAGAGCAGTGCTATCAGAGTGTTACTGTACGGATGTGTGCTGTATTGTGTTGCTGTAGGCATGCGGCATTATTGCGTATGTGTTCAGTAAGACCCTCACTCACAGAGCCCCCTGAGTGATCAAGGGGACGTATGCTACATATTAGTGTAGCCATGTGGTGTGTGTGTGTGTGTGTGTGTGTGCAGTGTGTGCATGCTTATTTCTGCACATATTCTACAGTAGTTTATGTGAATATGTGTATATGAATTCAACGTATGGATAGGACTGCTGTCAAAACATTCCTATAATGTTAGAATATGGTTCTTTTAGGCAATTTTAAATTGTTATTTTTGTATAAAAGAGAAAAAAATTGTGTGAAAAATGTTTTATTTTAGTTTTAAGAGAACTTACAAAAAACCTTAGTGAAAGGTTGCCTAAAGGTTTAATTTCTATATATAATCCTAATATAATGTTTGAGTAACATTTCCAGAAGGTTTTCCCATAATTCAATGGGATACACAGCTAACAATTTTTGGTTCCCAAAACATTCTGGAAAAGTCAGTTTTTGGTTTTCAAAACATTTTAGCAACTTATAATTTTTTACAAAGTTTTATAGTTTCCAGAATGTTCTGAAAACTTTAACAAACAGATGTACCATAGAAGAACCAAAATCTAACATTACAGGAATGTTCTGTGTTAGCTGGGAGGTTTCCTTCATTTTTTATTTCTCATATGTATAATCTAATGTTCTAGTACCATTCTCAAAGGGTTCCAGCGACAGAAAAAAGTACAGACACCAGATTACTTTGGAGATAAAAGACTAACATTTCCAAAATGTTCTAGTAATATCCCCGAAGGTTATCTTATAATGATCACATGGAAGAGTAAGGTGTAGAAAAGCAGACAAGCTGTTTTGTTGTTTGTTTGTTTGTTTGTTTTTTTGCCATGCTTCAGCTAATGTTAGGATTACAATTATGAGAATTCTTGAGAATATTTAATTTCCATAAACCAACCAAACATTTGATCAAAAAACATTCTCGTAACATTTAGGGAAGGTTTTCTTATGAATCGCTTTAAGAGAAAAGCATAGTAAAGCAGCCAAGCTGCTTGTTGACATGCTTTAGCTAACAATATTATCGCTCTTTACAAGAATGTATGTTGCATGAAAATTACTTTAAGGTTTCTGTAAAGTTTGTAATGATTTCATGTTACTTCAAGGTTTCCTAATGGTTTCTAATAAAAGGTTAGGAGGATCTTATTGCAATGTTTCCTCAACCAAAAATTGCTAGTTGAAAAGTCACATACTAATATATGGCGTAATACGAGCACACAGGAGCCGCTTGAGTGTGTTCACATATTTTCATTGTCTGTGTTTGTGAATGTCAAATAATGCCAGTTATACATTTTTTTGTACAGTTATACAACAGTACAGTTAACGTGCTTGGAACCTTCAATATGTCAAGTTTTCTGGATGTTCTTAGAACGATTTTTCTTAACGTTTTTTAAACGTTCTGGTAATGTCACTTTAATGTCACTTGAGGCAATGTTTTCATTTTTTAGCTGTGGGAATTTTGAGTTACTTTTAACATTTCCACAATGTTAGTATGCATCTATCAGGGGACGTTATGTGAAAAACGTTATAATAATGTTGTGATGAAAACTATTATCACATCACACGTTTTTTTAGAACATTCCTGAAACATTACTTCTGAACGTTACAGGCTAACTTTTCTGGAACCTTTTCAAAACGTTGCTAAACGTTAGCTGGGTTAGTGTATCTGTGAGCACACAGAAGCAGTGTGTGTATATGTGTGTGTGTGCAGTAAGTGTTCCTGCAGCAGTACGGTGTGTGTGTGTGTGTGTGTGTGAGGCAGAGCTGGCCGCGGTGCTGAGCGTGTGCCAGCTCGACCCTGTTCCACCCAGCCTCGTTCACACTGCAGCCACAGCATCAGCAGCAGCAGAAGCAGCACAGCACAGCTTTATTAATGTAACAGGATCCTGCTGCTCCTGCACACACACACACTCGTGTGTGTGTGTGTTATGGCAAGCCAAACAGGAAATATATAATAAAAGCTGATATATATATAATGAAAGTCGATATATATATAATGAACTCTGATATATATATAATGAAAGCCGATATATATATAATGAACTCCGATATATATATAATAAAAGCGATATATATATAATGAAAGCCGATATATTTATAATAAAAGCGATATATATATAATGAAAGCCGATATATTTATAATAAAAGCGATATATATATAATGAAAGCCGATATATATATAATGAACTCCGATATATATATAATAAAAGCGATATATATATAATGAAAGCCGATATATATATAATAAAAGCGATATATATATAATGAAAGCCGATATATATATAATGAACTCTGATATATATATAATGAAAGCCGATATATATATAATGAAAGCCGATATATATATAATGAACTCTGATATATATATAATGAACTCTGATATATATATAATGAAAGCCGATATATATATATAATGAAAGCCGGTATATATATAATGAAAGCGATATATATATAATGAAAGCTGTTAAGACCCTTTAAGAGGTAAACGGGTTGTCCGAGATGTCAGCCTGAGAGACTGAAGGTGGCGTTGTGGTTCAGCCGGCCGCAGCTCCTCGCCGGTCGCGCTGCACCTCCGTGGAGAGAATGCGCCGCGGCAGGCAGCGCGGCTCATTCTCTCCACAGAGGACCGGCGCGACCGGCCTCGGACTGGCTTTAAAGTGTCAGGGGGCGAAGGTGGAAAAAAAGCTCCGGCCCGCGAGCTGCTTTCCCCGAGCCGGGGACGGTCTACCAGCGTTCATTATATATATATCAGCTTTCATTATATATATATCAGCTTTCATTATATATATATATCGCTTTTATTATATATATATCAGCTTTCATTATATATATATCAGCGTTCATTATATATATATCAGCTTTCATTATATATATATCAGCTTTCATTATATATATATCAGCTTTCATTATATATATATCGCTTTTATTATATATATATATCAGCTTTCATTATATATATATATATCAGCGTTCATTATATATATATCAGCTTTCATTATATATATATCAGCTTTCATTATATATATATCAGCTTTCATTATATATATATCGCTTTTATTATATATATATCGCTTTCATTATATATATATCGGCTTTCATTATATATATATCAGAGTTTATTATATATATATCAGCGTTCATTATATATATATCAGCTTTCATTATATATATATCAGAGTTCATTATATATATATCAGCGTTCATTATATATATATCAGCTTTCATTATATATATATATCAGAGTTCATTATATATATATCAGTGCTATCCTTACTTCCTTTTCCTGATGATTTAATTTCCTTTTCCTATTTTTCCCCCCAAGCTAGCTGCTGTTGTTAAAAAAATAATTAATAATTAGTTTCCCAAATCCCTATATTTCCCTATATAGGGAAATATAGGGATTTGGGAAACTAATTATTAATTATTTTTTCCGTATATATATAGGGAAATATAGGGATTTGGGAAACTAATTATTAATTATTTTTTAATTAATTAAATCTCATTTTAAATATTTATTTAACATTTTAAGCAATTATTTCTTTATTCATTTATTTATATGATATTGTTACAAATAACACTCCATAAGTTTTTTTTAACAACAGCAGCTAGCTTGGGGGGAAAAATAGGAACAGGAAATTAAATCATCAGGAAAAGGAAGTAAGGATAGCACTGATATATATATAATGAACTCTGATATATATATAATGAAAGCTGATATATATATATAATAAACTCTGATATATATATAATGAAAGCCGATATATATATAATGAAAGCGATATATATATAATGAAAGCGATATATATATAATGAAAGCTGATATATATATAATGAAAGCTGATATATATATATAATGAAAGCTGATATATATATATAATGAAAGCTGATATATATATATATAATGAACGCTGATATATATATATAATGAAAGCTGATATGTATATAATGAAAGCGATATATATATAATAAAAGCGATATATATATAATGAAAGCGATATATATATAATGAAAGCTGATATATATATAATGAAAGCTGATATATATATAATGAACGCTGATATATATATAATGAAAGTGATATATATATAATAAAAGCGATATATATATAATGAAAGCTGATATATATATAATGAAAGCTGATATGTATATAATAAAAGCGATATATATATATAATGAAAGCTGATATATATATAATGAAAGCTGATATATATATAATGAACGCTGGTAGACCGTCCCCGGCTCGGGGAAAGCAGCTCGCGGGCCGGAGCTTTTTTTCCACCTTCGCCCCCTGACACTTTAAAGCCAGTCCGAGGCCGGTCGCGCCGGTCCTCTGTGGAGAGAATGCGCCGCGCTGCCTGCCGCGGCGCATTCTCTCCACGGAGGTGCAGCGCGACCGGCGAGGAGCTGCGGCCGGCTGAACCACAACGCCACCTTCAGTCTCTCAGGCTGACATCTCGGACCACCCGTTTACCTCTTAAAGGGTCTTAACAGCTTTCATTATATATATATCGCTTTCATTATATATATACCGGCTTTCATTATATATATATATCAGAGTTCATTATATATATATCAGAGTTCATTATATATATATCGGCTTTCATTATATATATATCGGCTTTCATTATATATATATCAGAGTTCATTATATATATATATCGGCTTTCATTATATATATATCGCTTTTATTATATATATATATCGGCTTTCATTATATATATATCGCTTTTATTATATATATATCGGAGTTCATTATATATATATCGGCTTTCATTATATATATATATCGCTTTTATTATAAATATATCGGCTTTCATTATATATATATCGCTTTTATTATATATATATCGGAGTTCATTATATATATATCGGCTTTCATTATATATATATCAGCTTTCATTATATATATATCGCTTTCATTATATATATATCGCTTTCATTATATATATATCGGCTTTCATTATATATATATCAGAGTTCATTATATATATATCGACTTTCATTATATATATATCAGCTTTTATTATATATTTCCTGTTTGGCTTGCCATAGTGTGTGTATATATATATATATATATATATATATATACACACACACACATGCACATACACCATCATGCACATGCCTGTAGGGGTAGAGAAGAAGAAGAAGGAAAAGGGGGTGGGAAATGGGGGCTGGGGAAAGGGGGGGGGGCGTTGGCAATGGGGGCTTGCTGCCGCAGTGCACACTCTTACACAAACTCACACACAGCGTCACTTGGACACATCTGGCCTTCCAGACACTTTTAATCAAGCCAGAGGGTGCTGGGTTCATTCCCAGGCCACGCCCTCTCTTTTCCCCGCCAAAAAAGCCCAGGCTGAAACACTGGGCCAGTCTACAGAGCATTCCGCAGCCCCGGCAGAAGGAGTGTGTCTAGGGTGTATCTATATACGTGGGTGTGCTTTACGTCTAGCAAATCTGTGCGAGCGTCCACACACACAGCCCTGTTCCCATGTCCAATCCCAATTCCAGCCTTGAATTGAGAACAACTACAGAACTACACTGTATAGTATATTATATACCTTAAGATTTTGTTGATATGGCATTAAACTGTAAATGCAGCACATGTGTTTCATTCACTATGCCCTGTACACTACATACATAGTGCAGTTTAGCCGCTGTTTAGTTGCATTTTTTTTATGGTTTGCAGAAAGCATTGTGGAAAATATTTGCAGAAATCGAAACGGTATAGGTTCTGTATTGCTGCTGTCATCATATTTAAAAACAGTGATTTTACAGAATAAGAAGCAGAAGAACTTTCAACAGAAGTCAATGTAATGATATTTTATTCCGAATCAATTTAAAGTTTGTATTTTATAACTTTAAGCTTTGCAACAAAAAAAAAAAGAGCAGCGCTTCATGTAAAGTTTCAGTTTCATCTTCTCCAGAATCACGGAAGTCATCAATAGTCAATTCACAGACCGCTGCTGGACTTATCACTGAAAATGCATTCCAGCTTGCTGTAAAGTTACAGTATTTACATTATTAATCCATGCCAACATCTCTGGTTTGCATCCTTGATTTAACTCATTAAACTTAAAAAAAAAGCTTTAAAGCTTTTTGTTTTCTTTTTCTTTGACACTGCAACCACAACCTTATTTTTCACAAATGCAACCATATTTGGATGTTTCACTGAATAAATCTTTTCAAATATAAAGTGCTTCCAGTATGTGGTTTCTAATATAGTTTGAATAGAGACAGATTTTATGTTGTCTTTCCACCACTGAAACCCTCACTCATTGCTGCCACCCATATTCTTTTTCACTTCAGCAAAAGTCGAATTAGATAGAAATCATTTGGATTGATATCAATCAGGAGTCACATTGCACATTGTGTGTTGGAAATAAAAAGATTTTGCCACATACCACATTTGAAGATGGAATTAAAAATGTGTTTTATGTAATTCTTTCACATCTGTGTCACATTTGATGAAAAAAGCTACTTTTTAGTGTCCTACCTTTTGCCTCTCAAGAAAATTTCATCTTTTTTTACAATATAGTAATGAATGGTGTACATGTAGCATTTGCAACACAACAAGGCTAACTCATCCCTTAAAAATAAAAAAATAATAATAAAAAAGTGAGCATGTCTATCAGATTAAATGTACTTTTTAGCATATCAGGTGCAATTACACATTCTCACCAAGTTAGATAACTCTGGACAAACTCTTCACAGCTAGGATGAGCTACAGTAGCTCACTTTGTGGCGCACTTTATGCTAATGACTTCTAACAACATAACTTTTTTGCTGTTACAAATTTAGCTAACTTAGGCATAACTACTTAGAAGATACATACATACATTAATGTGGTAGGCAATGCTATTTTGTGAACTTTAGAATAAAGATTAATTATATGGGTAAATAATTACTTTAAAAAGTTTATTTTTAATGGCCATTTTATTCAAACAAAAAAGAGAGATTCTTGTTGCTAAATTGTGAAAAATAAATCTAGTTTTTTAAGAATGTGACAGTTTTGCAAACCTTCGTGCAAAAAATTTGCGTCTCAGTTTTTGAAGTCTTTCATTTGAACATTTATTATTTTAATCTGGTAGCTGCTCTTTAAATTTTTACTTCCATATAAAGATTTTTATTATTATTATTATATATATATATTTTATAGCAGTACACACTGATACACATACTTAGATATGGGTGCAAATAGCATGCGCTGCTACATACTGCTACCCGGGTGCACATAGCTTGTGCCTACATGAATTTATGCATTGCATGCAGTTATTTAACTGCAATTTAATTTATAAAGATCAATATAAAGTATGAATGTATATATAACTTTCACTTTATCTCTTGTTTAAAAAATCTGTACGTCTCTGTACATCTGGAAATCAATGAGTGGGCAGTGTCAGGGACATTTTCCTCTCTGGTTCTGAATTGACCGGATCCCCTTTGGCGTAGAAGCTTAGTTATGTGATATAGGAGAGCAGGCGGTGTGTGTGAGTGTGAGTGAGATATTGTGTGTGTGTGTGTGTGTGTGTGTGTGTGTGTGTGTGTGTGTGTGTGTGTATTTTTGCTGGTGCAGTGCTGCAGGGAGCGGATGTAAATGAGCGTATTGAGCGTGGCACTCGGCTCCCTGTGTGGCTCCGGGATGGGGCTTCTGCTCGGCTCATCACGACAAGGAACTCATTGACCTAAATAAGGAGCCGCGCCCTCCTCCTCCTTCTTCTCCTCTTGAAAAACCCTGCTCATGGTGCCCCCCTGCTGGCCACACCGAGTACTGCAGACCCACCTCCCCTGAGGACAGCACACAGAGGCCCAGTGTGTGCCTCAGGTCCAGCAAAAACAAACAGTGTGCTTTTCTCCGCAGGCCTCAGTTGCACACGAACAATTCGGATCTGTGCGACTCAAATCTACTGCTTATTTTTCCCCAATGGCCTCCTTCTCAGATGAACACAGCTAAGCCTATTCTATTCATCCCTGCAGAACAGAGAATTAAGTCAGGCTCGCTCAGCTCCATGCGCACCATTCAGATCTTTTTCGCAGTGGCACTTTGTCTAAGCTATCGAATTGTGACGCGGCGGGACCCCGGCCAGAGAACGCCGCCGGCTGCCGCTAGGTCTCTTCGGCGAGACCCCCACAGTGTCCTCAGGCTCGCAGAGGCCGGCCGGACGGATGGATTGGCCGTGGAAAGGCAGTCCCACTGATAGCAGCTGTAAATGGGCCGGCCCCTGGATGAACCCGCGCTTGTTACAGGATTACTGGTGGTGACACGCGCTGGCCGGGGTGAACTCGTCTCTTTTTGTTTTCATCACCACGTGGCTCCCCTGCTCCCCTGCCACTGATCTAAAAGCCTCCGTCCGCTCACTGGGCCCTGGATTAAGGATGAGACAGATGCTCACAAATGAGACTCAGTTACAAACAGACAGACAGAGAGAGAGGAAGAGAGAGCTAAGGAGGGAAAATGAAGAGGACAGTGAACAAACACTGCAGCACTAAAGCTTAGAATCTCACTGTCAGTTTTAAGCCTTGTGTTGTCTTGCAGGTCAAAAGTGAACCACTACCTTAAACTATCTTTTTCCAACTTTAAATTGTATTACTTTTCCTAAAGGTACCCCATCATTAGAAAGAGTGATGTGGGCTGTACACCACTAGGGTACAAAGATTGTCTTCTAGGTAATTTCTGACCCATGAATTATAAAATAATTTAAATGCCAGAAAAAAAGTATAAAGGCCAGAAAACACACAAAAACTACTCAACTACAAAATACTCATGAGCCCTTCGGCACCATACCTTGCGATGTGGACCAGTGTTTTCTGGAATTAAAATGTTTCCACCAGAACGTTGAATGAACGTTGAACGTTGGGATGAAGTAGGGTGGTGATCATCCAATTAATGAATCTGAATGAAATCAGTTCCTCACAGAAATATTATAAAATCTAGTAAAATTCTGAAAAATGTATCCCGTAATTAATATGACAAGTGACTGATGTATTGAACTTTAGTGCATTTCCCACTCTTCCGCCAATATGCAAATTTCTCCAGCATGCATTCACCTGCAGATTACCTGCATTCCGCACATGCTTCCATTTCTGTCCTTAAGCACTTTTACTAGCCATCTATGAACACGTGTGTGTGTGTGTGTTCAGTACAGAAAACACCCATTTTCATCTTAATCCTGCTGATGTTGAGGATGTCCTGACATCATGTTCATGTATTGATGGTTTCAGTACATGAGGACATGATAATGAAAGTCTCAGTATGACACACATGATGTTGATGTCCTGAGACAATCACCATAATGTGTTCTCCTAAAATGATTATGGGTGTCTTGAGACCATTGTGTGTTGTCCTGAGATCATAATGTGTGTTGTCCTGAGATCATAATGTGTGTTGTCCTGAGATCATTATGTGTGCTGTCTTTGGACCATCACCTGTTGTCCTAAGATCATTATGTGTGTTGCTTTAAGACTGTCATCTCTTGTTCTGAGATCATCATGTGTATTGCCCTAGCATCATCATGTGTGTTGTCCTGGTACCAATATTTGTTGTCTTAAGACCTGATTCCACCGTTGTGTTGTCCTAAAATCACCATGTGTGTTGTCTTGAGATCATCATGTGTATTCCCCTAGCATCATCATGTGTGTTGTCCTGAGATCATCATGTGTGTTCAGTACAGAATACAACCCTTTCCATGTTAATCCTACGGATGATGACGATGTCCTGACATCATAATATATTGATGGTTTCAGCACATGAGGACATGATAATGAAGGTCTCAGTATGACACACGGTGTTGATTTCCTGAGACCATCACTATTATGTGTTATTATGTGTGTTGTCCTGATATCATTATGTGTGTTGGTTTAAGACCATCATCTGTTGTCCTGAGATTATCTTGTGTCTTTAGGCTGGACTCATTTTTATTCCTTGGCTTTGAACCAAATTTGACACTTTATTTCTGTTTTGTTTTATTTTGTTTTACTTTATAACTTTACTTGTCTTATAGATTTATCTAAAACTATTTATATTGATACTTATATTTTAATTTGTCTTTTTGTTTCTAGTATTTGTTTTTATCTAATAATTTGCTATATGCAGCACTTTGTTGCGACTGTTGTTTTGTGCTCTATAAATAAAGTTGAGTTGAGTCCTGAGACCATCATGTGTGTTTTCCTGAGATCACTGTGTGTGTCGTCCTGAGATCATTATGTGAGTACTGAGTACGTACACAGCCGGCGGTAACGAGTGTATGAGGTAGGTGTGGGCGTATGCAGGATGGTATTACCTGATGTTCCTCAGGCTGCTGCTCTCCTGACCTACTGCCATTCATACGTGGTTAAACCTGCAGCAGCTGCTTTACTGCTGTAAAGCTCCAGCATTCCTCACATAGCTGCAGCTTTAGCTGCTCTGACACGGTTTACTCGCAGAGCATACGCCGCATTTCTATACAGCGATTTAAGCTACTTTAGATGCCAGCGGAGACGGAGGAATGAGTGGTGGCCTTGATGGAACATTCCGGCACTGAGTGTACCCGGGATCAAGCTGAGATGTGGGTGGGCTGGCGGCTTTCTGCACTCAGTCGATTTTGTTATGTAATCCATTAAGGGACTCTTACTCACTTCCGAGATGCTGACACTGAGAAGGCGAGGGGGGTCTGAGAGGGGCTTTGTGTGTGTGTGTGGTTGTGTGTGTATTAAGCTCATTGTTAGGACCAGATGTACCCCCCTAAAAATGAGCATTTTAATACTAGGGGAATCATTATTTATAAAGTGAGTGGCATGCTGGCATAAATGAATGAGTGGCACGCTGGCGTGGCATGTAAAGGCTGGTGCAGCAGGTGCTGTAGCTCTAGTGGGTTGTGGGTTTGATCATCATTCCACTGTGAGGAGAGATATACTGATTTCCTCCCACCTCTCATTAATACATATTATAGATATACCGTCTACACTAAACTGCCCCAAAAATGTGCCTGTATATTGTTTATTGTTTAGCCTCTTAAGCTCCAAGCCTATTTTTACCAATTTCCGCCTGAAATTACATACTCACATTTGAAGGCCTTTCACTCTATTATTAAATAAGTCAGAGGCAATTCTATGAATTAATATTACTTAGAAGCCTTTACACAATTCATTTAAGGCACTTTAATTATTCAATTGAACATGTAATGGGCAAAATATGAATAGGAAAATTTTTAGGCGCTCTTCAGATTTTCTATTTTTTATTTTCAGATCCATAAAATGAAATATTTATATGGAAGAAGTGTTTTGGAAGCTCTACATTTCGCTATACAGTGTTTACAATCATCATATAAAATTATAAATTGCTCCCTTTTACTGGTTAGATATTATTGTGATCTAAAGCTGTAATGGTATTTTCTTTCTCCAAAGGACTGGAAACTTTATAAGAATAAAAACTACCAATTCTATAATTCATTTTGCAAAAATACATTTTTTTGTATGTGCAAGACCTGATAGAAAGAGAATTGTGTGGTGTTTCTTTAAAAGTGCTCCCCCGCCCTCAGGAAAATCTCTTGCTCTCTCCCCGCCCCCTGGTCCTCTTTCAGCTGGCAGAACTCGGCACGTTAAATTTTATATTATTTTTTTTCTGCCTCAAATTATTTCAAGCACTGGTTGGATATAAATGAGTATTACTGGCGACTAGATTGATGGATTTTTTTTAAGTTTGGAGGCATTTTGAAGGTAAGAGTGTGGGCTAAGTGCTTGTGGGGGTTGGGTGTGTGTCACGAGTGTGTCACAAGTGTCCTGCAGCGAAACCCGGCTAGATAACCGAAAAGCAGAGATTTTAAGCTTTAAAATGGCATATTAGGAGTCTATATTGAACCTATAATTATTCATAAACACAGCCAAATATTAAATATTACATTTTTCTGGCTCGCCGGCGGGCCAGGGTGTTAAGGGGTTAGACTATTTTAAAATACTCGGTCTTTATATGCACAGCTGTAACTTCCTCACTGCAAAATCAACAAATAATACATCAATTGCATAACTAAACACTCTACTAAAAATGTGTTGCATCATATTATGTTATTCAATTTATATATATACATATTTCGTTTGTATGGCAAATATTATCAATACAGCTCCATTTACTTATTATTTGGTCTGATTGTGTAATTGAAGCTTGTATACAGCTTTATGAGCTGTACAATATAAAAGTGCAATTTATGTGTATCAGATTATGCACCTTATTTTTTCATGATGATACATGACAGATTTCTTTTGTTTTTGCTTTCTTGTCATACTTACATTTTTCAGATCATCAACCAAACTTTAATATCAGACAAAGATAACCTGCACCTGGACAACTTGCTGTAATTGATGGAGCCAAGAAGGGAATAGCCGCCCAGCAGTTTGTGACCTTAAGCTCAGGCGTGCTTGGGTTCTGCAACAGGACAATGATCCAGATTCCTCCACAGAGATGCTAAAGACTCATTGCCAGTTATCGCAAACGCTTGTGTGTGATAAAGATCGCAAAGGATATTGACTGTATTACTGCAACCTGATGTGATACCTATAGATTATACTGAAAACCATTTTAGCACTTTTTTAAGGCTAGCATTGGTTTAGCACAACAATATTTACTGCAAATATGCTGTAAAAATATTTTCAAATTATCCCTCTGTGCGGTTATTATGATCTGTGGATCACTGATTTAAATCCTGGGACATGCTGAGTCCGAGAGAGAGCAGAGTAGGCCATGCTCTCTCTAAGGGGTACTGGGTGGGTAGATGGTGTTATCTACCAACATCACTTCTAGTTAGCCATTAGCTAGGGTGACCATATTTTCATTTGGGTAAACCAGGACACTTGGTAGCGTGGGGGGGGAGGGGGGTTGGGGGGGGGTGATTGAGGGGTGGAGCGTTGTGTGTGTGCTCTTACTGTGAGACTGCACCGGAAGGGTGGGAGGGAGGGCTCCACGCTAACAGTCACGCTGTCTACTGCTCTCTGGTCCAATAAAGGTAATTTAAAAACCAGGACATTTCCTCACTTTCTGGAAAAAGAAACAGGGACAGAAGGTGAAATACGGACATGTCCCGGGAAATACGGACGTTTGGTCACCCTATATTAGCTGATGTATCAGAGCTTGGGATCCAGCACTTTCTTCTGGGTGCATTTGCTACATAAGTGATGTTGCGTTGGTTGCAGTTGGAAAAGTGGAAATGGATGACTTCACATGTACGAGAAGAGGCATGCACTATAGTTTGCACTCTCCTAGTGTTGGGGAATTACTAGTGATAGGGTGATTTTTTTTTCTAATTAAGAATAAAATAATTGACTGTTAAGATTGGAGAGAAATGAAAATTTATTTAATAAAAAAAGAAGCAAATTTTAAAATATTTTTACTTGTCACACCTGTAAATCAGACGAGGAACAGAGTGTGTATATGTGTGTGTGTGTGTGTGTGTGTGTTTGTGTTTATCTGTTCCACCACAGGCTTTCTGGAAAACAGCACATTGTGTAACTTGGTTAATATCAGTGTTCCAGGTCCATCTAAGCCGCTGATTGGTTTGCACGGAACACACCCCCCACCCACCATACACTGGTCACACACACATGCAGACACTGGGATGCAGTGCACTACCCCAAGCAAGGCATAGGCAGACACTGGAGCGGGGGTTGCCATTGGCAACCGACTCGCTCCGCCGAGAAGGCATTCCTCCAGAATTCCAAACACGGAGGCAGTGTGTCGCTGCGATACCGGGAAACACCTGCCTGCAGAATATTTAAACACACACACACACACACACACACCATGCTCAAATACACACACACACACTTCAGTACTACACACACAGATGTACACTTGTGTATTTCATTAGAAGCATCTTCAGACGGTCTGGTGAATCACTCCACTCCACTCCACCTCTCTCCTCCGTGCTGCTGCTCATCACAACCCACACATCATTTCTGATCAGTAATCTGTCCACGTCGCCGGCGAGGGTTTGCCGGAAGGCTGGAAATGGTGGGTGTGTGTGAGCAGTGTGACCTCTGCGAGCGCTTGCTGGCGTTTGATGGCCCTGCTGCGCTCATCGTCTTCTGCAGTTCCCGTAAGCGTGGTCACTGCTATCGGATCAGCTGCGTTCAGGGAAGGCCTGGCCACTCTGCTTGATTTACTGAACTTCCCACTGCTGCCTGGATCTGTGGCTCAGCCCTATTCTTACTGTGTGTTTACTGGAACTGTCCCTTCCAGGTAGTGAGCGATGCAGACCTCTGGGAAGGTACCTTTATTTTGAGTTTACCATCAGTAGGTGGGTGTGGATGTAAGCTGTTTTTTATGGAAAAAAAAGGGTTTTTTTTGTTCGTTTTCTTTTTAAAACATCAGTCCATATACAGGGGTTGGGCAATGAAACTAAAACACCTGTCATTTTAGTGTGGGAGGTTTCATGGCTAAATTAGACCAGCCTGGTGGCCAATCTTCATTAATTGCACATTATTGCACCAGTAAGAGCAAAGTGTGAAGGTTCAATTAGCAGGGTAAGAGTACAGTTCGGCTCAAGATATATTGCAATGCACACGATATTATGTATGATATACCAGAGTTCAAAAGAGAAAGAATAGTTAATGCACGTCTTGCTGGCACACCTGTGATCAAGACAGCAAGTCTTTGTGATGTATCAAGAGCCACGGTATCCAGGGTAATGTCAGCATGCGCACCACCAAGAAGGAAGAAGCACATCCAACAGGATTAACTGTGGATGCAAGAGGAAGCTGTTTGAAAGGGATGTTTGGGTGCTAACCCGGATTGTATCCAAAAAACATAGAACCACGGCTGGCAAAATTACGGCAAATTTCAATGTGCACCTCAACTCTCCTGTTTCCACAATAAATTATTGTGGTCTAAAACCTGGTGTTTCAGTTTAATTGTCCAACCCCTGTAAAATAGATTGGTTCATGAGCATCTAAAGCATTTTTGATGCTTCTGATGCCATTTCCTGCATTGTTGTGTAAGTTTAACAGGTTGTTAAACACGTAACTTCACCTAAAATAATAATGCACATCTTACTCCTTTCCCTACTTTCCAATTCATGTGATGTATATTCATCTATCCTATGTATTCTATCCTTTATTTTATATTTTATTCTTATTTTATTTTATTGTATCTACATAATAGTTGCTCTCTGGTGAAACTGGACTATGAGATTACAATTTCTTTCCACCTTATGTACCATATGTGATGCGAATGACTGATGCTGACTGTTCACTTGATGCCTAAAATGTTAATCCCACCCCTTGACAGATGCAACTGTAACCAGATAGTCAGTGTTATTGACTGGGTTGTTTCAGTTTAACATGCTTGAAAACACATTTCCGGAGACTTTCCAATTTGGCGTATTGGCCTGTAAAAATAGCTAATCTAAAAGTCTGAAGTGCATGAAAAAAATTCAATTAAATGATGGTGAAATTTCATGAAGCGATGAATCATTTCCCCAAGAATCCTAATCTAATTAAACTATTCAGAGATCAGACCCCTATACACTCAATCCTTCAACTCAAAAAGCATCTATTAGTCTCTCTCTCTCTCTCTCTCTTGCTCTGAATCAGCTGTGATGTTACTGCAGATGTGTGTCATTCTCTTTATCCTCTTCTCGGCCTCATCTCCGCTCGGGTTGTGACAGGGCTGAGTGGGCCAGAAGGGGAAGGTTAAGGGATGGGGATCAGGGTGGAGTTAGGAGGTGAAGACAGGGTAGAAACGTGATGAAAGCGGAGGAGAGAACAATAACAGGCAGATGAAAGGAAAGAATGAAATAAAGGCTCCACATTATTGATGCTCCTCTACAGCTCATCCACACATGTTCAAATGACCCTCTGGTGAAGCTCCATTGATTATCAGCAGCTTTGGGGTCAGGGCCGAGGTCAGGGTTTGAGTTTGGGATTTGAATGATGAACTCAAGGAGCGTAAAAAGTCCAGTTTAATTAATGTTTCGTTTAATTCCAGGTGGAGACAATGTGAGACCCTGCCTTAAATCAGTAAATCTGCTAAATAAAAGGTAAGAAGAGAAAATATGTAAGACAGCAATAGATAGAAGAACAGAGGAGATGAGAAGAGATGAGAAGAAAAGAGAATAGAGGGGGTGAGAGAAGAAGATGGGAGAAGTGATGACAAACAAGGAAAAGAGAAGAGGAGAGATGTAAGGTTGGAGAAGAGAAAAAGACAAAGCTATGACAAAAAAAGAGAAATTACAAGAAGAGAAGAGAAGAGAAGAGAGATATAATATGAGTGTAGGAAGAAGACAATACAAAAAATGAATGGAGAGGATAGAAGAGAAGGGGGAGAAGAGAACGGAAAAAAGGAGTGAATAAGAGAAGAGAAGAAAGATACAATATGAGTGTAGGAAGAAGACAATACAAGATAACAGAAAAAGGAGTGAAAAGAAAAAAGAAGAGATGAGAGATACAATATGTCTGTAGGAAGAAGACAATACAAGAGGACAGGAAAAAAGGAGTGAAGAAGAGAAGAGAATGGAGAGAAGAGAAGAGAAAAGAAGAGAGTGGGGGGATAGAAGTGAAGAGAAGAGAATGGAGAGAAGAGAAAAGAAGAGAAGAGAAAGCAGGGGAAAGAAGAGAAGAGAAGAGAATGGAGGGGAGAGAAGAGAAGAGAATGGACAGGATAGAAGAGAAGATAAGAGAAAAGAATGGAGAGAAGAGAAGAGAAGGGGAGAGAAAAGAAAAGAAGAAAAAATAGAGGGAAGTGTAATAGAAAATAATAGAAAAGAAGAAAGATAAAGAATGGAGAGAGAACAGATGTGAAGGGAGGTAGAAAAGAAGAGACAGAGGAAGAGAAGAAGAGAGGAGTGAGGTGGATGAGAGGATGGAGGTAAGGGGTGGGGGATTGTCTGGATCAGAAGAGCTGAGATGATGTGGGCAGCGTTTCCACGGTGAAGTGGGAGGGGCTTTGCCATGAAAGGAGCGGGAGAGCCCTGCTGCTGCTGTGTGTGTGTGCCGCGCCCCCTCACTGGGTGTGTGTGTGTGAGTGTGTAGACTCTGAACTCCCCCAGAATTCCCTGCAGAAACGCTTTGCGCATGTTAAACAGAAGGGATGATCTCTCTCTCTCTCTCTCTCTCTCTCTCTCTCTCTCTTTCTGTCTGTCACACACTCATACTCACATACTTCTGCTAAACCTACATGGAAAGAAGCACCGATATATTTGAACGAAAGAGAGCAGCAAAATGGCGAAGGAAGAGAGAGATGGAGGGATGGAGTGAAGGGGTGAGTGAGGGGAAGCCCGCAGTGCAACACGCTGAATAATTCATCACCTGTCTAAACAGAGAGAGAGAGAAAAGAGAGAGAGAGATGGAGGAGCGCAGCAGTATAAGCCCTCTTCATCTCACCTCCACAGTCACGTGCACACAGTCTCTGCACACACACACACACACACACACACACACCTGACATGCCCCCGCTGCCCCCTGTGCAGCACACTTTGTCCTTTAAATATCTTTAAACACCACTGACCTTCAACCCTCACCTCATCATTTCTTCTGACATTTAGAAAGACCACCATTAGACCCCTGACATCATCACACACTTTTAACTGCTCACTTCTCTTAACAGCATCCAGAACCACTACCTTTAGCAAAAGGAGCCCTTTAAATGTTTTATATACTTCCTTAGTGTATAATAGATCATGGATCATCTGGCTGAATGTAGATTATAACCAAATTCAGGTGACCAGAATTCAATGTCAGCACAATGTTTAATAACAGCATCAATTTAAAGTGGAATATTAATGACTGCTGCTGATCAAATTTTCTTTAAATTAAATTTCAACATGATTTAAATTGTGGTAATCTGGTAATGTTCACAATGTTAATGTCCACATAGTAGTAATGTCTAACATTGGTTTTAAGCTATGTTGCTCAGGGACAAAACATCTGTCTAATGTTGAAACTTGACATTAACTCAATGTTGTTTTTGACAGATATGCGACTTTGATTCTCAACCAAAATTCAACATCTGTTTAAATTCAGAGCTTGACATCGACTTAGTGTTTGGTTTTTGACAGATATGCAACTTTGATTTTTAACCAAATTTTAACAACTGAATAAATTCAGAGCTTGACATCAACTCAATGTTGTTTTTTTGAGAAATATATGCAACTTTGATTCTTAACCAAATATCAACATCTGTTTAAAAGTTGAGTCTGACATCAACCCAGTGTTGGTTTTTGACAGATATGTGTCTTTGGTTTTCCACCAAAGTTCAACATCTGCTTAAACTCAGAGCTTGACATCAACCCAATGTTGTTGTTGTTTTTTTTTTTTACAAAAATTTGACTTTGATTTTAAATCAAAATTCAACATTTGTTTAAATTCAGATCTTGACAGTATTTTTAATAGATATGGGTGTATGAGCAATGATGTATTTGATCGAACAGTAAAACTAATTTCAGCCAAAATTTAAGGTCTGTTTAATGTTGATGCCTGACGGTGGGGCTTAAAGTTCAATTTTGGAGTTTGATGTCTAACCAGCATTGTTGTTTGACATCTCTCATAATTCAATATCTGTCTAACATTAAAGCTTATTTTTGACAGAACTGCAAGAATAGGAAAGTATATGATGCAGAGAGTCAGAGTGTATAAGCCTTCCAACCTGAACCCCATTCCCTCTCTCTCTCTCTCTGTCCCTCTCTCTCTCTCTCTCTCTCTCTCCCATTTTTGTCCACAGATATAAAATAAATATATTATACAGTGTAAGAAACCATATAAGCATGGAGGGCAGCGTATGCCATAAGAAAAGAGTAAATTACTTAATTACGGAAATAAAGTATCTTTTCAGTGATATTCAAATTTTTTAGATGCACTAATATATAGCAATATTTTACCTAAAAATTTAGTGTTCACATTATTTGAGCCCTGCCAACAATAAACAAGATGTCAACCATTTTCACATGTAGGAGAAATCTGTTATTTTATTTACTTTAATTTTAAGTGTATTTGTGGATGAGAAAATATAATTCTAAATAAACCACAGTTTTGATTATTAATTAAAAAAAAAAATTCTCAGAGAAAACAGAAACAGTCCATATCGTGGACTATCCAATGAAAAACAGGTATCAACTTTGTAATTATGTAGATTTTTTAGTTTATTACATTAATTAAACTTGTCCCTTACACTGTGTCAATATTTGTTGATGAATGGATCAATAGGAATTCTTTAAAATGAACTAAAACAAACCACATATATTTTTCCATTGAAAGTTAAGAAGGTTTTACCTCTCTCCTGTAAAGTTGCTGTTTTGATTAAAAAAATATATTAAGTCTACAGTGAAAATATATGATTATTTTTTGCAAGAGGTCTATTAAAGGTATATTTATATAAAGTTTATTTAATAGTTTTTTTTATTATTATTTTTTTCTGAACTATCACTTTAAGCTGGATTGCAGAACAGTGTTTCCAGTGCCGTGCTCTTTGTGTTAGATCAGTGTGTCTCAGTGTCTCAGGGATCCATTACTAAGTCAGCTGGAATTAACCCCGCAGTGTGATGGGCTGATGGAATATGAAATGCCACAGAATGTGGGAATGGAATGGCTGAGCCGTGTGTTGGAAAGACGTGGGTGAAGTTTTTCCACTGCCGAGGTGGTGAGAGTGACAGTGCCTGGGTTTGGATGAAAACAGGGAACATGTACCAGTAAGATGGAACTCAAAGCAATAGTTACTGTAGGCCAAAAATCACAATTTCACACTATTTTACTTTGTAGTTAATCAGTTATGACATTTTGTTGCACTGGAGCTACTGCAAGGTTAATATGCACCATATGAACGCAAGTACTGGGACACCAGGAAAATCAGGCATATACAGAGGTATTTATAATGCATTTAACACAGAGGTGTTAATCAATATTATATAATTTCATTAATATATTAGTGCCACATCTACCTAGTTCTCAGACAGCCCTGATTAATACATTTAAAGCAGTGGTTTTTAATCATATTCCAAATTTGCTTTTTTATAGACTTTAATAAAAGAATTGTCCTTTTTTTGTTGCTCTTGGGCTCTCCCCACCTGTGATATATAATTCAGTGGGGTCCCATGGATAGCTGTACACATGCATTTGTTGACAAGCTGAAAATTCTTTTTTGGACAGTTGGTTGTTCAAAAGTAACTTTTTAACCCTTTCAGACCCTGTGTCTTTTACAATGGACATCATTTTATTTTATTTTTAAATGTTTGTAGCACATATCCATAATTAAGGCCTGTTGTTCATCAGAATAAACCATTAACCACTCAATGAAAAATGTACCAAACAATGAAGCAGTAGCTTAACCCACTGCACTGAAAAACACAACAACTTAGACGTTAGAGTATGGCAGCTCTAGAGCCAACGAGGCAAACTAAGAGGTACTTTTTGCTAATTTTATGTTGTTTAGAGCACTTTAGGGATGGTTTGGGAAATAAAAGTTCAGTATCAAATATGAAATAAAAATGCTAATTAATGCAATGGACATTAAAAAGAAATGAAATATTTTAGTTACTTGGTTTTCATTTTTATATGAAGTTTCTATGAAAATTGTACGGTCCTGTTTTGTGTCCTTCACAGGAAAAAAACAGCATTTTTATAGTCTTATATTTTCCAATCACTGGAACATAATTCAGGTCTGAACCAAAAGAACCAAAAAACTGAGAAACACATAAAGGTACTTCCACAGACAAGAAATGCCAGAACAAAGAGGACTATTTATACACATAGAAGGGAACTGGAAACAAAAAACACCTGGGACCGGGTAACTAGTGGGCGGAGCTACAAACGAACAAGTGAGCACAGGTGAGAGATGAAGACAGGGGTGGAGACATGGAATAAACACAGACAGAAAACAGGATAAAGTTTTTATTACACCATACTTACTCAAATACAAATAACCAAAAGTATGACTAGAACTAGAGCTAATGAAAATTAAATTAAAGTTAGGAATAACAAATAAAAACTAGCAATAAAAAAATATTTCAATTATCTGAATTAAAGGAAGAAAGTCACAATGAAATAAAATCTAATTAAACTACTGTATAATAAAAAATCCAACACTAATTTAACACTATTGCTAGGGATGTATAATGCCACCCCTCCCCGCCTCCCATAGGTCTTCTCTTCTCCCTCACACATCCGCATAGCACAAATAGCACTTTCTCACATCCCTTAATGCAGTAGAGTGTGTTTTATGTGATGCTTCACGCACTCGGATGCTGCACGTGAGTTGTATCTGTGGCAGCAGAGTCCCAGAGGATCTTTTAATAAGCTTTTAGTGATAGTAGACCTGTGAGCTTTAATAGTGGGAACATGAGCGAGTGAACGATGGAGATGGAGTACATATGGTTGAGAAAAGAGAGAGAGAAAGAGAGAGAGAGAGAGAGAGAGAGATAATGCTGATAAGGGTAACCAGTGCTGTCAGATCTTAGTGCTGGACGCACACATTATGAAGAGCACTTTTTCTCATTTTCCAAATGAGTGTGTGTGTGTGTGTGTGTGTGCGCATGTGTGTAGGGGAGGGGGTCATAGGAGCTCAACATGTGAGTTCATTTCCTTGCCCTTTCACCTCCTTTTTCTACAGACAGGGACAGAACGTGTCATTTTTACAGAGATGTGTGATAAAGCCCATCTGCTGTTTTGGTGATTTAGAGAATGAAAAAGGTGTGTGGGGGGGGGGTCTTATCTCTACAGTGCCGTATTTGGTCAGCTGTGATTCAGAAAGAAAGAGAGGGAGAGAAAGAGAGAGAGAAAGAGAGAGAGAGAGAGAGAGAGAGAGAGAGAGAGAGAGAGAGGCACTGAAATGGAACATATCCTTTCTTGGTTTGGTTGTTTGGAAACGTGACCAAGGCTCCCACAAAATATCACTGTTACAGGACATCCCGTCAACATCTGGCTCTCCAGGAATACTTATGTAATACGTACAAAATGAGAAATGAGTCGGTGGAGGAGCAGAACTGGACAAGTAAATACATCTAGACTATATGGACAACAGTATTTAGACACATGTTCATTCACTGTTCTGAATTCAAGTGTACTAAAGAATTTATAGTACTTTTGTTGGAGTAACAAAAGGACATGATTGCTCCAGCCTTAATCTCAGTCTAAAACCTTACCCTGACATAATCATACTCCAAAACCTAACCCCAGCCTTAATCATAGTCCAAAACCTAACCCCAGCCTTAATCTCAGTCTCAAACCCAACCCTAACCTTAGCCTTGGTCCAAAACCTAACCCCAAACTTAACCATTGTCCAAAACCTAACCCCAATGTAAACCTCAGTCCAAAACCTAACCCCAGTCTTAATTGTTGTCCAAAACCTAACTCCAGCCTTAATCTTAGTCCAAAACCCAAGCCCAACCTTAACCTCAGTCCCAAATCTAACCTCAACCTTAACCTCAATCCAAATCCTCAATCTAAAATCTAACCCTATCCTTAACCTCAGTCCAAAAACCAACCCCAAACTTAACGTCAATCTAAAATCTAACCCCAGCCTTAACTTCAGTCCCAAATCTAACTGCAATCTTACCCCAGTCCAAAACCTAACCCCAACCTTAATCTTAATCCAAAACACAAATCTTAATTATTGTCCAAAATCTAATGCCTGCCTTAATCTCAGTCCAAATCCTAACCCCAACCTTAAACTCAGTCCAAATTCTACCACCAACCTTGACCTCAGTCAAAATCCTAACCCCAACCTTAACCTCAGTCCCACACCTTACCCTAACCTTAACCTCAGTCCAAAACTTAATCCTAACATTAACCTCAGTCCAAAACTTAATCCTAACATTAACCTCAGTCCAAATCCTAACCCTTGCCTTAACCTCAGTCCAAAACTTAATCCTAACGTTAACCTTAGTCCAAATCCTACCCGAACCTTAACCTCAGTCCCAAATCTAAGACCAACCTTAACCTCAGTCGCAAACCTAATCCTAATCTTAACCTCAGTCCAAAATCTAACCCCAACCTTAACCTTAGTCCAAAACCTAACCCTAACCATAACCTCAGTCCAAAACCTAACCCCAACCTTAATATTAATCCAAAACCCAACCTTAACCTCAGTCCCAAAACCTAACCCCAACCTTAACCTTAGTCCAAAACCTAACCCTAACCATAACCTCAATCCAAAACCTAACCCCAACCTTAATATTAATCCAAAACCCAACCTTAACCTCAGTCCCAAAACCTAACCCCAACCTTAATCTTAGTCCAAACCCAACCCCAACCTTAATGTATGGATTAGTTTATTACCACCACACTGTTAACCCTAATAAGTTGAATCTACTCAAAAAAGTAGAGGTAACTCGTTGCCTCAAAAAAATTGAGTAATGGCATCTCTCAAAACTAAGATAATTGAGTTATATAGATGTGGTCTCTTCACTCAATGAAATCATTCATGTAAGTAAAGTGAACTAATAAAAAATTTATATTACTCAAATTCACAGTTGCTTTTACTTAAAAAATTAAGTTGACTCTAACCATAAGAATTATAATTAACTTGAACAATAAAGTACCATCAACTACTGATAATTAATATTTCAAGTTCTTAATACTTTACAAATGGTATTGGAATTATAATGAACGTGAACAATTAAGTACCATCAACTACTGATAATTAATATTTCAAGTTCTTAATACTTCACAAATGGTTTTGGAATATTTTTAATATTCAAAATTTTATTGTAAATTATTGTAAATGAACATCATTGACAAAATTTCAATTATGTAAACTTGTTTATTACCAATATGCTGATAATGCTTTGACATCAGGGAACATTTCAAACTTAATGTCAAACATTTTTCCCAATGACATCTCATAACGTGAAATAATGATGAACTAAAACATGCAGTCTCTTCAAATCAGTGCTTTTGATAAAAAAAAACACATAAAACATAAATAAATAAATACATTAATTAATTAATTAATACATTAATTAATAAAAAAACACAAAACATTGCTTATGTCTTAAAACAAGAGACAAGAGAGTGAAAGAGAGACTGTGGGCATGCATTTTTGGTCACAAGCATACATACAACAACATACAACATACATATATATCAAGCAACAGTTAACAGTAATTCAATTCCTTCAAGGGAAAAAGGAAAGTCTTTTAGAGCATTTTTGAACAAATGAATGAAACAATGCTTGTATGTTGTGTTTGTAGTAATGTCTACAATTACAAAGAATAATGTGTAACCAATCAAGCTTACATTTCTCTCTAGCTTGTGCTATCAAGCAACCATTACTTAATGCTGATCTCTGAACATAAAATTTAAAGACTTGCCTCACTGAATGCAATTTATTTTCTATTTATTTACTGGCCTCAACTGAACAAAAACACCCCAAAGTAACATCCTGTTGTCTCCTAAATGTCTGATGGATATCCAATATAAACATAAATACAATACAACAATCAGCCAAAATAATTGTGATCAGCTTAGAGTGCAAACTATTAGGCAATTATGTAAACATAAGGAATAGGCATAGGAAGCCAGAAGGTCATGTACACCCTCACACAACCCAATTCCTGTACACCTAAACAAGCTGGTTAAGCAGTGACTGTATCTTAGGTTTGAGGATATTCTGCCCTAACGATAACAGTATGCGCTGTATGAACTCAAATGTGTACTTGAGTGATTTTGGGTAGTTCAGATGCAATGCATAAATTAGTCCAAAGAGAATGCACATTGCTTGTGGAAGGTCACAGAGGCCATTCATCACCACATTTCCTTCAAGGATGATGCAAACAGAGGAGGGGTGCAAATGAAGAGAGTTAGGGGGCTGAAGAACACCATCCTTCTCCACTACCAAAATCCCCACTGGCACATCAGCAAATGCATCATAATCGTCAGACTCCTAAACAAGGGACAAAAAGAAGTTTAGTTACTTGGTCTACCTTAGAGAAAAGAAATATTAGAATGGAGATCTCCTTATTATCTCACTGAGCTAAGGCATCATCTTCATTATAAACCTCAGAAATGAGGACTGTGTGTAAGGTGCCATTCAGGCTAGTTGTTCTGGAGGTTTTTTAATTATGCAGAAATTGGCCCATTGGTATTTTGGTAGAGGTGACAGTAAATGTACCACACAATATCCATATTGAGTTCCTGGACAACCAGGTTTTGCCTTATGCTCACCATCTAACAGAGGAACATAACATTATTGTCCCTGTATTCCAAGGTGACAATTTTTGGTGTTCATAGGGCTGCAAATATGACTGACTGGCATGATAGACATTCGGAGGCATTCCCACATCTGAATTGGCACACAAAATCTCCATACTCCTAAAAACGCCAGAGAAGAAATCCACAAAATCTGGCTGAAATGCTCAATTCATAATGTGGCTCAACATTGTTGTGGCCTTTTTTGTCCAGAGAGCTTACGTTTGTAA